>NC_142686.1:25428000-25739500 GCF_056320005.1 Nelumbo lutea | reverse complement strand
GACCCATACACACCCATTCTCTACATTCTTACACTTAATGAAAACTGAGAATCAACCTATCAATTCTTCCAATACTTCCACCACATCCTCCCTTCACAGTGTTACGATCCTGCCCAAGGCTCTCCAAGAAGGAGACGAGCTCCAACCTAAACCTCTAGACCTCCAAAAACTCCTCACCCATCTCCTATCTAATTCCATCATTTTGGATTCTTGTAACAACACAATATCGGGTTTTTCCCTTCGGAGTAGGTCTTTGATCACCATTCTCTTTCTTGCACTCCCTAACCCTCTTATACTCCAGCTAATAATTTTCATCGAGACAAAATAGCAAAAAAAAAAAAAAACCCATGAAAAGGCCATAATCTCCTCATTTTAGGCCCTTCCTCCTATCCCTTCTACCACTGAATTCTAAATCCCCCTCAATGTCTGAGATTAGCCTTTCCACTTCAGATCTTTTTTTTCTTCTTTGTTCCTCCCCCCCCCCCCCCCCCTCCTAATAAAACAATCATCATTTTTCTTTTCTCCATCCTTTCCAACCAATGTCTGAGGAAGAATTTTACCCTGCTCACACTTATTTTGGCTACAGCATCTCTCTAAGAATCCTTCCTTTTTTTTAGTTCCCCCATCATTGTACAGATCAACTCCCAAATTCTGTCTACCTCCCCCTTACTACTTCCTTCCGTCACCCTCTCTCCTCCTTCCACTATCACCCTCTCTCTTGCATCAGAACCTCCTGGATGGGAAGCTGGAATATCTATTACAAGCATAGCAGACAAGTCAGTACCTAAAAAAGAATTGACACCCATACCTGGTAGGACGAGGGTAGGACTAGAATCACTGGAATTGAGTTGCTAACATGCGACAAATGGTTTTAAGGCCTTTCCCCTTTTTGGACAAAGTTGTGAAGTAGACATAGTGAAAGAATCACTTCCTGACGACCTACCCACTTGGAAAACCTTTCTCTGTGTTTCCGACACTAGAATACCCACATCCATCCTCATGGCCGATTCTTGTCCCTCTCCACCAAGATCATGTACTTCATTAGACTCAGGATCAACTCCCTCGACAAAGAGAAGAGGAGTTTTCACAGCTTTAGGACCATTTTCTTCACCATTTCTAGTCTTCCCGCCACCTGCCTCTTCAATCTCTTCCTCTAAAAACAACAGCTCTATATGCAAACTTTCTATTTCAAGTAAATCATTGTTGCTTTTCGGAGACAGGCTTCCCAAACTTAAAGTTTTGTCTCTATCAGAATTGTCATTGTTGTTTTGTTCACTCAACCAATCTTCAAACCCTGTTCTGTTCAAATACTAGGCTTCAAGTATCTCGGGTTGTGCCTATCTAGTGAGAGACGGTTCGCCAAGTTGGATGGGACCCACTATAGAGAGCCTCGAGACTGAGAGTTTTGAGATTTTGCGCCTGAACTGTTCGATCGAAAGGAGGGATTCGGGGTAGAAGAAGATAGACGCTTAATCCTGTCTATCAGCTCATCCCTCCTCCTAGTCACGTGTTTACTTAAAGGGTCCCTTGGCCCATCTGTCTTATAATGGGCCTTGGGCTCAAAACTTGTAATATAAGAACCCAGCTTTAAAGCCTTTACTTGAGTTGCCTTCTCCGACCCATCAGAAAAGGGATCCACTCGACTGGACCCATTTTCTGAGTTTTTTCCTCCCACGTGACCTCTTAACAAATCACACCCCCCTATTTTAATGATCTAACCAGCAACACTCCCTGCCAGAGGTTGCTGGTTCAGCCCTCTCCCTTTAGACAATGGTAAATTTTTGTCTATTTCCCCTAACACCACCTGCGCAAAAGATCTGCCATTTGTCATAGCCTTTTCTTGCTTTACTAGCCCTTTTTAGTGAAACATTCTTTCCCATTTGAATTAACCAATCTCACAAGTCCACGTAATGCTTCTTCCTCCTTCTCCCCTCCTACCATACAAGCCTCCTTCCACAGCCCTGCTTCAATGGAGGATGCTAGCCACACAGAGACAAAACTCCCCTCTATTCGTACCTCTACCTTTCGTGAAATGTCTTCTGGCTTCACACCACTTAGCAGGATTGCTACTGAATAAAGATCGCCCTAGAAAGCTCCTTTCAAGATTCCTCCAAACAATACTACTATAGACTCTGCTACTTCTTGTTTCCATAGATGAAATGGCAAGCCTATTACACGCACCACCACACCATCTTCGACAAATAAATCCTTGGAGCTGGATGTTGGATTCCATTTAAAGACTGTGAATGATCCGAAATCAGCCTGAACATTGATAGCTGATATTTCCAATTCATTCTCTATTGGATCTAGGAGGGCTTTACAGTTACCGAATAGGGTTACTATGAAGACACTCTTCAGCTTCAACCTGGTTACCAGTAAGTCAGCTACCCTCCTCCAATCATTAACCTTTTCCTTGACTTGTATCACAAACTTGCTATCCCACTCTTCTCTCTCTAGACCTCCCACCATTCTGCACTGGCCTTTTGTTTTGCCATGACCACTGGCCCTGCTGTTGCTGAGATATGCCTTCTCCTCCCTTATGGAGGCTTTTTTATCATTTGCTACTCTTTGAGCTAAAAACTCTTTGAACAACCAGTCAACTTCCCCCCATCCTTGGTTCTGTTTTCCTGCTGGTAGACACACCAATTGCCTTCGTTCCTCTGCATTACCAAAAAATTCAGCCAAAGCTATGAAGAAGCCTTTTCTATTCCTCTTACATTCAACAACATATCTTCTCCCTTCTAATGTACTAAAATCCTGCCAATTTATCTGCTTACCTTTTGAACAGGCTCCAGCTATGAACTCTCTTAGCCACTCGATCACTTCTAATCCTTCCAACAATATTGTAGCCTTTTCCGCTTCCCTTACCTTCAGGCTTACCTTCCACTTGATTCTCATCTCTTCGAACAGGAAATTTTTTGCTTCTATCTTCAAGGGTCTCCTCCATTGACCTGCCTGCACGAACTCCATTTTTTCCTTAAGTATTAGTCTTTTTTCCCCTGAAGTTCTAAACCTTCTTGAAAAAAAAAAAAAAGAAAAACATTTTAAGGAGATAGTTATTAACACTTTGTTGTCTAATTCATTTAAATTTATTTTCCACTATTGCCTTGCCCTCTTATTGGCACTAGTGTAGGTGGAACTCCTAAGAATATGGAAAAGTTGAAGAAAATCTATGACAAAGGGTAACAATAAGAAAGTCAGAAAATCATATTTTGGCATTGGACAAAATCTATGGGAAAGAGAATCCTCAAAGAGAACAGTCATTGTGAGACAGAAGGAGTACTATGTTATTCAATACCACAAAAGGCCACCATCACCAACTTAGAAAACTTGATTGTGAACATATTGCAAAGAGGTACAGTTATCTAGACAGATAGACAGACAAATACGCAACATGTCCCCGCATTAAAAGAACCAAGTTAATAGAAAATACCTCCCTCTGTGGACGCTTGTCATCCAAATCAGATCTGTAGTTTGGCAGTGGAACCTTACTAAAAACGACTACCTTTTCATACTGGCGACTGCAAAAACCACGTCTATTTCAAAATCCAACACAGTATACCATCGAAAATATAAGACATGTAACATGAGGTAGACAGTAAAGCATACCAATACAAACTCATTCTGGTAGCCAATGCTGAAAGTTGCTCAAAATCACGTCTGTCCTTTTTCTCCCTTGACACCAATTCTTGCTCATCTTTATTGCGAACAAGCATGGTTAACTTCCACTTCCACTCATCAATGTTATCAAGAGTAGAACTCTGAAACCAAAGTAAGGGAATGAATGAGAGGTTTAACAAATACATCTTTATATAAAACAACAATGCCCCAAAAGAAATGGTGGACAAGAGAAAATTGCAGGTAAAAAGAATTCAATCCTACTTTGAGTTATTGAAATAAATACCTAGTAAATTCTATTTTTGCAAAAGATCAATCACAACCAAAGAAAGCAACCTCGCCTTTTAACCCCCCCACCTCCAAATACTTTTTTATATTAATTGAATCACACTTCTACCAATTAAAGGAACAAAAGGAAAGAAAGTAACCTTATCAACAATTTCCCTATAAATACAAGTTCACATGCATAATGCAATCCAGATTTACTATTGACTTGAATAATTCCTTGATATGGAATACAAAGTAAATAACACTAAAAAACATAGGTAAATACCAAGATATCAACTGAAGCATAAGAAAAAAAATGTCTCAATTATATCACTCCTGATCTAAAATGATTGTGGAGATGGACAGGAGAGACTATGGTATGAGGTGATAGCTAGCATACATGGAAGTTTGAGCAATGAATGGGATGCTGGTGTATTGCGTCGAGCCACTCTGGCAACTCCTTGGAAAGCAATTCAGAATATTCTTCCTCTTTTCCTCAACTGTATCAGGTATGATGTCAACTCTGGTACATCTGTTTTGTTCTGGGAAGACATCTGGGTGGGCAATTCTGCCCTTAAGGACAGTTTCCCTTTTTTTATGAATGAAAGTAGTTTTATTAAATTAAATATCAATAATACAATCAGCCTAGGAGGAGGCACGAGATGTTACCCCCCCTAGGACTGAACCGTATAAACCAAAACTGCCCAGGCCTGAGACACAATTACAAAGTACCCCAAAATAGATCTCCCCTTGACACCCCTTGCTTGGCCAAAGAATCAGCCATTGCATTTGCTGATCTTCTGACCCACTGAAGCCAGACAGTCATATTCCTCGTCATCCATTTAACTTTCTTTAACAGATCCCTGTAGCCCCAAAAGGCTGTTTCTGGGCTGATTAGACAGCCTACTACTACCTTGGAATCCCCTTCTACTAGCAGACTGGTCACTCCAATTTGACTAGCCATCTATATACCTTGTACCGCTGCTAGTAGCTCTGCCCTTACTGAATCACCTTCATCCACTGGTCCATTTAACTTTCTTTAACAGATCCCTGTAGCCCCAAAAGGCTGTTTCTGGGCTGATTAGACAGCCTACTACTACCTTGGAATCCCCTTCTACTAGCAGACTGGTCACTCCAATTTGACTAGCCATCTATATACCTTGTACCGCTGCTAGTAGCTCTGCCCTTACTGAATCACCTTCATCCACTGGTCCTGAAAATAGAGACAACATATTGCTGTCTTTGTCTCTCAGAATCCCACCTTATTCCCAATGGCCCTGGGTTACCTTGGCAGCTACCATCAAAATTCAATTTTACCACAGTTTCCCTTCTCTCTATTCCATTTCTTGCTACAAGGTAAAACAATTTCTCATTTTCTTCCAACATCTAATTCTCTATCTTCCTTGAGTTGGGGCTTTGGGTTTCGTAGGGGTTTGAGGGATCATTAACTCTCTTATGTTTCAGACCTGTTGTCACTGCCTGAAAGTGTTTTTTTGGACCTTTCCAGTTCTGATGTGAGACTTTGGTCTCCAAACCCAAAAGGTTACTTCACATGTGCTTCCTTTTTTAAGTCCCTTTGCTCTCCCTTGGGATAAGTGGGCTTCCCAGCTAAGGAGATTTGGTTAAACCTGTACCTCCTAAAATTATTATGTTCTGCTGGGGGTTTTCTATAGGAAAATCAACACTTCAGACTTACTGCAGAAGAGAAGGCCATCTATGTATTTGTCTCCTAAATGGTGTGTACTTTGCAGGGCTAATGGTGAGGATTGCTCTCCTTACTTTTAACCTGTCCTTTTTCTGTTGCTATTTGGGGTTGGATTTTTGCTTTGTTTGGTTGCAGATGGAATATAACCACAGCCATAGATCAGATCTTTGATCCTTCCTTCTTTGTGTGGCCCACAAAAACTGGTAAAACAATGTGGAGGAGCATTAGAGCTGCTGCTCTGTGGACAATTTGGGAAGAAAGAAATGCGAGGATATTCCAAGAGAAGGAGAGAAATGTTCAGAATGTAAAGGATTGTATTTTGACCAGGGCAATCCACTGGCTGAGATCATTAGATTCCTTCAAATTATATTCCTTTGATGACATGTGGGGGAACTGGAGGGCTGTGGCTAGTAGCAGTAACAGAAAGAACAGGGTACCAGATGTGTGGGTACCCCCTTCAGAAGACCGGACAAAACTGAATTTTGATGGTAGCAGCCAAGGAAATCCCAGGCCTTCAAGGATTGGTGGGGTGCTGAGAGATAAAGATAATAACATTTTAGCTTTGTTCTCAGGTATAGGAGACTCTATCAGAGCTGATCTCCTAGCGGCAGTACAAGGCATTCAGGTTGCGGATCAGTTAGGAGTTCAAAATTTGATTATTAAAGAGACTCCAAAGTTGTTGTGGGTTGGCTAAAAATTCCAGATTCAGTGATCTGGTTCTACAGGGGTATTATGAGGAAAGCTAAATGGTTCTCAAGGAACATGAATGTTATTTTTCAATGGGTGGGTAGAACAGCTAACACCATAGCGGATGGGTTAGCTAAACAAGGGGTATCAAGGGAACAGTTATTCTGGGCAGCTTTGTAAATTTTTTGTTACTAGTCTGAGGTAGTACATTGTTGCTATCGTGGAGAGGTACCAGCTTGTGTCCCTCCTTTGGGAAGGCTGCATTGTAATATCTTATTGATTTTATTGAATAAAATTCAATCATTTATCAAAAAATAATAATTAAACAATAAATATAGTTATCAACCCAACTTCAGCCTCTGACATTAAGAGCTCACAACCTCCTTAATAATTTACTAGAAAAACAAAGCAATAAGTCATTCAATTCAGCTTCTTAAGCAGCTATCAAACTGCCCCTATGCCCAGCATCAAACTATTTTCAACATGAAATGAGCTATTTATGGCCAATATAATAAAACTGGACGGTCCATGTCAGCATGTCTCTCCTTTGAGATAAGCTATTTACCTATTTTCTCTATTTTTTGCATTTTCCTATTTTTTTAAATATAAAAAAGTAATCATTGTCTATTTTGATTAGATAAATAAAGTTGTACACTATTGAATAGAGAGAGAGAGAGAGAGCTTTGGGATTTCCAATGCCTCTTATTTTAATGCATGTTGTTATTACATTTAAAAAATACATTTAAGAAAGAGAGAGGGAATAATAATACCACATAATAAAGTAAAATATTAATAAGTCAAATAATATAAATAGATTGAAATTAAGTAATCAAACATAAAACAACAAAAATAAAAATATTATTTTAAATATGATCCATTTAAACATCCATTAAACTTCAACCTAAAACTAATAAATAATAATAATAATAATAACCTATATAATCGAAACCTAATAACTATATAATTAATAAAAATTACTAAAGTTAATAAAAATAATAAAATTTAACAACTTTTTATCTAGCAACTATTAAAAGATGAAAAATTAATAAAAATTAGTAATACATGAATTAAAAAACTAAAATATAATTTAATTCTATTTAAATATAATTAATATTAATAGGATAATTAAAATTAATAATAAAAAGTAAAAATTATGAAAAATAATAAAATAAACATTTGCATTCCATATAAAAATTATAAAAAATAACTAAAATAATGTCATAAGACTCCTACTTGAGGATGACCATTTATAACTTAGCCCAACGGCCCCAACCTTGGGTCAAGCAAATATTTTCTTCTAAGCTAGGTCTAGCTCAGATCTACACCATGCCCACACATAATGCAAGCAGTAGGGCTATAAAATTAATAAAAAAAATACTAAAGTTAATAAAAAATATTAAATTTTAGCAGCTTTTATCTAGTAATAATAATAAAATGAAGCAAATTGTTTATATCTTAGCCTAACCCGATTAAATCTACAAATTCTCATGCTCAAACAATTATTTTCTTTTGAGTTAGGTCTAGCTCAAAGATGCACCAAGCACACACATAATGTAGGTAGTATGGTTGTAAATGAATCAGGTTCAAATCAAATTCAGCTACATCCACATCAACATCCGATTATGAAATTTTTAGATCTGCATCCACATTTCATTATTATTATGTTGGATTTTGAATTTTAAAATATAAATGCATATATGTATACACATAATATATATCTGTCAAATTAGATTTGGATTAATCGGATTTGAAATCTAATTGGGTATTGAACTCTTGGAGTCCAATGACAACCCTGGCGGATAGGGCCCAAGCTAAGCAACCCCTAATAAGCTCAATTTGGAAGTTATAAGCATATATGGTATATAATATTTAGATAACAAATTATATATAAATGTTATATATTTTTTATACTAGACTAGAATTAAATAAAAATTTTAATTTGTAAAGAAATAATAGTTTTATAACTAAAACAAGAATATCTGTAGGCCCTGACAAATATTATTACAGTTAAGGTGTGGGTTAGTGGGCTATGCCAGGCAACCTTAAAAATTGTTAATACACTATCAAAACTTTCATAAGGGTACCCAATGGGGGTAGCCCATCGCCCCATCCTTCATAGCTCCTTTGGCTTCAACCTAACATGGTTAAAAAAACCCAAAAATAATGCATGCATGGGTTGCACTCGGTTTGGTCCAATCCCATTACGAATGTTAAGATGCGTGCAACTTGGGTGGGTTGGGTCAAGATGAGGATCAATCCAAATCTAATCCAAAGTCTTAAACCTTAAGTTTGGGCTTAGATTATATATTTATTGCTCTTTAAGTATTTTAAATATTTAAGTGATATTTACAAAAAAATTGAAACATTTAATCATTAATAAAGTAAATTAAATAAAATAGAACACTAACAAATAATATGGAAAAATAATTATTTTATTAAGTAATTAGCAATAATCTATTATTTTTGTTAAAAGTATTAATAATAATTAATCCAAATTACTAAATTACAAAATTAGTATAACATTTTTGTGGCAAATTATTAAAATAAAGATTTAATTATTTTAAACAACATTGCATTCTCTCCTTAGTTATAAGTTTTGGTTAAACAACATACATACATAAAAAACATACACAATAACAGAATTTCATTAAAAAAGATGAAAAATATATAATAGATGAGAGGTAACCTTTCTTACCTCTTTTCACCAGAATTATAAGCATAATACAGATTACAGTTGTGCCTAAAACATTTGAATTCTTCCCCTCCCTTGTTTTTCTAGTACATCAGCAAAAGCATTAGCAGTCCTTTTAACCCAACTTAATTCTACCATCCATGTTTTGTGTCAGCCACTTGAATTTCTTCCTCTCACTATTGAACATCCAGAAGTCATTTCCTCCATTTTTCAACCAATCTATTACCAGTTTTGAATCTCCTTCTATAACCAGCTTGCTCACATTCATATCATTTGCCCTCTTCACACCTTCCATAACAGCCAGAATCTCAGCCCGTAGTCAGTCTCCCACACCAATTGGACCTGAGAACAACCTGATAACCTTTCCATCCTTCTAAACACACCACCAATACCATAAGGACCTGGGTTACCTGTGCTACTCCTATCAACATTTAACTTGATAAAATAATTTATCGGGTGGAGCCCAAAGAGGGCTTACATCAGTCTTATGACAATCGGAATTAGCCACTTCCTTCCAGCTAATCATAATATCAACAGAAGAGAAGTCAGCAAAAAGCTCCAAAGTCTTCACCCAGTGAACCACTCTAATCAGAATGGTCTCAATAATTTCCTCTTTGCTTCTTCCCTTTTCTGAGAAAATTCTGGAAACAGCTCTTACACATCTCCACAACACTCTTCCTCTTTTCTTAGGCTACCTAAAGAAAGTAGAGATAAACAGGCTCTGAACATTAGCCGGGGGAGTTCACCTACACCCAAACAAAGACAAAAACCAATTCTGACTTTTAAGTTAATTATTTGAGATTCTGAACTAAAGCTTACAAGTTTTGGCAATTGCTTTGACAAGATTTTCAACTTAATGGTTTACTAAAAACTGTAAAGCAAAAGAAGCTTTCTTATTGAATGTTTTGCATATTTCTGGTAGCACTTTATTCTTCCCACATATCTAAATGATGTTAAGACTGTTAACGAGATTATAAATTAGGAAGGTGAGTCTTTAATGACCATGAGGCAGTTATAAAAGAACATCTCAAATTTGTAATAAACTCTGGTCCTTTTTTTTTTCTTGATCAGTAACTCATACCCATTACAACAAAGAGTCTCACCACCCAATTAACATTAAGCCCAAAACAAATGTTGTCTATTCACTCCTTATTTAGCTAATCCATCCGCCAGACTATTAGCAGACCTCCTAACCCATCTTAACTGAATTTGCATGTCTTGACAGCATCTTGAACCACCTAAATTCATTTCTGAAGTGTCATAATACCCCTTTTCTTTTTTTCAGCCAGCCAATGACTAATTTTAAGTCCCCTTCTATTTATTATCAACCTCGTGATTCCCATTTGCTTAGCTTTTCAGACCCCAACTCCAGTCCTTTTCCCCTCTTTGGCACTAGTTTCAACCTTCGAGATACTTTAAGGTTTATTCCTTCAAAACTCTGGTAGACATTGATTCATACAAGATCCTCCATAGGTTGGTGCCTGCAGAACTTGAGCCAATGATTCCTTGCTTTCTCTATTATGCATTTTCTTTCTTGAATTTAGAATTATCTGGTTCTTAAATTATTAAATTAATACCCTACTTCATCTTATTTTCTTCTTAGAATTTAGAATTGTTTGATTCTTAAATTCTTAAATCAATACCCCACTTCATCTTATTTCTTCCTTCTACAGGTCATACTTTCTTTGTCTACAAATGGTTCTTCATATTCCCTACAGATGCTGCTGAAGTTCAATTCCGCATTAGTTTAAAGTTAAGCTTATACTATTTTTTGTAGTATGGTTACATGTGTAAGCGCAACCTTGATGTTGAGAAGTCATTAAAGCCTTGTGCTGCAGTTGGTTAGAATTGATCCAAGGCTTCCAAGCTTAAAAAGAGAGGCTAGATTCTTCTACTGAATATTCTGAAACGCTCTTTAGTCCTTCTAGATGGCCATTGGATTGTATCATTCTAACTCCCTTTTCATAATGCGGAATTGAACTGATATTCTAACTACTTACCATTTCCCCTTAACCATTTGATCAGACCCAATTCCAGCTGCTTTCTCTAGAAAATTTTCACCGTTCTATTTCTATGTCAAATGGAAGTCTCAGGTGTTGAGAATGACCTTTTTCTTTTCTTTTTTCTTTTTTTTGAAGCCACTTTGAGAATTAATTGTTGTTACAGTTAAAAACAAGGACAGTAAGTGGAACATCTACTGTTGCCTTGTCTTAAGTTTGGTCACAAACTGCTGTAACCCTAAAAAGTCCAGCCCACCGAATATAACTTGCAGGATTTCTATTCAACCGACCTTATCCAAACCAACATCTCTCACATCAAAATATGAGAGCACAAAAACGAAAAGATTGAAACCCAAGAAACCCATCAAAATCCTCTGGTACTATCATTATAACAAGCCATCATCTCCTCCACTCCAATCAATAAGATCATGAACTTCTTACGAAGCACTTATGCCAACGCTGTGCAAAATCAAAATATAAGCCCTTTCGACCTCAGCTCTTGCCTTCTCATCATTGGAAAATTTTGGCGTCGCAGAATTACCCCTTTCCAATCTCCAGAAGAAACAATGAGCAGGAAGTGAGTATGGTATACCCCCAATTGGAGGGGGAAGGGGGTTTCTGACATGAACCAAGTATGTCACGACCACAATAAGAATTAAAACAATTTGCCTGGCGCTGGCAATTTTGTATTTTAGGTTATTGCACAACTCATGCTAATTATTGGTTGCGGTTCATCTCCGGCGTTCTCAACCAAGGTTCCACAACGCTACAAAAATGAGGGAAATTCAACCGAAAATGCACCCTAAATTACTCAAAAATAAATAAATTACCTTTTGCGAAGAAGCTGACTGGAAGTCCTGATCAGAGTCATCTTCCGAGTAATCATCATAAGCGTACCGGCCATACTGCACATTCTGCCGTTGTGGTTGCAAGTAGGGAAAATTAGTGCTCCTAGGGCTCAAAACGAGACCTTGATTCTCCCGCCAATCGAAGTCCAGAGAATGAGTGGAGACTCCAGAAGAAGCCGAAGAAGTTATCACGGACCTCAAGCGCTGGGGAGCGCAAACAGTACCGAAAGCTAGGGCTCGGTCTTTCATGGCGGTAAAGAGTATAGTTCTGAAGGCTGTAGGGTTTCTGGGGTATGAACGGACTGCGAATTACAGAACCGTTGGTCTCAGTATGCATGGTCAAGTAAAGATCGTTCCTGAGGCAGCCTCGCATAAAAGCGAAGCAGGGCATGTTATGACTGTGATTTCAGATGTTTGGTAAAACGTAGAGTTCTCCAAGCGACATTTTCCGCTTTTCTATCCCTCTTTTTTCGTTTTTCTTTTAGGAATTTTGAATTGGGTTAAGAGAGAGATGGGAAATGAAAAGATGTTGTCCTTCTGTTGCGGTGGTGGTGCGGTGGTGGTGGTGGTGGTGGTGGTGGTGGTGGGAAGAAAGTTGGATCTTTTGAGAGCTGTACGGTGGGCTATTTTGACGGGCCGAATCAATTATTCGGGCCTGACAAAGCCCAGGTAAAGGCCTAGTGTGACCGGTTGGGTACGTAAACCCCGCCAAGCCCAACTAAAATCTAACTAACATGAGCTTGGGCTGAATTGTTTTAGGGTTTACCTCAAGCTAGGCTTATGTTTGCCAACTTAGGATTTACCTGAAAGGTCCTCACTACAATTTTATTTGTACTGGTGCAAAAGTATAAAAATGCAAGTAAATTTGAATGCAAAATCTGATTTATTTTTGTTTCGACTTTTTCCTCGTTTCGTCTATTTACATTTTCAGTTGTGATACTCATACTAATCAGCTAATGGTCTATCACGGAGATTTTGAGAGTCAGACGATCGGTCTTACTTCGGGATCATTCTGGTCGGTCCGGTATCAGATCAAACCGTATAACTTGCTTGCGGTCCATCTGGTCTGACCATCGAGTTAAGCCAAGCCTAAGTCATTCCAGAATCCTCTCTGCTCTCCTCTCTCTCTCTCTCTCTCTCTCTCTCTCTCTCACCCTTCAAGCTCCAACGTTGGTTCAAGTTTCCATTTTCATTTGAGCAAATAGCAGTTCCGACTCACAGACCACGCTTCCTCAGGCACGGGCTTGAGGTCTAGGGTTTTAAGCTTAAGACACTTCCACATTCCACCATCTTCTCTTCATCCTTGATCACAGAAACAGCATTTTTGTGTCTAGGGTTAGGGTTTCGAGCTTCAGAGTTTGCTTCCAATGGCGTCCCCTGCAGTTCAACAGCCTCGCTCTGCCTCATCCAAGACTGAGAGCTACATCGACAACAAGCGCAAAGAAGACATCCGCCGAGCCAACATCGTCGCCGCCCGGGCAGTCGCCGATGCCGTCCGCACCAGTCTCGGCCCCAAAGGCATGGACAAGATGATATCCACTGCCTCTGGCGAAGTTATCATCACCAATGACGGTGCCACCATTCTCAATAAGATGGAAGTCCTCCAGCCCGCTGCCAAAATGCTCGTCGAGCTCTCCAAATCTCAGGACGTCGTCGCTGGTGACGGAACTACTACTGTTGTGGTTATAGCCGGTGCCCTCTTAAAGCAGTGCCTTTCTCTCCTCAACAATGGCATCCACCCCACTGTCATATCCGATGCTCTCCACAAGGCCTCTCTGAAAGCCGTTGATGTGCTCACGGCCATGGCCGTTCCTGTCGAGCTCTCTGATCGGGAGTCGCTTATCAAGTCTGCCAGCACTTCGCTTAACAGCAAAGTAGTCAGTCAGTACTCCACGCTTCTTGCACCTCTCGCCGTGGATGCTGTTCTCTCTGTTGTAGACCCCGCCAAGCCTGATCTTGTCGATCTTCGTGATGTCAAGATTGTTAAGAAGCTTGGCGGTACTGTCGATGACACTGAGCTTGTTAAGGGTCTGGTGTTCGATAAGAAGGTTAGTCATTCTGCTGGTGGTCCTACGCGTGTCGAGAATGCAAAGATTGCTGTTATCCAGTTCCAGATTTCGCCACCAAAGACCGACATCGAGCAGAGTATCGTTGTTTCGGATTACACTCAGATGGACAGGATTTTGAAGGAGGAGCGTAATTATATCCTGGGTATGATTAAGAAAATTAAAGCTACTGGGTGTAATGTTTTGCTGATTCAAAAGAGTATTTTGAGGGATGCGGTGACAGATCTTTCGTTGCATTATCTTGCTAAAGCGAAGATTTTGGTGGTTAAGGATGTTGAGCGTGACGAGATTGAGTTCATTACGAAGACTTTGAATTGTCTACCAATTGCCAATATAGAGCATTTCCGTGAAGAGAAGTTGGGGCATGCTGATTGTGTCGAGGAGGTTTCACTTGGGGATGGGAAAATTGTGAAGATTACAGGTATTAAGGATATGGGGAGGACGACAACAGTGCTTGTTCGTGGTTCAAATCTGCTGGTTATTGATGAAGCTGAACGGAGCTTACACGATGCCCTATGTGTTGTCAGATGTCTGGTGAATAAGAGGTTCTTGATTGCAGGTGGTGGTGCACCAGAGATAGAGCTGTCGAGGCAGCTTGGTGCATGGGCAAAGGTCTTGCATGGGATGGAGAGTCACTGTGTCCGCTCGTTTGCGGAGGCTCTGGAAGTTATTCCATATACTTTGGCAGAAAATGCAGGCTTGAACCCGATAGCCATTGTTACCGAGCTCCGGAATCGCCACGCCCAGGGAGAGATCAATGCGGGTATCAATGTGAGGAAGGGACAGATCACGAACATATTGGAGGAGAATGTGGTACAGCCTTTGCTTGTCAGCACTAGTGCCATCACATTGGCAACAGAGTGTGTGCGGATGATTTTGAAGATAGATGACATAATCACTGTGAGGTAGATAAGATTACAATACGAGGTCAACAGGACAACAGACAGCAAAAAATGTTTTGATCTTGCTGTCTTTTAGTTTGTGTGCTTAAGAATTTAGTGGTCTTTTTGTGTCTCTTTTGAAAGCGAGTATGCTAAAACAGTTTTACCCTTGTTGTTAACTTGTTACCACACACACACTTTATCTGGTTTCTTCATTTTTTGGCCTGGTGCTTGGTGATTTAATCAATATTTTCTATGTTTTTCTATGTGGTTAATCATGTCATTATTGTTAATTCAGCATCAGGCTATCTTTATGTTAACTAAGAATTAGCTTCATTGTTTTTAGCTTAACTTATTTGTGAAAGAGTTTAACTGTTTTGTTGATGTGACTTGTGAGTTATCTTGCCCTCTGTTAACTTTCAATGCAACATTTTACATATGACTGTTAGGTAGTAGCAACTGGATAGAAAGTGACAGTAAATATGACTGTTTGACTGAAGAGAGGCTAGATTAAGAAACGATACAAGGTATCCCTAGTTGGGTTGTTTTTCCATTATGTATTCCCTTCCCTTGTGGGATTTTGAACCCTTGTTTAGGCTTCACTTTGCAAAGTGTACCTTTTTTTATGGGATTGATGCTTTTGTATACTTTTGTTTTATTTTGTCCTTTGTAATAAGTTAATCTTTAATAATGATGAAGTGTTGCATCTTACTATCTTAGTGTCACTTGTTATTATAGTCAAGTTGGTTAAGAAAATTAGTTTTGGTTTCTGGTTTTATTGCAGTTTTTCTATTAGAAGGCTTTTATTGAATGTTAGCCTTTGAAAGGGTAACCACTCGCTGGTAGGTACAAATGTTGCATATTATATAACATTTTACAACTTTGTGAATTTGTTAATTTTGGACTCATGAATGGTGATCTAATGCAGTTATGGTTTGCTAGCTTTTGGCATATTATATCTTCAAACAAAGACATCCTTTCTCCTTGTAATTTATTGATGGTTTTGATTGGAAACCAAGGTAGATGGAGAAACTATGGGAGTAAAAAGAGGGCTGGCTTCAATGTTGGGAACTTTCTTTCGCTTTTAACTTCATTTTTGAAGTTTGCATTTAGTCATGTGTAAACCACAATTTTTCTTAAAGGTGTTCTCTATCCTTTCCAGATGGTGGTCATGGTAGTATTGTAGTTATGATCTTCTCAGGCAATTTAGTGGGGACTGGGGGCTAGTTTGGACTTTGGATGTATTATGTTCTTCTCACTCAACTTATTTACTAGGTGATATTTTGGAAGAAAAGGAGGGCAGTATTTTTCTATGGCTTGTAGTAAACCAGCGGCTTTACATTAGAGATTTCTAATGTTCCTTCTTGTTTTCATGAAGGGTTGGAATTCTATCAGTATTATGTGGTCAATTGGGTTCTAGTTGGTCAGTTTGCTATACCATGATCCTTAGAGGACAAACATGCCCCAATGTTTTCATTATGTAGCTTTATATTTGGATACTTGGTTCAATTTGTGGTTGCCACCTGTGCCTGAAGAGTTGTGCTTACTGTAACAAATGGTACTATTAGTCTGGCTGTTTTTGTTATTGTTATCCTTTTTTATCTTATTAAATGGGTGATTTTCTTCTTGTACTCAAGGCTTTTAATTTTGGGGGTGCATACCTGGGCTCCACTGGGAGTGGGGTGTAAGAAAAAATAACCAACTTGACCCTGAGCTTAAGTGCTATATTCGGCTATTTACTAAAATTGCCCTTTGAGGGAGAAGGATAGATTGTTAGTATGGATGGTTTAAAAGATATAATTGGAGGATATGTATGGCTAGGTTCCATGTGCATACTTGGTGGAATTTGATATATCTTAAACACACACTTTGCTTGGGCTTGCTGGACATTTGTATGGTCTGCAGAAGCATATTTGTTTTATAATTTAGGTGCTTTATTTGTCTTCGGTTTAATTTGTAGCTTTGTCTGGTTAGTAGTACCACTTATCACAGTGAGTTTTACAAGTCGCTTACCCAGAATGGAGCCCAGGTTGCAGAAGCATGTTTGTTTTATAATTTAGGTGCTTTATTTGCCTTTGGTTTAATTACTTTGTAGCTTTGTCTGGTTAGTAGTACCACTTATCACAGTGAGTTTTACAAGTCGCTTAGCCTAGCATGGAGCCCAGGTTGCAGAAAGTGCAAATCACAATGTAACAATTATAAGAGAATTGCAATGAGAATATGGATCTCCACTTTCCATTATCTGCTTTTGTTAGAAGTCTTCCCAACTCATAGGGCTGTCAATGGTGCAGGTCAATCCAACAAACCCAACCTATTTGACCCTATTACATAGGGTCTGGATCTGTACAGTTTTATCAATGTGGGGAGGTGACAAATATTTGTTTTGGCGCCTCTCTAATTGTCTAGTTGCCATGACTAAGTTGGTCCCGACATTGATGAATCAATGAAAAAAGGGTATGTTCTGAATTTAAGATATTGATGTGATATCATAAATAAATCAGTGCAGAGTAGAACTATGCAATAAAGGAATCATATTGAATGTTTATTTTTCACTCTATTGTCTATTTTGTAAACATTAAAAAGGCAGGCTGAACAGCTAGGTTAGGGAATTACACAACCATTGTTTTCCAAAAAAAAAAGAGTGCAACCTTGACTTTTCAATTTGCCTTTGTTTGTGGCAACTCTGTAGTCTGTACGGCACACTACTGATTAGAAAAGACTTAAAGAATTCCTGCACTGTTCTTTTACATTTTATGCATTTTTTCTTTCATATACCACATCAGCCATTCATCGTCTGTCACAGTATTTAATGTAACAACATGAACATAATTTGAGATACACAAAACTAATAAAGCTTTGAAGCAATTTTGTGGTTGACTTGCCAACCTAGCTAATAATGGTGACTGCATCATGAGTATCAACTGACTAGTTAGTCATGTAGTCAAGGTGCATCCTCCCAAGAAACTGAGAAAGATTACAATCAAGTCCAAAACGAATGATCCCTGTTAACACCTTGTTTAACTAAAGCATCTGCCAATCCATTGGCTGATCTTCTTTCCCACTCTACTCTAATATTCATATTACTAGCCAACCATTTAAACCTTTTCAGATCATCTCTATAAGCCCAAATGATTGAATCTGGGTTCTTCAACCAGCCCTCAACCAGCCCAAATGATTTTGTATTTTGAGTTCCCATTAATAGGGCTGAATTGGGTTTACTTGTTCCAACTTGATTAAGACAAACCAAAATTAGAAATACATATACAAGTAATAGTATATTTACTTGTAAATTTTATATATATTTCTCATTGTTTACTGTAATAATTTCACATAAAATGTCTAAAGTAGTCATTTTATAGGAGATATATGTTTTTTGAAGAGAACAATAAAATTAGCATATTCATTGTGAAATTACTAGGGTAAAGGCCTGTTAGAATTTTTTTTTTTGGTAATCAAGGCCTGTTAGAATTGAGTCCTATCAGCTTAGGCCTAATAAACTCCATCAATAGTAGGGTCAGTTCTGGCTTTTCCTTGTGATGAAGCGCGATCTGGCCGGTCTTAGCTGTCAACGACCTTGTTTCTGAACTAAATAGCAGGGAACCTGAAACGGAGGAGATGAGGAAGCTCCGGGGGGAACCCGGTGTAACGGCTCCGAAGCTTAAGTTAGAATCCTTCAAAAGCAAGATAAAACCAGATAGCGCAAAGTTTGCATACCTTGTTTGTTGGGGGCAAGGGTTCTTATAATCACTTCGCGCACTCGCTCCGAGGCCCTTGTCAGGTCGGGTATGATTACCCTTGTGTTTGTCAATTCGGCCGTCGTCCTTTCTGCTGGGACAGAACCGTCACTGCCTAACCGTCTCTCTAACTGGAGATGGCGGTGTCAATGGCGGTGGTAGGTGGCCGTTTAGAGTGCGGCTGTCAAGCGTCAGGTCCCAAGCCAATCAGGTGCGGCGCCCTCGGGCACGGACTTCCTCAATGTCAGGCATGGTACGACTTGTTTGGTTTTGGCGCCCAGAAGGTGATGCGGAGTGGTGAGAGAGGCGAAGTCTTGAATTCGGAGGTATCTATAGGGCAGGTCAGTTCGGCGAGGTGTATCCCGAACTGTTACAAGGCAGGCCAGTTCAACGAGGTATATCCCGAGCTGTTACAAGGTTGGCCAGTTCGGCGAGGTATATCCCGAACTGCCCGAACTGCCCGAACTGTTACAAGGTTGGCCAGTTCGGCGAGGTATATCCCGAACTGAATGTAGGCCAGTTCGGCGAGGTATATCCCGAACTGAATGTAGGCCAGTTCGGATTACTTTCTGGTTTTGGGCCAAGGGTGAGTTCGGGCCCCCAGTAGGGAGTTCGGTCCGCTGGTGTCTCCCCTTGGTGTTCACACCTTAGGCTGGCCTTTTTGCCAAACTGTTGTTTCTGCCACGTGTCGCATAACTGTGAGGTCGGGCCAAATCTTCCTTCATCAATTGCCCCCCACACCTCGCGCCAAGGGTCTTGCCCTGGTGTGGGGAGTTTCGCGAGGTGGTAGGTGGATTTGTCCCGTCCTTCGAATCTTGACTGCGCGAGTTGCTTTTGCCAGGGTTCTTCGGTTTCCGAGAAGGCGGGAAACGTTGATGGTTGTGACAGCGTGCGTTTTAAATTTCAAAAATCCGCGCCGCTGGGACGTGACAGCGGGTCATTCAAACTTGAAAAAAGCGTGCCACTACTATACGTGCGCGGGCGGCTGTCAGGGAGACGTGTCGGCGCGTCGTCGGTTTCAAGAAGGCGTGCGCTGACATTTCGCTCTTTTCGGAAAGACGTGCGCCAATCACGTCTCGACCTCATGGGACGTGCGGTCAGCGCAAATGTGGGTCGTCGGATCGTCTTTGATCTGCACGGTCGGTTCTTGGTTACTATAGCTATAAATAGTGGGGGACCCCGGTTGATTTACCACTTCTGCGGTTTGCCTACTGAGCTCGTGTCCAACTTTTCAGCTCGCGTCCAAATTTTTTCAGCTCACGTTTTGGCTGGTTACATAGCCTCCAAGATTTTTTGGCTTGTTCCCGTCTTTGGAGCCTTCAAAACTTTCTTCCGGTGAGTACCTTCCGGAATCCACCTCTTTTCCTCAATGTCTAGCTTTCATAGCTCAGACGACTCTTCAAGTAGGACTGACGTAGGTTCTACAAACCGAGCCGTATCCCCCGACTGCCTCAGTGATCCTGAGGTGGAATTCAGGGACTATGAACCAGTAGGCCGAGCCGATTCGAGCAGTTTGGCGTCTACCTCTCGCCGAGGTCAGATGCTAGATAGGTTTGGTCCCTCGACCATGACGTCTGAGGGGCTTCAATCTATACTTATGTTTTACAATCTTCCTGGGGGGTATACATATTTTTTTCCTTCGGGTAGCTTTCCTTGGGAACACGTCCTGATGAGATTGTGATTTTTCGAAAGCAGCTCGCTGCGGGGTTGCGACTTCCTTTGCACCCCCTTCTCGTCGAAGTCATAAACCACTTCGGTGTCACCATTGGCCAACTTCATCCGAACTCTATTGGAACCTAGTGGGGATAGTTTCCCTTTTTTGCAAGCAGAATTTTCCCTTAGACTTAGAGATATTCTCTTCCATCTTGATGCTCAAGAGACAAGCGGGTTCTCTTCCTGGGGGAAGATGGGCATATTACCTTTCTCCTCGCCCGGGCTTTAAGCTTCTGCACGATCTTCCTAATAAGGTCCCGTTGTGGAAGCGGGACTACTTCGGTGTGCGAAGTGCACAAGGATGGCCCTTTCAGGCCGAGTGGGGTGAGGCCGCTCCTGATTCAGGTGTTACTCTCGATGAGACGGTGAAGGGCCTCCGGCAATGGGCACGACAAAGTTTAAAGTGTCATCACTACTTAACGGAGGCCAAGCTTATTGCAGTCGGCCTGAGTTCGGGTAGGTTTTTAGTTATGTGGTTTCTTGCTTTGTTCCTTCATTTTTTCTGATGTCGAACTCGTTTCTGCAGGTGTGATGGACGCAGAGAGAACTCGTGGGGGCATCTGTTCCAACGTATGAATAGGAGGAAGCGGGTCGCCAAGCGAACTCGTACCGAGCTGCCCCCGGATGAGGAGCCTCAAGTTCCAGACCACATGCTGGAGGATCTGCCCAGGGAGCCCGAGGTGACTCCACCGATGCATGAAGCTGTCGGGGTGCCTTACGCTGAGACCACTTATACGGGCGCTCCTGCATACTCAAGTGCTCCTGCTCACTCCGAGTCCGCTCATACGCAAGTTGGGCCCTCGGGTTCGGGAGCTCAAGGGGAGTTCAGGAGCGTGTCGACACCGAACTACGCTCTTCAGAAGAGTAGGGAGGCTATCCCTGAGGAGATCTCGGCGTGGAACGATCTTCCTTTGAATCAGGTCGCCTGCCGCGCCGTAACACATGCTATGGTGGTAAGTCAAATTTCATCTGCCTTTTTCATTTTCTGTCGCTTTTGCTGTTATTGCTCACTTGTTTCTTTTGGTAGGTGAATTCTTCAATTCATGCCTTGGCAGCCCAAGTGGAGAGGAGCTTGTGACAGGCGCGAGCTGCTGAGGTTGCCGCTCATGCTGCTGAAGAAGCTTTCCATGTTGCAAAGGCGAATACCCGAGCTACTGAGGCGGCCGCTTATGCTACCGAAGAGGCTGCTCGTGTCGCAATGGCCAGGCAGGCAAGGTCTCAGCGTGACGCCGAGGCTATGGGGGTAGTTGTCAAGCACATGGCGGACTTGAATTGGATTTGCAGCATCAAGTCGAATATCTTCAGGAGGACATCAGGGAGAAAACACAGATTTTTTCCCAATGCATTGAAGACGCCAAGAAAAAGGTCGTTGAAGACTACATTGCCTCTCCGCGTTTTGACGATCTGATGGTGGATTCTTACAGAAGGGGGTTCAAACTGAGTAGGTGGATGATCCGGAACACGTACCCCGACCTCGATGTTAGTGCCATATCCACTTCGCGTATAACTCAGGAGATGGCCAATGCTGCTGATGGCGAGCTGGACTCTGAAGGAGAGGCAGGGCCTTCGGGTGTTGTTGAAGTGCCTTTTGATGGCGACTAAGTAGCTCCGAGCATGTAAGGATTTTTTTTTTGTAAGTCCCTTCTGATGGCCAATGTACTCTTGTTTCTTGCAACGGAATAGATAATCTTTTTGCCCAAGTGTTCCTTTTCCCCGAACTGATTCTTTGTCGAACTAAATATGCCACTTTCTTGTCCGGGTTATTATACTTCCGTGACCTGTTTTGCCGCGAAAGCTTTTGCAGCGAACTGATTTTTTGCCGAGCTGATAATATGCCCTATTTTTCTTTGCTTGTTTACACCGAGGCTCCTCTTGGCTCTACATCGTGGCCCATAGGATTTGATTTCGTCCACTTCACTTGGCGGTTTATAGGTAGTATCGCCTTAAGTTCACGATGTTCCACGCTCGAGATACTTGTTTGCCTTCCAAGGTTTCGAGTTCGTATGCCCCCCCGAGCGCTCTCTTTACTTTATAGGGTCCTTCCCAGTTTGGTCCAAATTTGCCCATGCTGGGTTCGGGCACCATAATCTTACGAAGGACCAGGTCGCCGACTCGGAATTTTCATTGCTTTACTCTGGCATTGTAGTAGCGAGCTACCTGCTGCTGGTATGCCGCTGTCCGGATGTGCGCGAGGTCCCTTACCTCGTCCAATAGGTCAAGGTTGGTACGTAACTCATCTCCGTTTGTTCGATCGTCGTATGTTTTTAGTCGCAATGTTGGTACTTCGATTTCTGTCGAGATCACTGCTTCAGTGTCGTAGGTGAGGTTGAAGGGGGTTTCTCCCGTGACGGTTTTTTCTGTAGTTCGGTGAGCCCACAAGACACTTGGTAGCTCTTCGGCCCACAATCCCTTTGCTCGATTCAAACGTGCTTTCAATCTGCGTAGGATGGCTCTGTTCATTACTTCCGTCTGACCATTTGCTTGCGGGTGCGCGACTGATGTGAAGTTTTGCCGAATCCCCATGTTCTGGCACCACTCTTGGAACTTGATATTCTCGAACTGCTTGTTGTCGGAAATTAGTACCCGAGGTAACCCGAAGCGACATACTATGTTCTTCCAAAAGAAGTTCTGTCTGTTTCGGGCCGTAATAGTTGCCAGAGGTTCGGCTTCTATCCACTTCGTAAAGTAATCTACTGCAACGACTAGGAATTTTCTTCCACCTGTTGCTGGTGGGAATGGCCCCAGGAGGTCGATGCCTCATTGTGTAAAGGGCCACGGGCTGGCGAGGTATTTGAGGTCGGAGGCAGGTTGATGGTGGATATTGGCGTGCTTCTGACACTTGTCGCATTTTTTGACAAGCTCGGTAGCTTCTGCCTTCATCGTTGGCCAGTAGTATCCTTGTCGAAGTGCTTTTTGGGCGAGTGCTCAGCCCCCCAAGTGTCCGCCACACAGGTCTTCATGAGTGTCGTGGAGTACAAACTCGGCTTCGGCAGGTCGTAGGCAACGCAAGTAGGGGAGCGTGTAGGACCGTCGATATAACCGTTCATCTATTATGACGTATTTGGCTGCCTGGCGCTGCACCCTCTTGGCCGCATTGCGTTCTGCAGGGAGGGTTCCGTCTATCAAGAAGCTCACGAGTGGGTCGATCCAGCTCGGCTTTGCTTCCAAGACGGGAGCGACCTCCTCTGTCCCCCCGAGAATACTAGGCCGAGGTAAGTCCTCTATGTACACGGTTCTCATGTTGTTGTGACTTGTGCTGGCTAACCGGGACAGAGCGTCGGCCTCAGTGTTCTCTGACCATGGGATTTGCCTGATGAAGTATGACTGGAAGTTGAGCAGGGCTTCTTTTACTTTCGCCAAATATGCGATCATGGAGAGCTCGCGTGCTTCATACTCGCCCGTAACTTGGTTGACCACGAGCTAGGAATCGCTGCAGATGACCAAGTGCTTTGCCTTTACCTTTTGCGCTAGGTCCAGCCCAGCTATCAGTGATTCGTACTCTGCCTCGTTGTTGGATGCCGCGAATTCAAAGCATAGTGCGTATTCTAATTTTGTGCCACCCGGGCCACATAAGACTATTCCAGCCCCGCTGCCTTGCTAGTTCGAGGAACCATCCACGTGAAGGATCCAGGGCTCCTCATCCCAGTTCGCGTTTCGCCTAACCAGGAGAGATGCCACATTGGCTGCTACTTCACGGGGTTCAGACTCTATTGGCTCGGGAGCTCCGGGTTCGCCCGAACTGGGGACCTCGGGCTCGACCTATAGGGCTTCGTGGCTGAAATTGCACTCGGCGATAAAATCTGCCAAAGTTTGGGCCTTAATAGCAGTTCTTGGCTTGTACTGGAGGTCGTACTCGTTGAGTTCGATGGCCCATTTGTCAGTCGACTGGAAACCTCGGGTTTGAGTAAAACTTGTCTCAGATGTTTGTCAGTCAGTACGATGACAGTGTGAGCCTGGAAGTATGGACGGAGTTTCCGAGCTGCTGTCACCAGTGCGTATGCTAGCTTTTCTATATGCGGGTACCTTGTCTCTGCTCCCTGCAAAATTTTACTAACATAATAGATGGGTCGCTGGACCCAGTCTGTTTCTTTTATTAGTACCGAACTGACCACCTCGTCGCTTGTCGAGAGGTACAGTTCTAAGACCTCGCCCTCCTCGGGCCGGGCTAAGGTCGGCACACTAGCGAGGTAACATTTTAGCTCGTCAAACGCAAGCTGGCAGTCCTGGGTCCATTCGAACCCTTTGCCTTTGATTGCTTTGAAAAAAGGTAGGCAGCGGTCTGCTGACTTGGACATGAAGTGGCTTAGAGTGGCTATGTAGTCGTTTAGCCTCTAAACTTCTTTTATTTTCCGAGGTGGTCTCATATCTAGAATGGCTTTTACCTTGTCCGGGTTGGCCTCAATACCGCGCCGATTGACAATGTACCCTAGGAATTTGCCCGAGGTGACGCCGAAGACACATTTGTTGGGGTTCAATTTCATGCTAAACTGACGCAGGATTTGGAAGACATAATCTAAGTTTTGTATTAATTCTTGTGAAAATTGTCTTGACAACCATGTCGTCTACATAGCACTCTATCTTCGTGCCAATCAGGGGCCGATACAGCCTATTTACAAGTCTTTGGAAGGTCGCTCCGGTATATTTTAATCCGAAGGGCATGACCTTGTAGCAATATACGCCGAACTCGGTTATGAAGCTGGTTTTTTCCTCATCGGATGGGTCCATCCAGATCTGGTTGTAGCCCGAGTAGGCGTCCAGGAAGCTTAGCAACTCATGTCCCGAGGTCGCGTCTACTAAGCAGACAATTCTGGGGAGGGGGAAGCAATCTTTTGGGCAAGCTCGGTTCAGGTCGGTGTAGTCGACGCACATGTGCCACTTGCCGTTCGCCTTTTTTACCAGCACCGGGTTGGCCACCCAGCTCGGGTAATGAACTTCCCTTATGAAGTTTGCTGCGAGGAGTTTCTCGACTTCCTCGTCAACCGCCCTCCAGCGTTATGGGGCTAAGTTGCGTTTCTTCTGTCTAACGGGTCTGACTACAGGGTCAATATTAAGTTTGTGAATTACCAGGCCGGGGCTAATGTCGGGCATGTCAGCCGCGGACCAGGCAAAAATATATAAATTTTGAAGTAAAAAACTCACCAGTTCGGTTCGTAGGGGTTCCTCGACGAAAGCTCCGATCTGAAGTGTGCGAGCTGGGTCCGTAGCCGAAGTCGGGATTGCGACAGTTTCCTCTGTGGGCGAAGCTCGTTCCTCACCCTGCTCCGCAGGCCGCTCTAGTTCGAGGTCGTCGACCGCCTTGGTTTTTCCCTTCAGGGCGGCAACATAACACTTGCAGGAGTCGAGCTGGTCGCCCCGCACCACCCCCACACCGAAGTCCGTAGGTAACTTCATGGCCAAATAGTAGGTGGAGACCATCGCCCGTAGGATATGCGTGATCGGCTGCCCTATTATGGCATTTTATGGGGAGGGGGTCGCGACCACTAGGAAATCATGGTTGAGTCTGTTCGCACAAGGCCATGTGTCGACTTCCACAGGTACTGTTATTTTTCCGAGGGATCTGACTTCCTCTCCGCTGAAACCCACCAGGGGAGTGTTCGCGGGCTTCAGCTCGCTCCTCTGTAACTGTAGCTGGTCAAACGCTGATTTAAAGAGGATGTTCGATGAGTTGCCCGAATCTATGAGTACGCGTCTGACCTCGAAGTCGCTGATCCTTAGTTTAATGACAAGCGCGTCATCATGGGGGTAGCAGACCCCTCGCGCGTCATCTTTCGTGAAGAAGATTGGTTCTTCGGTCTTTGGTCTCTTTGGGGGGTTCCGTTCCTCGAGGGCCGCTTCGCGAACTGAAGTCCGGGCCGCTGCCGAGGTACACCCTGCTAACACCGAACCTCCCACAATTACATGGATGGTTCCCCGAACTGGCCTCTCTTCCTGAGGTTGTCGCTGCAACGGTTCGGTAGGTCTGATGCTAGACTCGGGGGCATCCTTTTCGTGCTCCCCTTGCCGACCTGCCTTATTGTTATTATTGTTGTGCTGTACAAAGTTTCTCAAGTTTCCGCGACGGATGAGCCCCTCTATCTCGTCTCGGAGATTACTACACTACTCGGTACTATGACCATGGTCTCTATGGAAACTACAATACAAATTCTTATTTCTCTCGTTCGAATTTCCCTTTAGGCGAGGTGGCCACTTCACGTATGGGGCGTCCTTGATCGTCATTAAGATCTCGGTCCGCCTTGTGTTTAACGGCGTGTAATCCGTCCGAACTGCTAGGGGAGCTTGGAACGACTGGTTCGGCTTCGGCTCCCGGGCCGGGTTTTTCCTATCGATTGGGTTGGAGGGCTCGCCTTCCCTCTTTCTTTTCTCGTTCCCGCCTTCGGTTCGTTGGTTGATTTCTTCCTCTGTCCTTATGAACTTGTCTGCGAGCTTGAGGAATTCGGCCACGGTTGCGAGCTGGTTAGCTACCATGTGCCATTTGAATTCTTTGTGCGTTACCCCTCTTTTCGCCGCCGCGAGCTACACCGCGGGGTCCAACCGCGGTATCTGCAAGCATGCTTCATTGAATCACTTGATGTAGCCCCGGATGGATTCTCCTTCCCTTTGGACTACTCTGAAGATGCTTTCCTCTGTTCTGGGGCATCGTTTGCTGGTGACAAAGTGTGCGGTGAAGACCTGCACGAACTGGGCCCAGCACTTTATCGACCCGGGGGCCAGGTTCCTGTACCAAGTGCGGGCTACCCCCCTAAGGGTGGTGGTGAAGGCCACGCACATGCACAATTCGCTGGCCCTAGCGAGGTGCATTTGGGACTGGAAAGCGTCAACGTGGTCGTTGGGGTCAAAGGACCCGTCATACTTGTCTAGAGGTGGGAGCTTGAAATTTCTGGGTAAGGGGACCGCCAGGAGTTCTGATGCGAGGGGGGGAGGGATCGAGAGAATCGGGGCAGCTCCTACCTCGTTCGAGCTCGTCTCTTCTTTGCCTCTGAGCTCTGACAAGACACGGGTGGCGGTTCGACGACTTCGTCGGCGCCTTCGTTGTTGAGTGGGCCTTGTACTGGCGCTGCTGGCCTTCGTGTTGCTGAGCTCGATGGGCTCGGAATGCTGGTAGTCTGCCGCCAGGGCGCCGAATCGGTTTTCCGTGAGCGGGAACTCGGGCTTGGAGCGTCGAGGTGCCGATCTCGCGGGCGAGGTTCCCCACCCGCCTGCGAGCTGCGAGGCGGGGATGATTTTTTTCTCTCTTCGGCCTGGGGACGAGGCCTGACTATTAGGGGAGTTCTGGGGCCGGGAGGCCTTTCCTTGGTGGGGGCGTCCATCCTGCGGGGAGGCCTTGACCGGCCTCGGAGCGGGGTGACGAGGTGGAAGTAGTGGTTGGTTCAGTGGCAATTGGGGGAACTGCTGTTGATAGTGATACTGGGAGATGTTGTGCAGCACTTGGTGCTGGTGAAGCTGGTGCTACTGGAACTGTTGCATTTGGGCTTGCATTGCCCGCATGCACTGCATCAGGTCATCCAACCGGTTTTGGCTGGCTGCCAGGGGGACGGCAGTCGGTTCAGTAAAGGTTGTCTCAATAGGGGGAGGAAAGGGGATGCTTGTGGCAGGAAGGTTTACGGGCGCCACTGCTTGTGGCGCATTCAAGCTGGGGATCCCTTCCACCGAAAGGGGGATGGTGAACTGTCCAACGCACACCACGGGGACTTGAAGTTGTTCCTCGGTGGTGTTTGTCTCCATGCCACGTCCGGCGTTGCTAGAGGAGGCCATGAGTGTTGGGTTTTTTGAAGAAAGGGGGTATGGAAGTTTGGAGGGAGGCTTTTTGAAGCGTTCTCACAGACGGCGCCAATTGATGAAGCGCGACCCGACCGGTCTTAGCTGTCCACGACCTTGCTTCTGAACTGAATAGCAGGGAACCTGAAACGGAGGAGATGAGGAAGCTCCGGGGGGAACTCGGTGTAACGGCTCCGAAGCTTAAGTTAGAATCCTTCAAAAGCAAGATAAAACCAGATAGCGCAAAGTTTGCATACCTTGTTTGTTGGGGGCAGGGGGCTTTTATAATCACTTCGTGCACTCGCTCTGAGGCCCTTGTCAGGTCGGGTATGATTACCCTTGCATTTGTCAATTCGGCCGTCGTCCTTTCTATTGGGACAGAACCGTCACTGCCTAACCGTCTCTCTAACTGGAGATGACGGTGTCAGTGGCGGTGGCAGGTGGCCGTTTAGAGTGCGGCCGCCAAGCGTCAGATCCCAAGTCAGTCAGGTGCGGCGCCCTCGGGCACAGACTTCCTCAGTGTCAGGCATGGTACGACTTGTTTGGTTTTGGCACCCAAAAGGTGATGTGGAGTGGTGAGCGAGGCGAAGTCTTGAGTTCGGAGGTATATATAGGGCAGGTCAGTTCGGCGAGGTGTATCCCGAACTGTTACAAGGCAGGCCAGTTCGGCGAGGTATATCCCGAGCTGTTACAAGGTTGGCCAGTTCGGCGAGGTATATCCCAAACTGTTACAAGGTTGGCCAATTCGGCGAGGTATATCCCAAACTATTACAAGGTTGGCCAGTTCGGCGAGGTATATCCCGAACTGAAAGTAGGACAGTTCGGATTACTTTCTGGTTTTGGGCCAAGGGTGAGTTCGGGCCCCCAGTAGGGAGTTCGGTCCGCTGGTGTCTCCCCTTGGTATTCACGCCTTAGGCTGGCCTTTTTGCCGAGCTGTTGTTTCTGCCACGTGTCGCATAACTGTGAGGTCAGGCCAAATCTTCCTTCATCACCTTGCAAGCCTGACTCATTTATATCTTTACTTATTAGTATGACCTATAAATTCTAAAATGTTAAACCGACATGCCAAAGACTGCATCTAAGATTAAATTCCCCTAGCATTACTTATATTATCCCTTTTTTATCTCAGTTATTGCTGGGATTAGACCAGTCCTAACCATGGAGAACATCTAATGGAGCTCAGATATTCAACTGAGGTACCCCAATGCCAGATGATCCTGAAAAACCTGGAGAAATACTTAGAATTAAGGTTAAAAGTGCCCAGAAATTCCTCTCAAGGATCATTAGAGTACATGCTTTCATCTGGTTATTTAACATTATGTTCCGCAAAGCATGTAATATTGGTACTATGAAATGTGTCTTCATTTTAAAAAGCATCGTTTTGATGGCATCAACATGTATCGTTCATGTATTACTTTCTGAAACCAAACCAACTAGATTTTACTTTTCAAAACAAAAGCATGGCTCAAGAACTTTTTTCTTTTTTTTTTTTCTGATATGGTATTTTCAAAAAACAAATGAAAACAAAAAACGTTCATGTTGTATTACCGCCCCACCCTCTCCTAGTTGTTTCTTAGTGTTGAGAAAAGCTCTGTTGATGCCTTGTTGAATGTTCCCTTCTCTTCTCTCCTTCATCTTTCCTGTCGTTCAGGGGATGTCGACTGACTCACTGACCTAGCAGTCTTTCTAATATTTAAGAATTACGTTCTTGTGTAGAAATTGTGTTTAAATATCTGTCACATTGTCTAATGTTTGGCCATTATGAGGCGTAATAAAAATGTTTGGCCACTGTAAATATGCAGCTGTGGCTTCTCATTGTTAGCCTGATTTTCTAAAAGTTTAAAAATGAATAAGAGAAGCATGGTGAGACCTCAAACATGTCTTGTTTAAAATTTTGGGTGGCTAAAAGAGTTGTATTCTGTTCAGAACCCAAGGACCATGGTGGCAGAACCACCTTGAGACCTCCAAACTTGAACAGATCCTTGATGAAAATAAAAATGTGGAATATGTGTTTTAAAATTAGGGTAAAAGACTTAAACATACTTTGAGTTTTCATAATTGACTTAAACTTATCTTGAATTTCTTAAAAAGACTTTTACTTTTAAACTCATGTGAGTGGTGGACAACAGGGTCTCTCTCTCTCTCTCTCTCTCTCTCTCTCTCTGTGTGTGTGTTAATCGAACCAGTCCACTAGTCATTTTTTCTCTTCTTCCACCATTCCACGTTCCTTCTTCTTCCTCCTCCAATTCTATGACTTAAAATGTGTCTTTTCATTGATGAAGGGTATATTTAAGTCCAATCGGGTCGGCTAACAAAGCATTTAAGTCTTTCTAAAAGACTCAGGGTACATTTAAGTCAATTTATGAAAATTTAGGGTACGTTTTAAGTCTTTTTAACCCTTGAATTTATTTCCATCGCTGACATACCAGTATTGCATATTTGCATTAGTGCATTGCAAGGAAATGCTAGGATCGTGGTTGCAATAGTAATGAAATCGATGGGGATTGAAGCTTGCCTTTGAGCCGCATATAAAGTCTAGAGAGTAATTGGCCAATTAAAGGCTGAAACAATGTAACTGGTCTCTTAAGACCCTTCCTGTCCATCTCCAAAACAAGTATTTAAATGGAAGGCCATGTTTTGTTCGTTGTTGTAAATCTTATTTCTTTTAGTTCTTTCCCATTTTGGGCAAGAATGAGCAAAAAAGAAATCACATGAGAGCGTTTGGCATAAAAATTATTGCCATGGGTCATAAACCGCTGACCTAAGTCTCGAAAATCGCCAACATAGATTTTTACCAATGGATGGCCGATAGTCTGTTGTGAAAACATATTTTAACAAATACCACCAGCCATCCGCCAATAAAAATCTATACCAAGTATTTTTGAGAGCTTGGTTGGCAGTTTATGAAACCAACATAGAGTTTCTTTGAAAAATGGAAATAAACAATACGTGGCATGATTTTATAATGTTTTACTATATTTTATAACTTTATTAAATATTATCTTTATTGAATATACTATTATCAATTTTGATAAAATTATTAGATATTTTGTACTTCTACATGTTATTAATTTTATTTTTAAGTTTCAATCTCTTTTCTTCATTTACACAACTGCTTACTAAATTCAACAAACTAATCTCTTTTTTATTAGTTTTAAATAGGTACCAATTGCTTCCACAAAAAAATGAATGAAAATGAAATTTATAACTAAATGGGTTCAAAATTTATTCTCATGAATCTCATCCTTGCCATAAAAAGAATTTATGTTGTGAAAAAGAAAAAAACATTTTATCATTATGCTCATTTCTACCCATTTTTTTATCCTTTATAGAATTTTAATATTGGTAAGAATGTGGGATCATAAGAGTTGAACCAAACATGGCATAACAAGCTAGCAGAATAACATTAAGTGTTGGCTTGGACAATAAAAAACCCTGTCTAAAATAGATTACGTTGAAATGTTGAATATCGGGTTCAAAGTATACATTCTTTGGGACAGCTGGACAAGTTACTCGATCACCCCATTGAAACAGCCTCCATTCACATCCTTACACAACTAATGAGAAGTCCTCCGTTAAATCTGAAAGAAGGGTTCTTATGATTCTCACAGGTGATTATTCGACTAATTCAACATGGCGGACAAATAAATAAAAGGAAAAGAAAAGAAAGAAACAGCCTTGTGAATCCTCCAAGCATTCATAGCCACTAAGACATGACTTGTAATATCAGCCCTGAATCAGTAAGTGTAGCCTTTGACAAACATTCCTTTCTTGGCCTCGTCACTCTCGCCTTCGCCAGTGTATTTTCCAAGTTGAGCAACAGAATTTGCTCTGGCACGCACCAAGAGGGCCTTCTGTGCAGCTTCTACGTTCTCTGGACGCCCTTTCCATGTCTTCAGCACACTGTTCTGCAGTGCACGTGCGTATGAGAATGAAACGTGCCATGGGTTCGGGCTTTGGTTCATTGCGTTCAGATTCAATGTTGCTTCGACTTCAGATTGTCCTCCTGACAAGAACTGCACATTAAAGAAAACCAATATTCACTGTTTGTCACTTCCTTCGAACTCAGAAATTACTAGTTTTCTTCTGATTTTTTTAAGCAAATAGGATGGCATATAAACGAATAGGAGCGTAACGTTGAAGATCGATCACTGCCTCGTATTGCAAAAGATGACTTACAGGGTGGTCATACACAAAACAAAAAAAACTTGGGTCGTCAATGGATTGGATCATAGCGGAGTCCTACTTGATTCCAAGGGCAATATGGGTGGGTCTCAACTCTCAAAGGGTATTTTTGCAGTTCCCATCCTTACCTAAAAAGGATAGAACCATTCTGAGAATTGACTAATTCTAATTGGCTGTTAGAATTACCAAGAGAAAATAGAAGAAAACGGTTGGAATTGATTTTTCCGACCAGATCTCCCTGGTGGAAACTTATTCGTGGGTCTTCAAGTCTTAACAAGTCCTGAATGCATGCATTGGGAAATGGGAAGTCCACGGGGTAATGCAACATAAATGCACTACATACCATGATACCAGGAACCGCAGGAGGTACTCTTCTCTTGAGCATTTTGAGTGTATATTCAGCAATGGTCTCTGGAGAAGCCTTTTCCTTATGCTCGGCACCAGGGGTTACCATGCTGGGCTTCAGCAGGATTCCTTCAAACACAACGTTGTTTTGTGCTAGGTAGTAGAAGACCTCTGACCATACATACTCTGCCACCTCCAGTGTCCTCTCAATTGAGTGATCACCATCAAGGAGAATCTCAGGTTCCACTATTGGAACAAGACCATTGTCCTGCATGAAAAATTACAGTAACAACAGAAATTAGAATGACAAGAGAAGGTTTAGGATCGATTGTCATAGATATAAAGGAATCAACAATTTGCACAATAATGTCTTATTCTTACAGGTGATTATAAATTTACACAATGTCCAAAACCTACTTCATTCTGCATGACTGAATAAACCTTTAGGCTCTGTTTGGTTCCTCAAAAAATAATTGAGAAAGGGAAACTTGTGGGGAATTCATTAAGCATTTTATAACGTTGCTCAAGGACTTCTCACTTATTCTCTAAAGAATCAAAAACAATCTTAGGATGGATTATTTGAAAAGCTACTCGTACACTATGCAATACCCTGGAATATACAAGACTAGCAAGTAAAAGAAGAACAACTACTGTTTTGATCATTAAACAAGACTAGCCAAAGCACATAACTCCGGCACTATGCAATACCCTGGAGTATACACAGCATTGTGTTTAAACTACAAGGCTTTGACGGGACTTGTAAAGCACTTAGAAATATTGTATTAAGATGTACATGGGGAAATTCTAACTGCTGTTCCCTCTAGACTTTGGGGTTGATTTTTGCAGACTGTCATTTATTGCAATCCTCATTTAGAAAGTTTTATCTATTAACAACCCCAAAAAAGAGCTTTGACCAAAAAGTAGATCGCTTATCTTAACTGTACAAAAGAAGCAACGTATATCATTGAGTTTATCGTGGATTTATCATTTAACTTATTATATGGATATAGACATTTAAAAGCTAATGCATACCTGAGAAATAGCAGCATAGCGTGCAAGTCCCCATGCTGCTTCTTTCACAGCTAAAGAAGAAGGGCCACAAGGAATGCTAACCACTGTCCGCCTGGCAATTTGGATAGACATGCATGAGTTGGGGAAAATTTTTAGCACAAACTTCTTATGTAGTAGATAATAAAGATGAAGCAAAAAATATATATAAAAAAGAAATGAATGTGGAACTTTGACCATACTAGATTCTAGTCATACCCAGATATGGCAAGGACAGAAGAATATGGTATTGGAGACCAAATTTACACTAAAAGTTGAAATATTTGACTCGATATGGCACCCTTGTACAGGTACCCGAGTATCATAGCTGAATTTACAAAGAGGTTGCAGGCAAACATTATTTAGCGTATGAATAAACACAAAAGGTCACTGAGACTCACCATTTTGCAAAACGAGCACCTTGCTTGTAGTATTCAGCAGATCTTGAAGCCAATCCATCTAATCCTTGGCACCAAGATTCGTTGTTTGATCCTGGTAGTGGAACCAAACCCTTGGAACAAAAGCAGAATAACATACAAAAGTACAAATTAGCATATGAAGGCACTTCCACCGCCCAAATAAAAAATAAAAAGATATAAGAAAAAGAACATCTAAGGGCTAATAGCATATTACTGCAAAATACCTTATCAACTTTAATGCCAGGCACAATTTTTTCCTCACGCAAACAATCCACAAACTTCTTTCCATCTGTTGTTGATTGGTAGAGTGTTTCCTCAAAAAGAATAGCACCAGAGATATATTCACCCAGGCCAGGAGTGGTTAGCAAAAGCTGTCTATAAGCCTGTCGATTGGATTCTGTGTTGTCCAAGCCTATTGATGCCAGCCTTTTCCCACAGGTTGCATTTGATTCATCAATGGCAAGGATACCACGTCCAGGAGATGCAATAGATTTCTAGAACACAAGCAAGGTGAGGCAATTAGCACAAGAAAATGTACGAAGATTGAGAGACAAACAGAGAAAAAGAAAAGTGATTTAGAATAGAGGATTTCTATTTTTGTTTTTTTTTTGGAAGATTACAAATGACTTTTTTGAACTCACCATAAGCAATAATTTAGTTTCCCTAACTTGGAACATTTTTTTTTATGAATGATTGAAAATTTATTCATTATAATCAGAATGATATTACAATACAGCCTGCCCATAGGAGAGGCACGAGCTGGTACCTCTCCACAACAATAACAAAGTACTACCTCAGACTAGTAAAAGAAAGTTTACAGAGCTGCCCAGAAAAAATGTTCCCTTGATACCCTTGTTTAGCTAACCCATTCGCTATGGTATTAGCTGTTCTACCCACCCACTGATAATTTACAATCATGTTCCTTGAAAACCAATTAGCTTTCCTCATAATATCCCTGTAGCACCAAATAACTGAATCTGGATTTTTTAACCAGCCCACAACAACTTTGGAGTCTCCTTCAATAAGCAAATCCTGAACTCCTAACTAGTCTGCAATCTGAATACCTTGTACTACCGCTAGAAGCTCAGCTCTAATAGAGTCTCCTATACCCACAGAGCCTGAGAATAAAGCTAATATATTACTATCTTTATCTCTCAGCACCCCACCTATTCCTGATGGACCCGGATTTCCTCGGCTGATACCATCAAAATTCAGCTTTGTCCAATCTTCTGAAGGAGGCATCCACACAGCTGGTACCCTGTTCTTCCTATTACTGCTACTAACCACAGCAATCCAGTTCCTCCAAATGACATCAAAGGAATATATTTTAAAGGAATCCAATGATCTCATCCAATGGATTGCCCTGGTCAAAATGCAATCCTTAAATTCTCTTTTCTTTTAATTTAATGAAGATGGTGTTATTGAAAAAAAAAAAACACAATCCTTTACATTCTGAATATTTCTCTCCTCTTGGAAAATCCTCGCATTTCTTTCTTCCCAAATTGTCCACAAGGCAGCAGCTCTAATGCATCTCCACATTGTTTTACCAATTTTTGTGGGCTAAACAAAGAAGGAAGGGTCAAAGATCTGATCTACAGTTGTGGTCAAATTCCATCTGCAACCAAACAAAGTAAAGATCCAACCCCAAATAGCAACAAAAAAAGAACAAGTTAAAAGCAAGTGAGAGCAATCCTCACCATTAGCCCTGCAAAGTACACACTAATTAGGAGACAAACACATAGAAGGCCTTATCTTCTGCAATAAGTCTGAAGTGTTGATTTTTCCATAGAACACCTCCCAGCAGAAAATAATAATTTTAGGAGGTACAGGTTTAGACCAAATCTCCTTAGCTGGAAAACCCACTTGTCCCGAGGGAGAGCAAAGGGACTTAAAGAAGGAAGCACACGTGAAGTAACCTTTTGGATTAGGAGACCAAAGTCTTACATCAAATCTTAAAGGGTCCAGAAAAACACTTTCAAGTAGTGATAAAAGGTCTGAAACACAAGAGAGTTCATGATCCCTCAATCCCCTACGAAACCCAAAATCCCAATTCTGAGAGGATGGAGAAGCAGATGTTGGAAGAATGTGAGAGATTGTTTTACCCTTGTAGCAAGAAAGGGAATAGAGAGAAGGAGAATTGTCCTTAAGGGCAGTTTTTTTGTTTTTTGATAAGCAAAAGGACTTTTATTAATAACAGAGAAGTATTGAATTACAATACACATAGGTAGCAATAATGCCTTAACCCAATCTATAACCCAGTCTACAAACACATACAAAACAATTATAGTTCAACCCAGTACAAGGTAGGTCTATTTGCCCCTGTTTTGCTAGGGTATCCGCCAACCCATTTGTAGTCCTAACCCAAGCAAACTAAGAGTTGAATCTACCTGCAATTGTGTCAAATTCTCTATAGATAAATTTGAGCTTCCAAGGTGCTGATATGATGTGTTTAGCCAAGAGATGACCAGCAGTGAGTCTCCTTCTATTTCTGATTCAATTGTTCCAATCTGCTCAGCCATCTTTAAGCCTTGAAGTAGAGCCAAAGATTCAGCCTGTATTGAGTCACCAATACCTATTGGTCCTGAGAAGAGTGCCACAACTTCACCTAGATGATTTCTTATCGCACCCCCTATGCCTGCCCTTCTCGGGTTATCAAGGGAACCCCCATCACATCTTCTTTGGGTATGCCTGTTTGTGCTACTTCAGTCCAGTTTCTTAGAATGTCATTCATGGAGAAGTTCTTGAATAGTTCCATGGTCATCACCCAATGTGCAGCTCTGATTTTTATTGTTTCAATGACTTCTTCCTTTGTTTTACTTTTTTCCGAGAAGAGCCTTTGTTTTCTTTCCTCCCATATAGTCCATACCACAGCAGCTCTTGCTGCCTTCCATAGGCACTTTCCTCTTTTCTTCTGCTACCTCATGAAGGAGGGGCTGAATAGACTTACCACATCCTATGAGGGAGCCCATCTGCATCCAAAGAGAGAACAAACAAAATCTCAAACACAAGAAACAAAAGAGAAGGATAACAGTAAATGGGGTAGGGTTTCACCACAATCCTTACAAAGGACACACACATGAGGGGATAGGCATTTGTTTAGCCTTCTTTTCTATAGCACATCACAAGTGTTTACCTTCCCTAGGAACACTTCCCAACAGAAAGCTTGTACTTTAGGAGGGATTAGTTTACACCAGATTTCTCTCAGAGGGAAGTTCACCCCCAAAGGATCAGAGTGAGTGAGCAAACCGAAGAAAGAGGCACAAGAGAATAACCCATCAGGAGTTGGAGACCAAACCCTACTATCATCTGTAATTTGGTCTAAGTAGACCTTCTCGAGAGTTGATAACAAAAGCAATAGGGACTCACATTCATTTTCCCTTAGCCCCATTCTGAAGCCAAAGTCCCAAGATATACCCAAGTCTGAAAGCATGCCAACCCTAGCAACAGGTTTGTTTTTAAGGTTTGATAAAGAGTAGAAGTCTGGGAATTTAACCATAAAAGGTAAATCCCCAACCCAAAGGTCTTCCCAGAATTGCACCTAGATGTCTTCCCAGAACAAAACAGAAGTACTAGAATTGACATCATACCTGATACAGTTGAGGAACAAAGGGAGAATACTCTAAATTGCTTTCCAAGGTGTTGCCAATGTGACTCGACGCTATACACTAGCATCCCATCCATTTCCCGAACTGCCATGTATACTATCTATCACCTCATGCTCTCTCCTGTTCTAAGGCCCATCTCCACAACCATTTTCCTATGAGTGCTTTATTCTTCAAAACTAAGTTCCCCATTTCCAACCCACCCTCCTCTTTCCTCCTACACACTATTCCCCTAACTTGGAACATATTCTCTCAAATCTTGCTTGTTAGTAATGGAGATTTTCAGAGATTTCTTGATTTTACAAAAGACTCTTTTGTTTGCTGGATGGTAGTGGAAAGGGTAAGCAGAGAGTGTAAGAGATGGCATCAAGCAAGAGACTAAGAGGAAGAACAACAAAACAGAGAGAAGAAGAAAAGAGAAAGCTTAACAACAGAACAATGATTGAGCGGTTTCAGAAGTCCAACATTTGCAGCTCAGGCCGATTGGATTCTTGAAGCTGAAATTTCTATAAAGATAGAGAAAGCTTTGCTATATTTGGCAGATATCGGAGGAAGTAGGTTTTCTTGGGAGGATGGAAAACACAGTGAAGAAAATTAGTTTTGTTCATTTCCTAGAGTAGAAGCGCCCCGGTTGCCAATCTGTACAGTTCTGGTATAGACTAGATCTGATGGTCTGATGGACGGGTTGTAGCAATGAAGAAGCTCCATGGACAGCATGCCGCAGCCATGGTGGCCAGCCAAGCCACTCAAAAAAGTCATTCTGCTCTGTTTCCGACAAGAGTGAAGAACCACTGCCAAGCCGCCTCAACGATTTCAAAGGGTATTTTTGGAATTTTTGAAAAAAAATCAGTCACGTGATGTCACATGTGATCGAGCATGATGGAAAGTTCAATGGTAGGGGAGGTTTTAGACAATTGTCAGAAACAGTAAGGGTACTTTAGGACAATATTGAAACAGTAAGGGTAGAGTTAGTCAATTTCCTAAACTTTAGGGGTAGTTTAAGAAATTTTCCCTTTGCATTATTTTGTATGTATTTGTACTGTACATATTTCTATTTGTACTCTTTCTAAACTGAGCGTAAAGAACAGTGGTTATTTGGATATTATCATTAGCTTCCTACTCCAGCATTTTCTTTTTCTAGATATTATTTGATAGTTTTGGGTACGGAAGATTCAACACAATCAAATGCCAAATTGGAAAGTTAAAACAAAAGGTTCCCATGGCAAAAGGAATAAGAATGCTTTAGTAATGATTCATATACAAACAAAGAAAACCATTGAGGCTCAGTTTGGAAAGAGTACAAATACAAATATGTACATTGCAAATACATATAAAATAATACAAAATACAAGGTTTTGCACTCTACATATTTTTATTTGTACTCCTTCCAAACTGAGCCTCAAAAAAAGCCTACGCATATTGGAATGCGGAAAACAAATAAAAAATCTAAACAAATTCAAACTGAAAAGAAAAAATAAATAAATAAAAGTGGCAATAATACTAATGTCTGAACTTGTGGTAAATCCCTAAATTTTCAATCTTTCAGCTCTCAAATAGAGCTTTAGAAAACATAGAATGGCAACATAAAAACGGGAAAATAAACAACACGGAGGACTCGGAACAAAAGCCTTTATTAGATATTGAAATTGATGGTGCGCAATCCGGTCGGTCCTAGCTGTCAACAATCTTGCCTCTGACTAGAGCAACAGGGGCCTCAAACGGAAAAGAAAGTGGGAGATCTCCGGGGAGGAACCCTGTGAGATTACTCCGAAGCTCAAGTTAGTACTCTCTCAAAGGCAAGATAAAACCAGATGGCACAAAGTTCACATACCTTGTTCTTGGGGGGTAGGGAGCCTTTTATAACCACTTCGCGCACTCACTCCTAAGCTTCTGTCAGGTCGGGTATGATTATCTCCGTGCTCCTGCCAGTTCGGGTGTCATCACCTCTGCTGGGGCAGAACCGCCACTGTTCTCTTTGTCGGAGACGTCTCTGCAACTGGAGATGGCGATGGCAGGTGGCCATTGAAGTGCGGCTGACAAGCGTCAAATCCCAAGTCAGTCAGGTGCGCCGCCCCTGGATACGGACTTCCTCGGTGTCAGGCATGGTACAGTTGTTCAGTTCGGCGTCCTGGAGGCGAAGTGCTGGAGTGGTGAGCGAGGTGGTCTTGAATTCGGATAGAGGTGTGTCCCGAACTGCCATGGGGCAGGCCAATTTGGGTTGTTGCCCTTTGTGTTTGTAAGACTCGGGGCCTAAGGGAGAGCTCGGGCTCCTTGCGGGGAGTTCGGGCTCCTTGTAGGGAGTTCGGACCGTTGGTTCCTCCTTTCGGAGCTCGCGCCTTGGGCATGCTATTGTGCCGAGTTGTTGCCTTTGCCACGTGTTGAGTGATTACGAGGTCGGGCCAAATCTTCCTTCATCAATTGCCCCCCACTCCTCGCGCTAAGGGACTTTCCCTAGCACGGGGAATTCACGAGGTGGCGAGTGGATTTGTCCCGTACTTCGAATTGGTTGACAGGTAGCGCGAAGTGCACGTTTGTCGGGATTTTTTCGGGTTTCTCGAGCGCCAAAAAGACGGAAAACGCGCCAATCTGTCTATAAATACTGACAAACATGACAGCGCACGCTTATTTCAAATTTTCAAAAAGCGCGCCGCTGGGGGACGTGACAGCGGGCGTCTTTTCAAATTTGAAAAAACGCACCGCTACCGCCTTTAATGCGAGGAGACGTGCACTAGCATTCTTTCAGTTTCAAAAAGACGTGCGGCCAGCCACGTCTCGGTCTCAGGAGACGTGCGGTCAGCGCAACTACGGGCCATCGGATTGGCTTTGACCTGAGCCGTTAATTCTCGGTTACTATGGGTATAAATAGTGGGGGACCCCATTCGCTGTCATTATCATGCGTTTTGCTTCTTGAGCTCGCGTCCAAGTTTCAGCTCGCGTTCACGTTCCCGTAGTCCGTTTGTTTTTTTCCGGGTGAGTACTTTCCTAGAATTCTCCTTCCGATGTCTAGCTCGGATAGCTTAAACAGTTCTTCAAGGGGGTCAGATGCAGGTTCTACGAACCGAGTTGCATCCCCCGACAGTCCTAGTAAACCTGAGGTAGAACTCGAGGAAGAGTTCGAACCCGTAGGCCGAGTTGCCTCGGGTAGTTTGGCGTCCTCCTTTCGTCGAGGTCGGACGTTAGACAAGTTTGGACCCTCGACCATGATGCCTGAGGGGCTTCACTCCCTTATTACCCAGTTCAACTTGCCTAGGAAGTACACCTACTTCATACGCTCGGGTAGTTTCCCTTGTGAACACACTCTTGATGAGATCGTGATATTCCGGAAGCAGCTCGTTGCGGGGTTGCGCCTGCCTTTCCACCCCCTCATTGTCGAGGTAATGAACCACTTCAGCGTTACTGTCGGCCAACTTCACCTGAACTCCATTCGTAACTTGGTGGGGACAATCTCCCTATTTTGCAAACAGGTCTTGCCTTTAGACCTGGAGATCTTCTCCTCCATTTTAATGCTTAAGAAGCAAGCGGGTCCCCTTCCCGAGCATAGGCGGGCGTATTACCTGTCTCCTTGCCCAGGTTTTAAGCTTCTACACGAACTTCCAACAAGGTCCCGGCATGGAAACGGGACTACTTTAGGGTGCGAAGTGCATTGGGGTGGTCGTTCCAAACCGGGTGGGGGATGGCTGCCCTTGACGCCGGTGTTACGCTTGATAAGGAGACAGCGAAGGGCCTCCGACAATGGGCAAGGCTTGGGCTAAAATGCCATCATTATCTGACGGAGGCCAAGCTCATTGAGGCCGGTCTGAGTTCGGGTAGGTTCCTTACTCAGAGGTTTGTCTTTTGAGGCCGGTCTGAGTTCGGGTAGGTTCCTTACTCAGAGGTTTGTCTTTTGTTTTGCTCTGTTCTTTCGTTTTTTTTTTTTTTCTGATGCCGAGCTCTTTTTTGCAGGTTTGATGGACTCAGAGAAGACTCGTGGTGGGCACCTCTTTCACGGTATGAAGAGGAAGCGAGTCGCCAAACAAACTCATGTCGAGCTGCCCCAAGATGCGGAGCCTGAGGTACCAGACTACCCGTCAGTGGATCCGCCCAGGGAGCCCGAGATGGCCCCTCCAATACATGAAGCGGCAGGAGCCCCTTATGCCAAGGCTACTTACACGGGGGCTCTCACTTACTCTGAGTCTGCTTATACGCGAGCTGGGCCTTCAGGCTCGGGAGCCCAAGGCGAGTTCAGGAGCGTGTTGTCGCCGAACCACGCTCTTCAGAAGAGTAGGGAGGCCATCTATCCTGAGGAGGTCGCGGCATGGACCGAGCTTCCTTTGAACCAGGTAGCTTGTCGTGCTACCACTCATGCCATGGTGGTAAGTCTGATTTCTTGTCGGGCTCTTTGCTTTTATCTTTCTTGTTGTCGTTCTTTTGATCATTTGTTCTTTCCTTTTGGTAGGCGAATTCTTCTATCCATGCCTTGGTGACCCAAGTGGAAAGGAGCTCAAGGAAGGCGCGAGCTACCGAAGAGGCTTCCCATGCTGTCGAGGCGGCTTCCCGAGCTGCTGAGGCGGCTGCTCGCGCTGCACAGGCCAGGCAGGTGAGGTCTCAGAGAGATGCCGAGGCCATGGGAGTTGTGGTGAAGCACATGGCGGACCTGAGGCTAGATTTGCAGCATCAGGTTGAATACCTTCAAGAGGATATTAGGGAGAGGACACAAATCTTTTCTCAAGGCATTGAGGATGCCAAGAAGAAGGCCGTCGATGAATACATCGCCTCATCGCACTTTGATGACCTGATGGTGGACTCGTACAGAAGGGGTTTTAAACTAAGCCGGTGGATAATCCAGAATACGTTCCCCAAGCTCGATATTAGTGTCATATCTACTTCGCGCATTACTCAGTAGATGGTCAACGCCGCTGACGGTGAGCCGGATTCTGAGGGCAAGGTAGGACCTTTGGGTATCGTTGAAGTGCCTTCTGATGGTGAAGTACCTCCGGGCCTGTGATTTTTTATTAAGTGTACACAGTATTTTTTTTTTTTTGAAATGTACGCAAAGTATTTTGCAATGGAATGATTTTCTTTTGATTAAGTGTTGGTCGCTCTTTCCTCTGAACTGGCTATAGTGTCGAACTGACCATATGCCGATGCCCCTATTAGTTCGTTGTTGGCACTTTGCTTGAGCTTTTAGTATGCATCTTTTGCCTTTACTTGTCCATGTCGAGGTCCTTGTTAGTTTGGCATCCTAGCCTCGGCTCTAGTAGTGACAGTCCACTTCGCTTGGTAATCTATAAGTAGTATCGTCTCAAGTTAACGACGTTCCAAGCTCGGGGTATTTGTTTGCCCTCTAAAGTTTCGAGCTCATATGCCCCCCCCCAAGCGCTCTCTTTACTCGGTAGGGCCCTTCCCAAATCGGTCCAAGTTTGCCCACGCCGGGCTCGGATGCCATGATCTTACAGAGAACCAGGTCGCCGACGCGGAAGTTCTGCTTTTTTACTCTGGCGTTGTAGTACCGAGCAACCTTTTGCTGGTAAGTTGCGGTCCGGATGTACGCGAGGTCTCTTACCTCGTCCAGTAGGTCGAGGTTGGTGGGTAACTCATCTCCATTTATTTGATCGTCGTATGCTTCTAGTCGCAGTGTAAGTATTTCTATCTCCGCCGAGATTACCGCTTTAGTGCCATAGGTGAGGTTAAAGGGGGCTTCTCCTATAGCGGTTTTTTCCGTAGTTCAGTGAGCCCATAGAACACTTGGTATCTCGTCCGCCCACAACCCTTTAGCTCAGTCTAGTCGTGCTTTCAGTCCGCGGAGGATAGCTCTGTTCATTACTTGTCTGACCGTTTGCCTGTGGGTGTGCGACCGATGTGAAGTTCTGTCGGATTCCCATATCTTAGCACCATTCCCGAAACTTGATATCCTCGAACTGCTTGCCATTGTCGGAGATCAGTACCCGAGGTAAACCGAAGCGACATACTATGTTCTTCCAAAAGAAGTTCTGTACGTTTCGGGCTGTAATTGTTGCCAGAGGTTCAGCTTCTATCCACTTGGTGAAATAATCTACCGCTACCACTGGGAACTTCCTCCCACCTATTGTTGGCGGGAATGGCCCCAGGAGGTCGATCCCCCATTGGGCAAAGGGCCATGGACTGGTGAGGTACTTGAGGTCGGCGATAGGCTAATGGTGGATATTGGCATGCTTTTGACACTTGCCGCATTTTCTGACGAGCTCGACGGCCTCTGCCTTCATCGTTGGCTAGTAGTATCCTTGTCAAAGTGCCTTTTGGGCGAGGGCTCTGCCCCCCAAGTGTCCACCACACAAACCTTCATGAGTGTCGCGGAGTACGAGCTCAGCTTCGGCAGGTCGCAAGCAACACAGGTAGGGGAGCATGTAGGACCGTTGGTACAGCCGTTCGTCTATTATGACGTATTTGGCTGCCTGGCGCTGCACCCTCCTGGCTGCATTATGGTTCGCAAGGAGGGTTCCATCTAGCAAGAAGCTCGCGAGTGGGTCGATCCAACTCGGCTCTACTTCAAGGACGGGAGCCACCTCTGCCCCACCGAGAATGCTAGGCCGAGGTAAGTCCTTTATGTGCACGGTTCTCATGGTGTTGTGACTCGTGCTGGCTAACCGGAACAGGGCGTCAGCCTCAATGTTCTCTGACCTCGAGATTTGCCTGATGAAGTGTGACTGGAAGTTGAGCAGAGCCTCCTTTACTTTTGCCAAGTATGCGATCATAGTGAGCTCACATGCTTCGTATTCGCCCGTAACCTGGTTGACCACAAGCTAAGAATCGCTGCAGATAACTGTGTTTTGCTCTTACCTTTTGCGCTAGGTTCAGCCCGGCTATCAGTGCCTCGTACTCCGCCTCGTTGTTGGATGCCGCGAACTCAAAGCGTAGTGCGTATTCCAATTTCGTGCCACCCGGGCCGCATAGCACTATTCCAGCCCCGCTGCCCTGCTAGTTCGAGGAGCCATCTACGTGAAGGATCCAGGGCTCCTCATCCCAGTTCGTGTTTGGCCTAACTAGGAGAGATGCCACACTAGCTGCTACTTCATGGGGTTCAGACTGGGGATATCAGGCTCAACCGGCCTAGGGACTTCGAGGCTGAACGTGCACTCGGTGATAAAATCTACCAAGGCTTGGGCCTTGATAGCAGTTTGTGGCTTATACTGGAGGTCGTACTCGCTGAGCTCGATGGCCCACTTCGTCAACCAACCGGAAACCTCGGGCTTAAGTAAGACTTGCCTAAGAGGTTTGTCAGTCAAGACGACGACAATGTGGGCCTGGAAATATGGGCGGAGTTTCCGAGCTGCAATTACCAGTGCGTATGCTAGCTTTTTTATCTGTGGGTATCTCGTCCCTGCTCCCTACAGAATTTTACTAACATAGTAGATGGGTCGTTAGACCCGATCTACTTCTTTTATTAATACCGAACTGACCACCTCATCGCTTGTCGAGAGATACAGTTCTAAGACCTCGCCCTCCTCGGGCTTAGCTAAGATTGGCACACTAGCGAGGTAGCTTTTTAGCTCGTCAAATGCGAGCTGGTAGTCTCGGGTCCATTCGAACCATTTGCCTTTGATTGCCTTAAAGAAAGGTAGATAGCGATCTACCGATTTGAACATGAAGCAGCTCAGAGAGGCTATGTGGCCTTTTAGCCTCTGAACCTCTTTTACTTTCCGGGGTGGTCTCATATCTAGGATGGCCTTTATCTTGTCCGGGTTGGCCTCAATACCGCACCAGTTGACAATGTACCCTAGGAAATTACCCGATGTGACACCGAAGACACATTTGTTTGGGTTCAGTTTCATGCTAAATTGACGCAGAATTTGGAAGACATAATCTAAATCTTGTATTAATTCCTATGAAAACTGCGTCTTGACGACCATGTCGTCTACATAACATTCTATTTTCGTGTCAATTAAGGGCCGAAACAGCTTATTCACAAGTCTTTGGAAGGTCGCCCCAGCATTCTTCAGTTTGAAGGGCATGACCTTGTAGCAGTACAAGCTGAACTCGGTTATGAAACTGGTTTTTTTCCTCATCGGACTGGTCCATCCTGATTTGGTTGTAGCCCGAATAGGCGACCAAGAAGCTTAGCAACTCATGTCCTGAGGTCGCGTCCACTAGGCGGTCAATTCTGGGGAGGGGGAAGCAGTCTTTTGGGCAAACTCAGTTCAGGTTGGTGTAGTCGATGCACATGCGCCACTTGTTGTTTGCCTTTTTCACAGGTACTGTTATTTTCCCAAGGGGCCTGACTTCCTCTCCGCTGAAGCCCACCAGAAGAGTGCTCGCGGGCTTCAACTCACTTCTCTACAACTGAAACTGGTCAAATGCCGACTTAAAGAGGATGTCTGCCGAGCTACCTGAATCTACAAGTACGCGCTTGACTTCGAAGTCGCTGGTCTTTAGTTTTATGACAAGCGCGTCATCGTGGGGGTAGTGGACACCTCGCGCATCGTCTTCCGTGAAGAAGATTGGTTCTTCCGTCTTCGACCTCTTTGGAGGGTTCTATTCTTTTCGGGCTGCTTCGCGAACTGACGTCTGGGCCGCTGCCGAAGTACAACCTGCTACTACTGAACCTCCCACTATCACGGATGATTTCTCGAACTAGCCTCCCTTCCGGAGGCTGTCTTTGCGATGGTTCGGTTGGCCTGCTGCTGGATTCGGGGGCATCTCTTCCGTGCTCCCCTTGCCGACCTGTACAAAATTTCTCAAGTACCCGCGATGGATGAGTCCCTCTATCTCGTCCCAGAGATTACTACATTGTTCGGTACTATGATCGTGATCTCTATGGAAACTACAGTACAAGTTTTATTTCTCTCGTTTGGGTTTTCTTTCAGGTGGGGTGGCCATTTGATGTATGGGGCGTCTTTGATCGTCATCAAGATCTCAGTCCGCCCCGTGTTTAAGGGTGTGTAGTCCGTCCGAGCTGCTAAAGGAGCTCGAAACGACTGGCTCGGTTTCGCCTCCCGGACCGGGTTTTTTCTTCTGTCAACTAGGTTGGAGGGCTCGCCTTCCCTCTTCCTTTTCTCGATCCCGTTTTTGATCATTTGGTTGATCTCTTCCTCTGCTCTCATGAACTTATCCGCGAGCTTGAGGAATTCGGCCACGGTCGCGGGCTGATTAGCTACCATGTGCCATTTGAACTCCTTGGGCGTTATTCCTCTCTCGACCACCGCGAGCTGCACCGCGGGGTCCAGTCGCAGTATTTGCAAACACGCGTCATTAAATCGCTTGATGTAGCCCCGGATGGACTCTCCTTCCCTCTGGACTACTCCGAAGATGCTTTCCTCAGTTTTAGGGCACTGCTTGCTGGTAACAATGTGTGCAATGAAGACTTGCACGAACTGGATTCAGCTTCTTATTCACCCAGGGGCCAGGTTCCTCTACCAAGTGTGGGTCACCCCTTGAAGGTAGTGAAAGCCACGCATATGCACGATTCAGTGGCCCTGGCTAGGTGCATTCGGAACAAAAGCCTCTATTAGATATTTAGATATTGAAATCAATATAACTATAATCAAGTCCCATAAATATCAAATCTTTTGGAATATAATACGTAACTGGAAACAAAAAGCAAAAACCAAATTATAACGATCTGGATCAATTGATCAAAACAACTCCATCTCTACTTTTGTTAAGAGAAACCAAACAGAACCACAAAAAGGAAAGGCTCAATCGAATATTACAAAAGCAGCCTCCATAAATTAAAAAGCATTCAATTTTCCATCAACCACCTGATAAACAAGCATCAAATCACGACCCAACCATACAAATTAACGATGTTTCATCTCAAACTAACAGTCTGAATGACTATGAAACTAAACCAATAAAGCTTAATTGTCGAACAGAAGACGATATCTTAAAAAACTAGGGTTGCGGAAAATTATTACTAACAGCGGTTTGAACGAGTTCGTCGGTGTAAGCACCGGCTCGGATCGGGAGAGCAACTCGGCGGGGAGCCGAGCGAAGGGATGATCCAGGGCGCTGGTTGAAGGGCTGTTGTCCGATCCACTGCGAAGACGAGGCCTTCAGCTTCACCAAACCTGCAGACGCCATAGCTGTCAACACCAACAAATTGGAAACCCAGATCGAGATTTCTTCTTCTTTCCTTATATTTCTCTTTCAGAAAGTTTACTACTGCTACAAGGCTGTTTGCTTGTTTGGACCCTGCCCTTCCGCTTTATATGTATACAGAGCCAGATGTCTCCCCCCAATTTTTCGTATGGTCCGTTGTGAACTCGGAATAGGCGAATAGGACATCCTAGAATGTTGAAATTACAAAATAGTCCCAACTCGAATATTCAAAGTGAGCAAAGTGCGCCAGAATCTGCTGCTCGTTTCGCTGTGTAAATGGTTATATAACCTATCGTGACTGAACACGTCGTCATTTCCTACATATATATGTAAAAGCACTGACGGCAAGGAAAGGAGGACATGGGTTGGTAGGATTAATCCAACCCTTCCAAACGGAGTTTACATCTGCATACCCACAAATGCCCCACATGCACATCAGGAGACCGGACCTGATCTGCTCCTCACATAGCGCATTTTATCAGCATGTATTGGGAACATCTTAGTACTTGTGGGACATTTATTTTCAATACTCGATTGGTATACACTGTAGGACGTTTATTAGGCACATTCTGCGGGGTGCAGATATGAATTCGTTAAAGTCCCCTTGCCATCTTATCTTAATGACAGACTCTAATTGACTATCAACAGAAATTAAGTGGTTATATGATGTTTTCTAGATCTAGGTATCAAGTTTCAACTACCAATCAATGAAATTAAACTCAATTTGTGAAGATGATGAAGTTTGGACCTTTCATTTGAAGATTCCGGATTTTCTGCCCATAGGAACATCTCCCTTTGTATAATATTATGTAGGAGGATGAGATGTTCTCTATGTGTGGCTATGATGTAATTTGGGTAGACATGGGCAGAGTTTGTGTGGGTAAGAGATCCAGATTCTCATTTGGATATAAAACAGTTTTTCTTTTTTGGTCAAATATTGGGACATTCACTCAGATTCATCCTTTAACTTATACCCCTTATCAGAAGCCAAGTTTACTAATAGATATAATATGAATTTTGAGTATATATAAACATCATACACATAACCACTTCAAAATCAATATATATATATATAATGAAATTATAAATAGATTGAATCCTAACTACCAAAGATCAATTTCAAATTTGTTTTGATACAATAGAGAGATTAAAATACACAAGAAAAAACACTCCTAAATACGGGGTTTTAACAGTGTTCAGAAATCCTATTTTGAATTTGAGATTCAACATAATCAAATTGAATTTGGATAATTCAAATATCTTGCTCATATCGATTAATTAATTGTATTTGAATTCGGATATGACTTAATTCGATTTGATTCGATAAATATCCAAATTTGACTAATTATTTAATTTTTATATATAATATATAAAATAATTAATTATTTTATATATTTATATAAATAAAATATTTATTTATATATTTATTACTTACCTAAAATAATGAATTAATCAAATTTAAATATTAAATTTTCTAATGGGATTCAAACTCAGATATTATCTGATTTATTTAAATTCAATCCATTTACATCCCTACTCCTAAAGCATCTATCATTGTGATATAGTCCAGCTCCCTTGGACGAAAGGTGGCTTTGTTGATATTTCCTGGATGTCCTTCGTTCGCTACTCATCATTCCGTCGCTTTATTGTCTTCCCTATATATGCACTTGAAGATAAATTAATGAATGTTGATATCTCCTGGATGTATCATTAATTTATCTCCCACTACTTGATCTTCATGCATCCCTCTTTGATGATTCGACACTTCCATGCATCTTTATACGAGCCCTTCTGCATCTCTAGGTGGATTCTTGTCTTAACAACGAGTTGCATGGTTGAACTGGGTATTCAAAGCTTTAAAACAAAGAAAATCCTCCCTTTTGACCGGGTACTCAAACGAATAAATTCATCTTCCCCTCTATCATCCGAAATCCTCTTTGCTCTCTCTCATCTAAACCCTAGTCTTTAACCAGACCACTAGTAGTGATAACCGGTGGCACCAATGTATAACGACAGTATTGTTTCTTTTAATTTTGTCTTTTTAAGGATAAAATAATCATAATCTCTGGGAAATAAAATAGCATCTTATATAATGGAAACACTTACCTGGATAAATATATTAATTTGGGTAAATGTCTGAAAGAAAAAGGAACGGGCCTTTGTATTATTTGCTTGAGATAGAGGGATACTATTATTTACAGCCCTATTATCTATCATAACCAAAAATCTAAAGAAAGTTTATCCAAACCAGAGGATGGCTATATTGGCCAAGGTTTTTAAAATCGAACTAAATAACAAATCGGTCAGGGGCCCGGTTCTTGAGTTGAACGGTTCGACTATTTAAACCAAACGGATGGTCCATTTTGAAAAAAAAAATTAAAAATAATAAAAACTGGCCAAATTATTGATCGGTTTGATTGCCCGAGTCAATGTTTTGCTGATCAAATCAACGATTTTAGAGGAAATAATGATTTTGGGTAAAATGAAACCTATCACCTGACAGGTTCCTGGTTTTTCAGATTCGGCCATCCAGTCCGGTCCAATTTTGAAAATCATGACATTGGCCGTTAGTATGTAATTGACTCAAGTTGCACATTAAGGTGTTTCCAATGTGTATTTGCTTTTTTTTTTTTATCATAAAACCAGAGTTTAGTTATATTGGCTGTTGGGGAGGCTCTAGCTATTGACGCTGGTTATGGGTCTTCCAAGTAGTTAGCTGTACACGTCACCACTCGTGGCTTTTTCAATGTTTTGTCTAAGTCTTGTTGTAAAATAAGAGCCTCCTCTAATCTAAACCATTTGCTTTTTCAATGTTTTCACCTAGCAGCTTCCTTGATATCTCCTTACATCGAAAGCCTAAGTCAATAGCTCGACAAAAAAGCCAATAAAGATGTTATTTCCATTGGCTCTCCTACTCTACCTTCTCATGGTGGGATAATGATCATATTTGTTGTTGTTGCTGCTGCTGTATGGTAGAATTTCTTTTAAGATGCACATTGAATGAGATATATTGTAAGATGATATTTCCTTATTTGAAGAATCTAAGCTCATGGTACATATCCTCTAATCTCTAGCCTTTTTTCTGCCTTGACGCTTCAATCTTTGGTTTTGGTTGCATTTATCCTCGGATTGCTGAGGTTATTCGAATGAGTTGGATGCTTCAAGGCAACCAGACGGAAATTCGGCTTTGATCAGGGCATAGTCCGTTGGAGCAGCTTTTATAGCCTTGAATTGAGAATATCTCCCTATTTTATGTGCTTTATTTCAGGGGGAGATATTCCTAATGCAAGGTTGTAAAAGACGGTTTGAACAGTGTGGGCATGGGCTTGCCCTAATGGAAGTCGATCTCACCAGGCGGGTAATGCTAGAGATCAGAACTGCTCCTCATACTCACCTAATAGCATGGTTTTCAAAACTGGATTGGATCGGATGGTCAGACCGGAAAAGCCGAGAACCGGTCAGGTGATCGGTTCCATTTCTCCTCCAAATCGGATTTTTTCAAAAAAACCTTGATTTTGGTCAGTAAACCGCTGAATTGGGTGATTAACCGTTCGAACAGTTTTGACCTCTTTTTTTTTTGTCAAAATGGGCCAATCGTTCTACCCGATAACCGGATCCCTGACTGGTTTGGTCTTCGGGTCAGTTTTAAAAACTATGCTTAATAGTACATTGCAGCCGTACATCAAGAATGTCTTCCATACTTACATGTTGTCATTCAGAAGAAGATGTTCCCAATACATATCTAGATGTGTTGTGGAGTTGGCATAAGAGCACTCTGTGAGGAGAAGATATGGATTCATAATCCTACAAGTCCCTATACATGGAACATAAGCTCAAAAGTCACTCATAATGTACATGCATATGGTTATGAACTTATGATGACATAGAATGATAATTTGTAGTAGGGGTGATCATGGGCCAAGATGAGCCTAACACGTATGATAAGGACTATAGCCTGGAACTGACTCCGGCAGTTGGGCCAGGCCCTTTGGGCTGGATTGCAACACCACAAGTTGCAAAGACTTAAGAGATATGATGCCTAGTGCATTGGTTCCTCAATCATGGCTTGTTATCGCCAACTGTATGCTTCTTCCTTAATGGACCATGGCCCCAAGTATCTCACATATCAATTGGTTGGGTTCGGTATGGGTTCCATTCAACCCAAATTCGATATAATTCGAAATAAAATGATACACCGTCTCAAACATTAACAAGTGCGTATCGATGGTTCGGTTAATCGAATCATGGCCCCTTTTTGTAAACTGAATCGATGGTATCGGTTTTTTTATATCGTCAAATCGAAATCAAACTGGTACCACTAATTAATCAGTCTATCGGTTTCGGGTTTTTATCAGTTCGGTTCTTTGGTTTTTTGGTTTTTTATATTTATAATATATATTATATAAATATGTGTATAATATTATATTATAAATAATAAATGATATATAATATATTATAAATATTTTAAAAATATAATATATTTGTAAATAGATCATTATAAATATAATATAAGTATATATTTATATAAAATACATAGAAAATATGACATATATTAAAAATATATATAAAATATAAACATATATACCAGTAGGTTCGGTTAGCTGTTGGTTTTTTTATAGGTTAACCAAAAACTAAACCGGTCCTTCGATTTTTCAAAAATTCCGAACCAAAACAGAATCGACCAATTCGGTTAATCGCATTTTGTGGTTTGGTTTTCTCAGTTCGGTTCGGTTTTTTCGATTTTTCATGGACACCCCTACTCAATGCTACTATGTACATGGCTCATATTTGGCACGTGTTAACTTCAACCTGATCAAAGCCAATCCAATTTATCATTTAGGGCCTGATTGTTTGCTTCAACGCCTAACCTCTAAAAATACAAGAATTACATTAAGAGGTAAATTAGTGTTGATGAACTTTTCTTTCCTCTAAACTCTGAATGCAGAAAATATATTTTTTTAATTCTAAAATTTGAATTTTAGAAATTATCAAATGTTAGTTTCAACCTCATATATAAGAGAATTTTTGTTTGTCAAATTGTCAAATTTTAAATTTTGAATCGACTTATTCGATTTGATACGATTCGGTTTTCGATTTGATAACTGAATTTGAACACCTTTACCCACGCAGATAGATCTATTTTCAATATTCTCCTATTATATTCATTTTCTACGTGTCAAGGGAAGGCTTGACAAGGACCTTAATTTGTTTCAAAACCTAAACAAAGAATCAGGTCGCTCTTGAAGTACCCAGTAATCTCCCACTGTTTGATATAATTACATGCATACATACAAAGATGCCACCAAAGCAACTTAAAAAAGTAGTTAAGGGTAATTGGGTCAGACCCTACCCGATTATCCCGAATAATAATTGATTTGGTTCTGGGTCTATTTTATAAAGCCGATCAGTAACCGAGTTGGGACTGGTCCACCCAGTCTCGAACCAGATCCAATCCATTGAGAGATCTAGTTAGAATGACCTGCACAATGTGCCCAAATTAAGTCCAACTCATCCTTATCTCCTAACAAGATTCCATGGCTAAGTCAACCACCAAAATGGAATAAAGATAAAACAAAGATAATAATGAAGAAAAAGAAGAAGATCTATGTTAGTAATTAACTATAGACAATTGCAATTATATACACACTTGTCTGACTCTTGCCAGCCTCATGCATCAAACCTCGTCCCAGTATGAATATCTTTCTCTAGTTGTGATCTCCAGAAGTTGAAGTGAAGAGAGAGTTTTGAGAAAACCAAGTAGTATTCAGTTTGAGAAGATGAAACTACTTGTAGGATTACTTGTTCTTCAGTTATGTATTGCGGGATTTCACATTGTTTCCAGAGTTGCACTCGACATGGGGGTCAGCAAAATTGTTTACACTGTCTACAGAAACATCATTGCAGTGATGTTGTTGGGACCTTTCGCTTATTTCTTCGAAAAGTCAGTTAAATTCTTTCATATATATCTTGTTATAACTGATTAGTTTATTTCTTTTTACTGTAAACACAGAGAGATTAATGTTGGTTTTAATTTTCAGGGAAGAAAGGCCACCTCTTACTTTCTCTTTGTTGGTTCAATTATTTCTTCTTGCATTATTTGGGTAAGTGGGAAAATGAATTTGCTCAATCTTTTCAGTTGATTTAATTGTGTGTGCGTGAGGGAGGGAGAGAGAGAGAGAAAAGATTCTCATTTGCCTTTCTTTACCTTTCAGGGTCACTGCTAATCAAGGGTTTTACCTCATTGGTTTATACTATACATCTCCAACTTTTACATCAGAAATGCAAAATTCAGTGCCAGCAATTACTTTTGCCCTGGCTTCAGCTCTGAGGTAACTGAAGGCGCTCTCTCTCTCTCTCTCTCTCTCTCTCTCTCTCTCTCTCATATCATATGTTTTTTCTCTTTCTCCTCTCTCTCAGGATTGAGCCAATTAATGTCTTAAGGAAAGATGGGTTGGCAAAAGTGATAGGAACCATTTTGAGTGTAGGAGGTGCGACCATTATTACACTCTACAAAGGCCCTCCTCTGTTGAACCTCTCACAGCAACCACTGGTGGGAAGCTCTGTAGAAAGCATATTTCTCTATTCAACTGGAGTAAAAAACTGGACATTGGGTTGTATTTTCTTAATCGGGCACTGCTTATCATGGTCTGCTTGGATTTTACTTCAGGTCAGGCACTAATTAGTAATTACTATGACCACATCAATTATGTAAACATGGTTTTATCTTAATACATGGTTTATAAGGTGTTTAATAATAAATATTTTGTCCTTTTGTGATCTAGGCTGTGTTTGGATTGATAGAAAACAAGAGACAAAAACTTGAGGGTAAGTTTTCAAGGAATTTGCCAAATTTTGTTAAGAACTTACCCTCAACTTTCTGTTTCTCTTATTTTCAATCAAACCAAATATAGCCCAAGAGAACCCTAGGGGTACATAAAGGATGAAGCTAGCATTGACAGATTAGAACAGTTAGCTGTTTATCTCCTACGAATTTCAGGAGAATTCACCAACTCTATTGGTAATGCGGTTAAGTTATCTGTTGAAACATTGCCAACAAGAAGACAAGAGAAGTTTTAGATAATGTGTCAACCTCCAAATGGACCCATTTTTAGAGGTAGCCTGTTAATAGAATTGAGCTTCCATTTTAGATAATGTGCCACATCTGACCACATGTGACTCTCTCCCTACTTCGATGGTCAGAAACTTTTGGTGGTGGACCTGGTGGCCATAATTGCTACAATAGGTCCATTAATACCCAATAATACGAGAGGCCCATTCCATGGACCACCCGTGAGTGACATGTGCCGTTCATTTGCAATACAGATACGATATGCCATGTATCGGCCAACAGCAGGAGGCCCATCCCACTCATATCATGTGCTGTTCATTTGCGATTATATGCCATGTATCAGTTGCATCATATCTATATGTGGAACAAACGTTTAGGCCACTGGTTTCTGGGTCTAATGGTCTGACCATCCAGTTTGAACAGATAACCCGTTTTGATTTAAAAATTAATTAAAATAAAAATGGCCAAAAACTGTTGTCCAGATCGACGAATCAACATTTCAACCATTTGAGTCAGCGGGTCACTGACCAAATCAACAGCTTTTGGCCCAGGAATGTATTTTGGGTAAAATCGGTTGCCTGACTGGTTCCCAGGTCAACGGGTCCAACCATCAGGTCCAGTCCAGTGTTCAAAACCATGTTTAGAAACTTATTTATCTTTTCTTTGACATCCTAATCCGATTTGTTTACAGGCTTCAGTGGTAAGGAAGTATCCAGCTAAGCTTTCTATCACTACCTTTACATGTCTATTCGGGCTATTACAATTCTTGGTAATAGCAGCCTTTGCAGAAACAGACGGAGAACACTGGAAAATCCACTTTGGAGAGGAGCTTTTAACCGTCCTGTATGCTGTAATTCCCTGAACTTGTGACCCAATTCTTAGTTAATCAACTTTGCATGTAATATATGAAGTTTGATGACTAATCTAACCACTCTGTTCTTTTTCTCCTCAACTCTAGGGTGTTGTAGCAACTGCAGTTGTGTATGCTCTTCAGATGTGGTGTATTGACAAAGGAGGCCCAATTTTTGTTGCTGTCTTCCAACCAGTTTCCACGGTTTTAGTTGCAATTATGGCATGTCTGATACTTGGTGATCAGTTATATACAGGAGGGTATGTACCAAAGACAATTTAATAACAATGTAGCAGTTCTGGAGCTTAGAAGGTTTACCCAATTTAGTTCTACTGTGATATTTCTCTTTGTTGCCTTGCAGGATTATTGGGGTAATCCTCATCATAATTGGACTTTACTCGGTTCTTTGGGGGAGAAATGAAGAGAAGAAATTCAAAGACCAAGGGAACGAAGAGATTTTAACAAGACATCTCATGAATGAGAAAAATGCACGCAAGGAAAGTGAAGTGGCATCAAACATTCCGTGATACAACTTCAAAAGAGAGGGGAAAGTAAAATAAAACTAACCACCTGGGGTGTTGGTTTTACTGTGATATCAAACAAGACATCTGGGCCTACTTGCATTTAATGTGATAACCTTTTTTTATCAGCAACAAAAAGGCTTGTTTCTATGACATGTAAAATGAAATGAGCTCACTGGGTTAAATGCCATCTGGGGTTAGTTTGGAAATATTTGCCACTGCAAAGTTTACTATCTATAGCAGTTTTCACTGACAAGAAATATAAAAAGACATGCAGATTACCTAAAGATTTCTATTTGTAAATCCCAATTTTGCAAAACATGACACGCAAACTACATAAAGATATACAATGTGGATTCCAAATCCACATTTGGTTTATGGACAACTGCATTAGAAACACGAGTTTTTAAAATAAGTAGGGCTAAAACAGAATATGTGCAATCTAACTTCAATAATAATGGGAATGCAAATCAGGCACATGTGGGACTGGAGACCAAGAGATGGCTCAACTCAATATGACCTTTTCCACAAGCTTGGTTCACTAATTCATACCAAAGGAGAGATTGAGGAGGATGTTGCCCATAGAATTAGAGCAGGATGGGCAAAAATGGAGAAGTGCACCTGAACTCTTATGCCATAGGCAAATACCACCTTAGCTAAAAGGAAAATTTTATAAAGCAATTGTAGGCCAGCTATTTTGTATCAAGCAGAGTGTTGGGCAGTTAAAAAAACATGTCCAAAAAATGAGTTTGTCAAAAATGTGATTGTTTAGATGGATGATTAGTAGAAGTAGAAAGGCCAGAGCTAGAAATGAAGTACAACGAAGGAACCTAGGAGGCAAGGAGTAACTCCAATAGGTGATAAAATGAGAGAAAGCAGATTGAGATGGTTTGTTCACGTGTACAGAAGACCATCTACATGTTAAGAAAAGTGATCTGTTTACGGGTTGAAGGGGTTAGAAGAGCTAGAGGCAGTGTGGAAAGGACTTGGGTTAAACAAGATTCATGTAACCAACCCCATATAGTTAGGACAAGGCCTAGATGATGATGACATCATGTGGATCGCAAATATTCAAACAGTAACATCAAATTTCTCTGCACTTTTAAGACTATTTAATGCAGAACTAAAGATCTAACACAAAGAAGTCAGCTGTAATGCTCAATAGATCGCATTTTCAGTAAACAAAGACCATATAGTTACACATGATAACAAGACACCAGATAATATCTAAAAGATGGTTGCAAAACAACCTTGGTTGACCCAATGGCCCCAAGAGATCTCAGGACTCATCAAGGGGGTCGAGAGACTTTTTAAGTCACCACCTTAAAACTTGGCCCGAGTAGAACATCCCTTCTTCTTTAAGGCATTATATGTGGACAAGAAGGATGCACCCATCCCTAGCAGTTACAGCAGGCATAGGATCTCTCCTAAGTTAAATATGGTCTTAAATTATTACTCATGTTCACAAACCCAGAATCAACTCAAACCAAAGGTTCATAGAATGTCTTTTAGAATCCTTTTCTTTTGATAAACATATAGTATATTCATTAAGATAAAGCAAAATCTCATGTACAAAAAGATTGTGTACAGTAGGATTAACATGCATACCAAAAACCATCTGTATGTCCCTTTATACAAATTTTCGAAAAACCAAAACTGAGCTGTACCCAAAAAGAAAAAAAATATCTTTCTGAGCCAAACTCCAAGATGTCTCTTAGAATCTTTTTGGAGCTATCTTTTTCCCTTAAACCCAAAACTGCAATAAATATTCCCTGCACTCAGAAAAATCCAAACATGTACCCAATTCAAGAAACCATAAAGAATTGTAAAAGTATACTGTGGAGAGTAACAGAAAATTCCTCTCAAGTTTGAAGAAAGTTTTCCACAAATTGGTGCAGAAGTAAATTCAGTACATAAATGAATATTCTATTAAATATTTCTAAAGAAATTTTAACTTTCTAATTTTTTTCCCTTCTAAATCTCTTTTCTTCTTATTGCTGTTCTCTCCAATACAGCTGTTTTTTTCCTTCTTTATTATCTCCCACTCTCTTCTGTCCTTATTGATGAAATTTTAATTCAGTGTCATCAGTACACATTTCCACTGACTCTTTATTCATTCAGTTCCATTTTATCTCCAATTCTCTTCTCTCTGCTTTACATAATTTCATATCATTGGATAGGTAAAGACATCCCCCTACCTGATCTAAATCACATAGCTTGCTTGCAACACATACAACAGCACCAAAAGGAATTCAGATTAGCTAACATGATGGCTGTGCCAGGGACTGCGTAACCATTAATAACGCCCCACATCAGCCACAAAGTATATATGCCCCACAACTCAATCTCTCATCTCGTGTACATGCCCATGGCCAAGTGGGGCATTATAATTGGTTAAACAGCCCCTTCTAGGCTCCACCGAAAGACCATCTTCCTCAACAAAGAGTCAACATAAGAATGTCAAGAAATAAACAAGAAAATTTAAAATAGGAATATAAACAGTACAATCACAATTTGAATTTGGTATTATGTAGAAAGAAGATGTGGCAAAATATGGTACTAATTCAATCTGGTAGAAAGAAAAGGCATAGGGTACTCAAACCATCAAGAAATAAATTGCATCTGCATTTGTCAACAATAACTACTCAACTTACAAAGAGATTCTCCAAAAGACACATTTAAGATCTAGTACGGGAAGTCTAATTCCATGGATGATTCAAGAAACAACTTCATGTCCATTTATTTCAGATTCACGAATTTAGTCATGCTTAAAAGTATCACTTCTTGATTAAAATAAAACAGTATCGAAAGATGAACTGCAGATATTCATACAAGAGAACAATATTCCAAAGCTTCACTTTTTGATGCACCTTTGAACAAAGGGTACAAATGGCTACAATGTTTTTTTTTCCTGAAAGGTGAAGTATGAATTATGTTAAGTGAAAGTATATCAAAATATTACATCAGAACCCTTGTATTTCAGATGGCTATAATGATGTCCTTAACAGTGATGCAATTTGAACAGATTGTGTTTGTCTTGCTTGCTCTTTACAGTTTTCATATACCAACTAAGAAATGCCAAAACCAAATCCCCGGAAGATATGCTACGCACTAGAATCACTAGAATAGCTTGCATTTGCTGATTCCATTGGGTTGTATGACTTTCTTATTTTACAATTAAGATGAAGAAAACTAATGTGAAGAAATCACATTTGCAATGCTCTTAAAAGAGAGGAAATTCTAGTTCTTCTGCCTTGCAAGTCCATTCTTTACCTAAGGGCACAAGGAATAAAATCAAGCAAATGAAAGGAAAAGGAAGACAATGGACAAGGTCAATGAAATTGACATAACTAACTATAAAATAAAAGCCAAAACAAAACAAAAGAAAATACAGGGTACATGTTGGAGCTAGTTCTTGGGTATGTTCTTTCCAACAATCTTTGCTGGTGCAATGCGCAGCAGATTCCCTGGTTTACCCGGAACAGCCCCTTTTATCATGAGTACCCGAAGTTCACTGTCAATCTTGACGATTTTCAGCTTCCTTATCTTTGTTTTGGTTCCCCCCATTCTCCCAGGCATCTTCTTACCTTTATATACATGTCCAGGAGTAGTCCCAGCACCAATTGATCCCAAGGCTCGGTGGCTCTTGGAACCATGGGTCATTGGCCCCCTACGGAAATTATGCCTTTTGATTCCACCTGCAACAAAATCAGATTAAATTAGATTACAAATAGGAAAAAAGAAAGACTTCAGTAAGGTTGAGAGGAAGCTGTATCATGATGTTCATGCCTGTGAACTGAATGTGCAACTATAAATTCGACAAGATTGTTATCACTCTAATAATAGATGCTGACACTATCCTCATTAGTAAAGATTTAAAACCTAGTAAGTTTTAAATTGAAGTTTCCCTAAGATATTACCCTGATGAACAGAGAATGTTTGAGGTTAGTGAAATGAATGTACAACTAAACAAGTACGCAATTTCAATTGCAGGTATTACTAATTTCATGAATTAATGCTCATTAGTAAAGATTTATAACCTAATAAATTTTAAATAAAACCTTCCTTAAGCTATTGCCCTGATCAACAGCGAATGTTTGACGCTAATGGAAGGAATGTACAACTAACAAGTTCCACCCAAAATAAAATCTTGCTGAAATTGATGTTAAAAAGTTCAAACCTGGTCAGAAATTATGGGGTTTCTATTGAAGTTACAGTTAATTTTACCACTTGAAGCAAAAGGCCTGCTAAAACATTGGAAAGTTGGGAAGAATTCGTCCCAAAATTCTTCCTTCTCTGTTAATCCGAATTCTGGAACCGTGGATACCTTATATAGGCTAACAGGTTCACTGAAGTTTGAAACATGAATCGGACTAAACAAGGAATAAAGAAGTTATAGAAATATACCTTGGAAACCCTTTCCAATCGATTTTCCGGAAACATCAACAAGATCACCCTCCTTGAAGATTTCCTCCAAGACAAGTCGCTGGTTTGGCTCAAACCCATCAACGGAAGTAAGTCGGAATTCCTGAAGATGCCTCATGGGAATAGTACCAACCTTATTGAGATGACCCAATTCAGGCTTTGTAAGCTTCTTATCCCTCACCCTCCTGTACCCAACCTGGACAGAACTGTAGCCATCAGTGGCCTCTGTCTTGACCTGGGTCACAATGTTACCCTCCCTGAACCCAACCACCGTTACCGGAACCACCTTCCCGTCCGGCTCGAAGTAACTCATCATCCCAAGCTTCGTAGCCATCACTCCTATCCCCGCTTCGATGCTCATCACTACCGTAAGTGCCATCCTCCTACGAACCAACTGGGTCTTTTGTTGTTGTCTGGGGAGGGAAGAGAAGAAGGATGAACGGAGGGACTGTGGAGTGGTTGTTTTACTGAGGGTTACCCGAGTGGGGACTCTGGCTAATGAGCATACTGGCGAACAGTGACTAAGAGACTCTCCACTAGAGACGCTAGAAATCGGGCCACGCCCAGCAAAATATACCGCCATTTGGTACAACGCCAGTGGCTCTCTGGCTGCTCTCGAAGAAGAAGAAGAAGAAGAAGGATGTGATTGTTGAGAAAAGATGGTTATATTATCCTCTTAGGATCGACGAGTAAGGATAAGGGCAAATTTTTTAAACTACCCGTAAAGTTTAGAAAATTGACGAATTTATCCTTACTATTTCATAGCTATTAATTAAATCCGGATCTCCTATTATGTAAGGGAGATGTCCTTCCGATCACTTTTGCCAGCCCATATCTCGTTAATATGTTAATTGGCTCAATCCTGAGAGGGAGGGAGGGCCTCGGTTACCTCAGAGCTGAAACCAGGGCAAAAGTAATTGTTGGCACTGAATTTTGCAATGCTGATGTAAAAGTTGGAGATGCATAGTGTAAACCAAGGAGGTTGGCACTGAATTTTGCATTGCTGATTTAAAATTTGAAGATACATAGTATAAACCAAGGAGGTAAAACCCTTGATTAGCAGTGAACCTGAAAGGCAAAGAAAGGTAGGTAAGAATATCGGATCTGGTTCGAGACAGGGTGGATCAGTCTTAATTCGACTACTGATTGTTGATCCGTTTTATATTATAGACCCAGAGCCAAATCAATTACTAATCGGCAGGTAGGGTCTGACTCAATTAGACCCTATTATACTTTACATTAATAATTCGGAACCTTATGTTCCATATTTTATGTGTCGTTTTGGCATATAAAAAATGTTACTTTCATCCCTAAACTTTAAAATGCAACAATTCAATACTCGAACTTTTAAAATGTATCAATCTAGTACCTACTACTAACCAGCCATTAAGTAGCATTTGAAAAAAACACAAATGCCCTTTAAATGTCAACTAATTTTCTTTATCAACCATTCAAATGTTGACAAAAAATTAACAACATTTGGATGGTTGACCATACCACCCCTTCTCAGTCCCTTCTCAACCGTTTGATAAGATGATCAACCATGTCCCTCTTCAGTTTCTAGAGGGAAGCGGCCGCGTTTGGGTCTTGTGTTAGGCCTGGAGATTGACCATACCACCCCAGCTCTTCTAATTTATGATAGGCCAGAATCTTTAGGGCCTACATATCCTATTGAACGAATTGTTCCTATCGCTCATGCAGAGTATCGTGACTTTGATCATGATTCTGAATATCAACACTCGGCATGTGTAATTTTTTCTATACTTTTCTTTTATTTTTTATTCCTATGGGCGGAGGTGGCTGGCCCTTACCAGCCCCACATTTATCAATGATCATCATGAGTTAGAACTATTGAGGGGTCGAGCGGACCAAGGCAGTTCAAGGACTAAAGGATTTTGTCCATAGCTTAAATGCAGATTTTTTACTTTTAAGTGAGACAAAAATCCCTAATGATAAAATAGATAAATTAACAAACCAATTACGTTATCCTAACTCTTATAATTCCCCCTAAAGGGTGAGTGGGTGGTTTAGCGGTTCTTTGGAAAGCTACTATTGAAGTTTCAGATTTTTGGTCACATTCAAGGTATGTCTTCCTAGAAATTCATTCGAATTCTATTTCTTGGCTTTTGGGTTTTATCTATGGTCCATCTATTAAAAGTCAGAGAAATAAATTTTAGGTAGAACTAAACGATTGGTTACAAGTTGTTACTCTTCCTTGTTTACTAATAGGGGATTTTAATGAAGCAACATTTTTAGATTCCTTAGACCCTTCTACTTCTACATCTACATCTTTCTTTCTCATTTCTAGACAATACGGGAACCTAATCCTTAATCGAATGTTAGAATTAAATACATAAGGAAGAGCTATATCCTGGACAAATAAGAGAAGTAAGGGTCATATCCAATGAACTCTAGATAGAGTTGTGGTATCCCCAGACCGAATAAATCTTTTTTCCTAATGCATCTCTATCCTTAGGCTCTAGATGGGGTTCATATCACCATCCACTCCTAAATCTAAACCCTCAAATCCTAAACCTACCAAAACCTTTTAGGTTCTATGAAATGTAGCTAGCTGACAGTTCTTGTAAAGATGTTATGAAAGAGGGGTGGAATTTACAAATCAATGGTTATACAGCCCATAGGCTAACCCTTAAATTGGATAAGATTAAGAAATACTTAATCAATTGGAGGAGGAATTCTTTCGTCGAGCCAAAAGAAAAATTAAAAAGATTAAAAGCACAAATCATACAGGCCGAACAATCTGAGGATTCACCTAATTTGAATAGCTTGTATAAGGAGTATGAAACAAGTATGTGGCAAGTTGAAAGTTATTGGAGACAAAAATCTCGCAACATGTGGTTGCATTTGGGTGACAAAATACAATTTTTTTTCATAGGAGTACCCTTTTTATAAGGAAAATGAATCATATTAATGACATTAAAGATGATCAGAATAATTGGAAATCTTTCCATGAAGACATAGCCTATATCTTTATAGATTAATTCTTAGATCTCTATATGTCTCAAGAACCTCAAGAAATAGAGGAATTACCGCAGGTAATCAATCCTGTAATTACTGAGGAAGAGAAAAATATGCTTCTAAATATTCCTTCAGTTGACGAGGTCAAATCAGCCCTTTTTAGTATAGGGAGTCCGAAATCTCCAAAACTAGATAGAATGCCATCTATCGCTTTCAAGGATTGTTGGGATATGATGGACCAAAAATAGTACAAGTAGTCTGGGAATTTTTTTCTAAATAAGAAACTTCTGTAAAGGCTATGCCTTTATCTGTCTCATTCCTAAGAAAGTGAATTGTACAAAAGTTCAAGTCTACTATCCTATCAGTTTATGTAATGTCATTTACAAAGTAATTTCTAAGCTTATAGCTTCTAGGCTCCGTACTCTTTTAGATAAGTGTACTGCCCCAAATCAGGTAGCATTTGTCCCGAGTCATCGAATGTCTGACAATTCTATTATTACTCAGGAGATGCTCCACTACATAAAACACAAAAATTGAAGTATAGGCTACATTGCACTAAAGTTAGACATGTCCAAAGCCTATGATCGCCTACAGTGGAGATTTTTCCTAAAAATCTTATCTCTCCTTGGGTTTTCAGAAGACTTCTATCAGGTGATAAAAGAGTGTATTTCTACAATCTCTTTTTCAGTCCTAATAAATGGTACTTTAGAAGGACATTTTTGTCCCTCTAGAGGAATTCATCAAGGAGATCCCTTGTCTCCCTATTTATTCATCTTAGCTATGGAGGGTCTATCCCGCCTAATCTTATATGCAAAATAGGAAGGGAAATTACAAGGCATTCTACTAACCCCTTCCTCTCCTGTAATTTCCCATTTATTTTTTGCAGATGATATGATGTTATTTCTCCGCGCTCATAGAGAGGAAATAGACAATCTAAATCAACTTTTTCTTAAGTTCCAATCAACTTCTATTCAACTGATCAATTTTGGGAAATCTGGTGTCTATTGCAATAAAAATATTCATCCAAGATATTAATGAACGATCAGACGGCAACTTCACATAAGCCCTCTTAACAAAAATTCTGAATACCTAGGTCTTCCTCTTCTTTGGCCCCGAAATAAGCACTCTAAATTGAATTATATACTAGAAAACCTCAGGTCTAAACTTAACAATTTGAGGGCTTTACAATTACTCAAGCAGGAAAGAAAATTCTAATTTAGTCTGTTCTTCAAGCCATTCCTCTCCACTCCATGAGTTTGGTAAAGTTCCCTTAGAAAACCATTGATAACATGGAAAAAATAATTAGAGATTTCTGGTGGCGGGTTTCTAATTCACAAAAACATCCTTTCCGTTGGTGTTCTTGGCAAACACTTACCTTACCCAAAGCCTTTAGAGGATTAGGTTTTAAAAACTTAAATCTAGTAAATCGTGCCATCCTCAAAAAAAGTTGTATGGAAATACCTGAATGAACAACATAAGTTATGGGGTTAGATTTAGAAATCCAAATACCTCAAACATCAGAGCCTCATACCCTATTCAATGCCTTCCTCAAGTTCTATGTACTGGAAATCTATTTGCCCAAAGATCATCGAGCTTGCCTCAGAATATAGTTATCTAGTGAATGAGGATTCTTCTTTTTATGTGCATCAGGTTCCTTAGCTCAATTGAGGAAGCTTCAAAAATTTTGAGAACATCTATCTTTCCTTCAAATAATGAAATTTCCTGGGTTTGGACTAGTCATAAGTCAAGTAAATATATAGTAAAAGAGGAATATAAGAAGAATAAAAAACATTCCCTTCAAATATTTCCTCTGATCTCAAGTTTTGCTTATATAAAATTTTGAAACTTTCTATTCCTCCATGATATCAATTATTTTTCTAGAGAGTGATTAATGCTTTCATTCTAGTAAAAGACTTACTCTTTGCAGACCTTCCTGATGATGCACAACCTATTCACTCCTAGCTGGCATCGGACGAGATACCTGAGAAGGAGATGGTGAAGGATTCCCGGGGAGGTCTCCCAGTGGGGATACTCCGACGGTCAAGTTAGTGAAGCTGGTTTGAAAGCTGAGAACTGAGAGAGAGAGAGAGAGAGAGAGAGAGAGAGAGAGAGAGAGAGAGAGAGTTGCAGAGAAATAAGGGCTAAGAGTGAAGATGTGCAATTACCTTTGCTCTTGGGGGTCGGAGCCCTTATATATTCGATGTCATGTTAGGTCAGGTACAACCGCCTCTGATTCTCTATTGCGGCCGTTATTGCCAGGGCTGAGCTGGTGGGCGTAGGTAACCATTGTAGAGTACGGCCCTATCACAAGAGATCCTGCAAGGTTGGCAGGCACGTCGTCGCCTGACCAAAGACGTGGGTGTAGTCCAGATCTGGCGGGTACGGTTGTTAAGCAGGAAATCTTCTTGTGATACGCCAAGCTGCTCTATAGCGAGCTACCTTGTGCCGAGCTACTAGTAATGTGCCGAGGTGCCCCTACCCGAGGCAGGTCTTCGAGGTGGCTTAGGAATGAGCTTGTTCTTAGGAAGCCGACGAGCTTAACCCGAAGTGTCTTCAGCTTGGGATATTCTCATCTTGGGAGAATCTTAGCTCAGGGTAACAGAGTGTTGTTTTGTAGCGAGCTGCCACGTTGGACCTCAGCGGGCTGGTCACGTTGAGTTGTCACTTATGTCGAGTCACGTCCACGTGTCCCATTATGATGAGGTCAGGCCAAACCACCCTCCATCAATTACCCCCTCTCCCCGCGCTAGGGATCCTGACCTAGTGCGGGGAGTTCACGGCGTGACGAGTGGATTTGGCCTAAGGTTTAGGCCACCCAGTCAGACAGTTCGTCGGTTGAACTAGTTTGCTGCTTGGCTCAATCAAAGATAACTCGGGTCGCGTACAATTCATGCATGGACGTCACACGATCTACAGGCTCCACGAACGTCAAAAAAATGCGCTAAACTGATTTCACCTCGGGGGTCGTGCAGCCGATTTTCTTGAGAGTCGTTAGATCATCTTGATCTCGACCGTTGAATCTCGAACATAGCGGTTATAAATAGGGGGGACCCGAGTCATTTTCTCCGCCATAAGCTCAACAGCGTTCGTATTGAGGTCGCGATTAAGTCCTCTAGCTCGGGTTCTCCAATTCGTCAATCTCCCTAGTTCGGTCGTTTTCCTTTGGTGAGTCCCCTTAGCTTCTTTTTATTTCGTTTCCAACTTCTTTTTAGTTCAGTTCGTTTCCCAGTTCATTCTTAGTTTCGTAGCATTGTCAGACCATAGCTTCAATAGTCTTTTAGACGAGCCTGAGGTGGGTACATCGGCTTAAGTAGGTGCCTCCGAGGCACACTCCACTTACGAGGTGCGGGAGGCCTCTGGTAACCCAGCGTCCACCTCTCACCGAGGTCAGATACCAGACAAGTTTGGCCCTTCTACTATGACCATAGACAAACTTAGGGCCCTGATAGCTCAACATAAGCTCCCTAGGGAGTATGCCTACAGTCTTCCTGCGGGCAACTTCCCCTGGGAACACAATCACGATGAGATCACGATTTTTGAGGAACAACTCATGGCCGGATTCTAGCTTCCACTTCATCCCCTGATCATTGAAGCCTTAAAACACTTCAACGTCACCATAGATCAACTCCACCCGAACTCTATTCAGAATGTGGTCAGGACAATTTCCCTCTGCTTTGACTACACCCTTCCCCTTGACCTTGATATTTTTTCATCAATTTTTTCGATAAAGAAGAACGCCTCTAGCGTTTTCCCTGAGCATAGGTGGACCTACTACCTATCTCCTCGCCCAGGCTATAAGTTGTTGCACAAGCTTCCTAGCAAAGTCCCAGCCTGGAAGCAGGGTTACTTTGTAGTTCGCAACCCTGGCCCTTCCCTACTCATTGGAGGGTGACTATTCAAGACTCTGGTATTAGGCTGGACCTGAGGACAAGGGAGATGCTCTAGTCTTGGGCGGAGCTCGGGTTCAACTATAAGGACTTCATTATCGAGAACAAACTCATTCAGGCCGGTCTAAGTCCTGGTAGGTCACCTTGTTTAGAGTTAGTATTTTACCTTGGTAGCTGTAATTTCTTGATAACTTTGATAATGTCGAGCTGTTCTACAGGCCCCATGGAGCAGCTTAGAGCAGGCAATCTTTTTGACAAAATGAAGGGGAGAAAGAAGCAGGCTACCAAGAGAGCTCATGTTGAACCTCCACGGGCTCCTACTCATGAGCCCAAACAACCTGCTAAGGCTCCTCCGGTGATCAACTTGGAGGAGTCAGAGATCCCTCCACCTTAGGAGCCTAAGACAACCATCGAGCTCGCTCCTGAAACAACCGTCACCTCTTCGGGGAGCGAGGGGTCAACTCAGACCGTTCTGAACCCGCATTATAGCCTTCGGAAGAGCAAAGGGGTTGCCTATGCCGAGGAGGTCTCCAACTGAGCCGAGCTAATGCCTACTCAGCTTGGAGCTCGAGCAGCTAACATCGCATGGTGGTAAGTCTTGTTCCACTTTGCTTCTCTCTTCTCCCTTTTTTTTTGGTACTAACTTATATTCCTAGCAAGTGAACTCCGTCGTGCATGCCCTGACCTACCAGTCCGAGCAGCACCTGAAACGAGCCCTAGCTGCCGAAGACAGCCCGCGCAGCTCACGTCGACCTGAAGCTAGCTTGGGGTCAGATTCACCAATTGGAGAGCGACGTTGTAGCTCAAAAGAACTACATTCAGGCATTGATGTCGGAGAAGGAAGAGTGGTTGCGTGAGAAGGGGTAGCTGCTGCGCAAGGTGGAAGACCTCGAAGCCGATGTTAAGGAGCGAACTGATATCCTTCTTAACACTGTGGAGGAGTCCAAGGTCAAGGCCGTCCAACACTACATCAAGTCGGAGGAGTTCGACAGGGTACTGGTGGAGGCCTACCGCAAAGGCTTCAAGCTAAGCAGGTGGATGGTAAAGCGCGAGTTTCCATAGCTCGACGTAAGTGCCATCACCACCTTGCGAATCACGGAAGAGGTAACCCGGTAAGCCGCCGAAGACCCGGACTTTGAACCAGAGGGTGATGACATTGAAGAGGCCACCGACCAAGCCGACACTTCTATGAAGGCTTCGAGCAAGAATGACGAGTCCTCCAAGTAGTTCGAACAGTCCCTTATTCTTTGAGCCTACAAGCTTAGCTTTTCCTTTCTCCTCTCTTTTGTAATGAACTCTGTATATTTTTTGTAATATGTCTCCGTAATGAAAATACACTTTTTTCACTAAGTGTTGTATAATTTACCTTTTTTTTTTCTGAAGTAGTTATTTTATCTTGAACTATCAAGCTATCGAGCTAAACACCCAAACTGTTTCCCAGTACTTAGCGGCGATATAGTGTACATCGGGGTAAGCGACATAGTAGGGTATATGCCCGACCTGTCTACACATGGGGTACTTAGGTTGATGTTGGTTGTCTAACGGGTTCAACTTGTATGCCAGAGCGGGATATGCATCATAGGGTTCGTACTCGAGCTACTTGCACCTTAGGCATTAAGAACACTTGGCCTATGCCGATGAGGCGACTAGGCCTTAGATGGGGCCAAGGTCTTTTGTTAGCTCAGCATTTTAGCCCTTGGGCTGGGGGAATGACTTATAGTCTACTCTCCTAGAGTTCACCCATGCCAAAGAGGCGACTGAGTCTTATAGTGTCGAGCTCTTTCTTTAACTTGACAGCTTTAGACCTTAGGCTGGGGGAGCGACTTATAGTCCACTCCTTGGTAATTACAGGTAATATGGCCTTAGGTTGATAATATTCCCTGCCCGAGTTACCTGCTTCCCTTCTAGGGTTTCGAGCTCATACACTCCTTCCCCAAGTACCCGCTTTACTCGGTAGGGTCCTTCCCAATTTGGCCCAAGCTTACCAACACCAGGCTCAGGTACCATGATTTTACAAAGAACTAGGTCTCCGACGCGGAGATTCCGCTTCTTAACCCTGGCATTATAGTACCGAGCTACTCTCTGCTGGTAGGCCGCAGTCCTAATGTACGCGAGGTCCCGTACCTCGTCAAGTAGGTCAAGGTTGGTGCATAGCTCGTCTTTATTTGCTTCGTCATCGTATGCTTCCAAGCATAGCGTGGGGACCTCGATCTCGGCGGGGATCACTGCCTCGGTGTCGTAAGTGAGGTTGAAGGGGGTTTTGCATATTGCGGTCTTCACCATAGTTCAGTAAGCCCATAGTACACTGGGCAACTCATTTGCCCACAGTCCCTTTGCTCGGTCTAGGTGTGCCTTCAGTCCACGGTGAATGGCTCTGTTTGTGACCTCCACTTGGCCGCTCGCTTGAGGGTGCGCCACCGAGGTGAAATTTTGTTGTATTCCCATATCTTTGCACCAGTTCTGGAATTTGATGTCTTCGAACTGCTTGCCGTTGTCAGAGATGAGTACTTGGGGTAGCCCGAAACAACACACTATATTCTTCTAGAAGAAATTCAGCACATTTCATGTTGTAATCATTGCGAGAGGTTCGGCTTCCACCCACTTAGTGAAATAATCAATTGCTACCACTAAAAACCTCCTATGTCCCGTCCCTGGTGGAAATGGTCCGAATATATCAATCCCCTATTATGCGAAAGGCCACGGGCTGGTGAGGTACTTGAGGTCGGCAGCAGGCAGGTGGTAGATGTTGGTGTGCTTCTAACATTTGTCACACTTTCTGATAAACTCGATCGCATCTGCCTTAAACGTTGGCCAATAATATCCCTATCGTAGTGCTTTCTGGGCGAGGGCCCTGCCCCCCAAGTGTTTGTCGTACAAGCCCTCATGAGTGTCGCGGAGCACAAGCTCGGCTTTAGAGGGTCGCAAGCAGCGCAGATAAGGGAGCGTGTAGGATCTTCAATATAGTCATCCATCTATCATGACATATTTGGCTACCTGATGCTCTACCCTTCTAGCAGCATTACGATCTATAGGGAGGGTCCCATGTAGCAGGTAGCTCGCGAGTGGATCAATCCAGCACGTCTCTGCTTGTATGACAGGAGTGACTTCCTCTGCCCCCCCTCCCCTGAGAATGCTAGGCCGAGGTAGGTTCTCTATATACATGGTTCTCATGGTGTTATCACTTGTGCTGGCTAGTCGGGATAAGGCGCCGGCCTCAACGTTCTTAGATCTCGGGATCTATTTGATGAAATATGACTATAAGTTGAGTAGAACCTCTCTTACTTTGGCTAAGTAGGCGACCATGGTTGGCTCGCGAGCTTCATATTCTTCGATAACCTGGTTTACCATGAGCTGGGAGTCACTGCAGATGACGACATGCTTAGCTTTCAGTTCATTTGCTAGAGCCAGCCCGGCTATCAACGCCTCGTACTCCGCTTCATTGTTGGACGCAGCGAACTCAAAGCGTAGCGCGTACTCCAGTTTCACACCACTTGGCCAGTACAAAACGATTCCAACCCCACTGCCCTGTTGATTTGACAAGCCATCCACATGAAGGATCTAGGGCTCCCCATCACAGCTCGGGTTCGACCTAACTAGGAGAGAGGCCGCGCTGGTTGGAGCTTCCTCACAGTGCTCGAGCTCGTCCGACCTGGGGACTTCAGTGCTGAAAGCACATTTCGCGACAAAGTCGTCTAAGGCTTGGGCCTTGATAGTAGTTCGCAGCTTGTACTGGATATCGTACTCGTTGAGTTCAATGGCTCACTTCGTCAATCTACTAGAGACCTCGAGCTTGAGCAAAACTTCCTCAGAGGCTTATTGGTGAGGATGACATTCGTGTGAGCTTGGAAGTAGACATGTTCATGGGTTGGGTGGCCCGACAGGCCAGCCCGGCCCAGCCCCCGAACGGGCTTGAACAAGCTTTTTGGCCCACAAGCTTAACCTCAGGCCAAAAAGCCCAGCCCGCATAAAATTCGAGCTAGGCTCGGGCTTTGCCAAAATAGCCCGGTCCGAGCCCGACCAGACCTGACCTATAGTTAAACCTAAGTAAAAACCCTATGTGATGTCCATTTGAATAAATTTTTTGATTTAAGAAGGTTGTTGATTCACTTGTAGGCCCATTGTTCATTTAAACAGGGGAAAATACATCTGAATTAAAATAGATAATGTTCATTTGAATAGGGAAAATTTTGAATTTCTTTTATTAGGTCGGGCTTCGGGCTTTTTATCAGAGTCGGGCTCGGGCCCAAGTTGTAGGCCCGTTGGTCGGGCCGAGCTCAGGCTCGGACCTAACATTTTTCTGTTAATAAAGAGTAAAAGCCCGACCCGAGCCCGGCCCGGCCCATGAACAGGTCTACTTGGAAGTACGGTCGGAGTTTCTGAGCTATAACGACTAGCACGTACGCCAACTTTTCGATCTTTGGATAGCTCGTTTCTGCTCCCTACAATACTTTGCTAACATAGTAGATGGGCCGTTGGACCCGATCTACTTCTTTTATCAGTACCGAGCTGATGACCTCATCACTCGCGGAGAGGTACAACTCCAAAAATATCTCCCTCCTCGGGTCGGGTCAAAACTGGGATGTTAGCGAGGTACCTTTTGAACTCGTCAAAGGCGAGCTGGCACTCTTTGGTCCACTCGAAGCCCGTGCTTCCTTTGATTGCCTTGAAGAAAGGCAGGCAGCAATCTGCCGATTTAGACATGAAGCGGCTATGCGGTTGTTCAACCTCTAAACCTCCTTCAATTTCTGGGGTGGTCTCATATCTAAGATAACTTTAATTTTGTCAGGGTTAGCCTCGATGCCATGTCGGTTAACAATGTAACCTAAGAATTTACCCTAGGTGACATCGAAGGCATACTTGTTGGGATTTAGTTTCATGTTAAACTTGTGCAAAATTTCAAAAACAAAATGTAGATCTTTTATTAAATCATTCGAAAATTGAGTTTTGACGACCATGTCGTCTATATAGCATTCTATTTTCCTGCCGATTAATGGCTCAATTACTCAGTTTACAAGTCTCTGAAATGTTGCCCTGGCATTTTTCAACCCAAAGGGCATGACCTTGTAGTAGTACAGGCCTAGCTCGGTTATGAAGGTTGTTTTTTCTTCATGGTGGGGTCCATCCTAATTTGATTGTAGTTTGAGTAGGCATCCAAGAAGCTCAGCAACTCATGCCCTGAGGTCGCGTCCACCAAATGGTTGATCTTGGAAAGCGGGTAGAAGTCCTTTGGGCAAGCTCGGTTCAGGTCGGTATAATCGATGCACATGCGCCATTTACCGTTAGCCTTTTTTACCAGAATAGGGTTGGCTACCTAGTTCGGGTAATGGACTTCCCTAATAAAATCGACTGCGATGAGCTTCCTGACCTCCTCGTCAATTGCTCTCCAATGCTCCGTGGCTAGGTTGCGTTTCTTCTGTCTAACGGGCCTAATTACAGGATCAATATTCGATTTGTGAGTGATGATTTTAGGGTCTATGCTGGGCATCTCTGTCGCGAACCATGCAAAAACATCTAAATTTTGAAGTAAAAAACTTAGCAACTGAGATCGTAGAGGCTTCTCGACTGAAGCGCCGATCTAGAGGGTCCGAGCTGGGTCCTCTATTGAAGTAGGCACGGAGACCACCTCTTCTATGGGTTCAGCTCACTCTTTGCAATGCTCCGCAGGTCGCTCCAGCTCGAGGTCACCTGTTGTCTTGGCTTTTCCCTTGAGGGCGGCGATGTAGCACCTACGAGATTCAAGATGATCTTCTCGCGCTACCCCAACTCCGAATTCCGTGGGGAACTTCATGGCCAGATAATAGGTGGAGACCACCGCACGTAGAGCATGGATGATGGGCCGACCTATTATGGCATTGTACGGGGAGGGAGTTGCGACCGCCAAAAAGTTATGCTCGAGCCTCACTATGCTAGGCCAGGTACCGACCTCCACAGGTAAGGTGATTCTCCCCAGGGGCTTAAATTCCTCTCCGCTGAAGCCCACCAAGGGAGTGTTCGTGGGCTTGAGATCGTTCTCTTGAAGCTGAAGCTTGTCAAATGCGGCTTTGAAGAGGATGTCGAACGAGCTGCCGGAGTCAACGAGGACACGCCTCACCTCGAAACCATTGATCCTTATTTTCACAACGAGTGCATCATCGTGGGGTTACTGGACTCTACGCGTGTCATCTTCAGTGAAGAAAACCGGCTCCTCCATCCTCGGCCGCTTCGGGGGATTCCGCTCTTCTCTTTCGATTTTGCGGGCCGAGTTGCAGCCCGCGACGATCGATCCACCGGTGATCATTTGGATGGTTCCCTGAACTAGCCATTCTTCGGGGAGCTGCCTCTGTGGCTGCTCGCTTTGCCTGTTACTGGACTCGGGAGCCTCTCTACCTTGCTCCCCCTGCCGTCCTGTTTTATTATCATTTTGTACAAAATTTCTTAAGTATCCGCGACGGATGAGTTCTTCTATCTCATCGTGGAGGTTCTTACAATTTTTGGTACTGTGACCGCGATCTTTATGAAAGTGACAATACAAGTTTTTATTTCTAACATTTGGGTCTCCTCTCAGCCGAGGTGGCCACTTCACGTATGAGGCATCCTTGATTGCCATGAGGATGTCAGCCCGCTTCGCATTCAGAGGCGTGTATTTCAGTCTTTCGGCTGGAGGAGCTCGGGAGGATTGATCTGACCTTCCTCCCCGAGCTGATTCTTTTTTCTTCTTACCGTCCCTAGGGGTTGAGAGCTCACCTTCTCTCTTCCTCTTCTCGGACGGGTTCTCATTCTTCTGGCTCATCTCTTCCTATATCCCAATGAACTGGTCCGCGAGCTTGAGGAATTCAGTTACATCTTTAGGTCTGTTGACAACCAAAATCCACTTGAACTCCTTGTGTGTTATACCTATTTTGGCTACTGTGAGCCTCACCACAGGGTCTAGGTCGGGTATCTGCAAATAGGCATCATTGAACCTCTTGATGTAACTACGGATGGATTCCCCTTCCCTCTGGACTATGCCGAGGAGGATTTCTTGAGTCCTTGGACATCTCTTGCTAGTGACGAAGTGGGAGGTGAAAACCTGTACGGACTGTGGCTGGCTCTTAATGGTTCTAATAATCTACTCTTTCTAAGGATTTTAGGTTCGATTGCTATTGCATGCTATTATTTTTGGTATGTCTGAAATGAGAAATGCATCAGGAATAGACAAGTATATCCACAAACAATCATCATCATCATTAAGCAAACAGTTCAACAAACTTTGAGTTGCTCAAATGAACCTACAATATCTAATATATTCTCTTAGGATCATAGAATGCAAGTCTTAATTTCTAATGCTACTGATTTAATTATCATTATTGATGGAGGGAAAATTTCAGACTCCCTATTTAGTTTTGGTATTATTATCTTATCTAGGAATTTATCCTGCCTATTAGAGTCCAAATTACTCAATCTACCTCAGTTGACTGAACTGTTTGTGATTATGCAGGCTTTAATAGAACTCCGAAATTGGAATCATGATGAAATAATTATATGTTCAGATGCTCAACCAATAGTGAAGGCTTTAAAGAAAAGTGTTGTTCTTCCTTGGTCCTTTGTCTAGAACCAAGAATTTACTTTTGAACTTTGCTAATGTTCAATTTTGTTATGTAAATCGCAACTTTAACCGTCCTTCCCATAAGGTATTCCAAATGGATAAAATACACTCAATCGTTCTTTGTCTTAAATGATTATCCTTATGGGATCCCTAAAGTTAAGGACTTAGTAAATATTCTTCCTATCTAATATAGTTGTTTTATCTTAAAAAAAAAAAAAAACACTACCTTGTAATTTGGGAATAGAGGCATGTTGTATTTATTGTAATTACAAGTTTTGTAGACGTCTTTTTTTTTTTTATTTTTTGCAATTTTTTTAGGTCGAGTACTAATTTAGTATCCGAATTTTAAAATGCAACAATCTAGTACCTAAACTTTTGAAATGTGACAATCTAGTACCTACCATTAATGGACCATTAATTATGTATATCACGTGACCTCATGTGCGGTTTAAGACTTTTTGAAAATGTCAAAATTATCCTTGGAAATAAAATATATTGTTCATCATCTTCTTTCTCAAGAAAATGAAACAGAGTCCAAAGGGCTCGCCGCTGGCCACCACCATGGTTAGCGGGAGGGGTGGTGTTCTTAGTTCACCATTGTAACTGCCATCACAGCCCATGCTTGATGTTCCTAATCAAGAGAGAGAAAACGAACTATGATGGAGGCAGAATAGGAACTGCGGAAGAGGAGAGCAAGAAAACACGTACGGAAATTAATTAAGCAACAAACTTTGAGAAATATTTAAAGAAAAAATAGAGGAGTTTGTTCTTACCCAAATTCCCTTAAACCTTCATCGAGGACATTGAGGAAATACTCTTCCACGTTTTTGTGTGGTTGTTGGTGAGCTGAATAGCTGAAGGAGAGGGTCTCTTTCCAGGGAAGTTTGAAGGAGAAGCGGCTACTAGCATATCCATGTAGCGATGAGCATTGACTATAAATTGAGCTTTCCCTCCGTGATTCACAAAAAGAAAGAAGCCATGTTTCCTACATGCCTCCCCCACAAGCTTCGGTGCTTCCCAAGCTACAACTAGGTCCCGGAAAGGAACCTGATGTAGCATGATCTAGGCACTCCTAGCTGGCTGAAACTTGGCTCCTAGCTATGATAGACGACACCTGAGATGAAAAGGAACATGAAGGGTTCCCGGGAAGCTCTCCCGACAGAAACACTCCAATGGCTAAGTTAGAACTCTGAGAAAACTCAAGGAAAACATAGAGAGTTAAGAGTGTTGAAAGTGCTAGCTTCAATACCTTTGTTTCGTGAAGGTCGAGGTCTTCTTATACTGGAGCTCAGTCACATCGGGCGTAATTGCCAATGCCCTAGCCGTTACTACCAGGACTGAGGCAGCAGGTGCAGGCTGCTGCTGCAGGGTACGGACTCATCAGGCGTGCCATGCTTTTCAGAGACGACAGGCACGATGCCGTCTGGCAAGAGATGTGGGCACTGCCACCAGATCTGGCAGGTACGATGTTAGGCGGATCTTCTCTGCAGGCTGCCGAACTATTTTGCACCGAACCACCTGAGGCTGGGTTGCCTTGCACCGAGGTGCCGAGGTATGCCGAGGTGCCGAGGTGCTCGCACTGGAAGCGAGCCTTGAGCAAGTATGAACAGGAGTTTCGACGGCACTGCCCCGAGGTGTTTCTCCCTCAGGACCCTTAGCCAAAAGCTGGGGTGCTCCCTTCTTAGGAAGGGAGAGCTCGGAGCCCCTTAGGAGGAGCTCGGGTCTCAAGGGGAGCTTGGGTCCCTTCGGAGGGAGCTCGGATCCCTTTGCACGGGGGGAGCTCAGGGCGCTCCATCCTCAGGCTTGGGACGGGTTGGGCCTCACTTCTTGATGAGCTGCCACACCCGCCGAGTCGTTTGGTCGGGCCTCGGCGAGCTTATTGCGCCAAGTTGTGGCCAGCCTATCACGTTGAGTTGTCACTTATGCTAGGTCATGTTCACGTGTCCCCGTTCTACGAGGTCGGACCAAATCACCCTACATCAGAACCCACTCAAATTGATGAGCGGAACCTAGAATTCTGGTGCATCGGCACTGGTTTCACATGGTCGGGCCATACAAATTGTTTCGGTATGTTGGATTGGTGTCAAATATTGCAGCAACATAAGCCTCCCATTTTCTTCTCTGCCGAGAGCGTAGACAATAGAAGCCTCCCATTTTCTTCTTTGCGCACATCATAGGTTGGTGGGTCTGGAGTAAAAAATGTGAATATTGCAGCAACACTAGAAGTTTCATTGCCCATTAAAACAAACCCACCTCAAAACAACAGGTAGAAAACAACAACGAGTACTCCATTAACGATTTGAATGTCTTAAACTCTCTCTTCCTCCGTTTCTCTCTGTGTTTCCCTTTTTCTTCTTTCAGAGGCAAAGGCACGTTACTGCAATTCTTATTCTTCTACACCCAATAAAAATTATTAAAAAATTAGAAAAAAGTTGGCATTTTTATTGCATTTAATGCAATTCTTATTCTTTTTTCTTCACTTCTTGTTAGCCTCGCCTTGCAGGAAAGCAAATTTGATTTGGTGGAGGACTAGAAGTTTCTTGGTAGAGTGATAAGAGCAAACCAGTAGAAGGGTTAGATTTCTCTAAATGAGACCGGCCAATAGCTAGCTGATAGTCGTAGCAACTAGCAAATTACAAAGAGAGAGAGAGAGAGACTCGGCTCTAAGAATTCTATTTTAGTGGCACGACAGCTGCAACCCACGAAAGCAGAGGAAGTAACAAGTTTGGAAGAGGACCTCGTGGTTCTTTTCTTGGCTTTTCTCGTGGACTATTTTCTTGGTGGCTCAGGATCAGGTATATTCATGCCTTCAGGCAAGAACGGGTGGAATTCAATGGATGTAAGGGGCCGGTAATTACATTTCATTCCATTTGAAATCGGAACAAGTGCTTGACTAAAAGGTTGTTAATATTGGAAAGGATGGGCTGGTAGACATGACTGAGGGAATGGGCTTAAGAATTCATGGGATTACCTATTAACAAAAATTGATAAAAAAAATTAGATGACACTTAAAAGAGATTTGTGTTTTGCCTTGATACTTAATGGTGAATTAACGTCAAGTATTAAATCCTCGCAGAATGAAAGTACGGGTACTATATTGTTACGTTTTAAAGCTCTTGACACTTAACCTAAAGTACAGGATTCTTATCGGGATAAAATTTTCAAGTCGGTAGTTTAGTAAATTAACTTCTGCCACACCCGGCTTCAAAGGGAGGGGGTTTTTATTTAAATTTGAAAGTTTAGGAATCTTTGTCGCAAATGTAAGTTCAGTGGTGATTGCCACTGCCGGGGACGGAGTAGTAATCTCTGTAATTTACCGTTGTTTTTACAAGTAACCTCGTACTCATTACTCAGCCAAATTCACATGGATTTGAAAGGTTGTAAATAAATTATATTAATCTCATTTAAATTCGAATTCTATTCGTATATCCGTTAATTGAGCAAGTATCTGAATCTGATTAATAAACCTGATCTTATGTAGAGAACAGTGGATTTCTCCTTTCAGAATCCTCGACGTTTGAGGATGCCTTCTATCACTTTGACATGTCTTCCGTCGGTTGGATGCGTGCCACACGCGGATAACGTGTTCGATGAAATGCCTGAAAGGTACAAATTCTAAAACTTTAAGTGGAATTCAGTAGTTCATACCACTATCAAATTCTAGTTCTCTTCTTTCATTGAACCTATGCTAAGTATGCTAGTTTAAATACTAACTAGAAAAATGTGCCAACCAACAGGAACCATTGATTGGGAGAAAGCATCATCGTAATTTTGGTAAAGAGAGAATTTTTAAAGCAAAAAGAGAAGAAGATGAAAATTTTCACTGCTATCCATCGGTGCAGCGACTTTACAAGAAGAAAAGCTCTAATTTCTGCGACTACTGGAGCATGGAAGAAATTGGGGTTCAGGCGAGGGGTTTCTACCTACTCTGAGGATTTGGAGTTGAAGGAATTCTTAGATTACTTGGAGAACCTAAAAAATTATGAGAAATCTGGCGTGCCCAAAGGGGCGGGAACTGATTCAGAAGACGGGTTTGATCTCGGGAGAATGAACCGGTTGATGGAACGACTAGGAAATCCTCAGTCCAAATTCAAGGTGTGTATTCTGGTTCAATGTTTCCTCTGATAAATTTGAATTTTTAACTAGAACTCTGATTGAGAGGGAAGTACCAAACCAAGCAAGAAAATATTACGATTACATTGAACTACTTGCATCTAAGCTTGTGCCTTCGTCTCATGTCTAATGAGCAACATTGGAAACCTTGTAACATGAATTGCCCCGTTCAACTGAGTCATTGAATTATGGTGAACTGAGATAATTTTCTTCTAGAAAACAACATTTTCTCATGAAGGGCTGGACCCTGAATCAATTATAGATGATGACTGGCTATGGGATACGTAATCCTCTAGGTTCATATGCTTAATGCTTGACTCTACTATTTCTACCAACAAGTTTGACCAGTTGTATGAGGCTCAATTAATTAGTTGAAGGAAAAAGAGAAGAAAGAAATAACAATGCAATTAAGTTGGTTGTAATGATCATCTATCCATGAAATGGGCCTTTTAAACTAAATTGTGACCTTGAAATATAAGTGAACATCTTATTATTTCCAAGCCTGCTATTGTCTTTAACATTACTACTAATTTTCGAGCTTTTACTTTGCAGAAAAACCAATTGAACCAGCCTTTGTCCTATAGGGCTGCAGTTGTAGTTTACTGTTTCCTTCTCTATAAAGTTTACGTCCATGGTTTTAATGGTGGTGTTTCTAAATTAACCATATATGCATTATTGTAGCTTTTTGTATATTGATATGGATATATATATATATATATATATATATAAGTCACAAGTATGTATTATTGCTAGGCTGTGCACATTGCTGGAACTAAGGGAAAAGGATCAACTGCTGCATTCCTTTCCAACATGTTACGGGAAGAAGGATATTCTGTTGGTTGTTATACTAGGTATGATAGTAATGGTATTGTGCATTTAATTTATATAGTTTCTTATAAAGGAAAATCGTAATTCTTTTTTCATAATGTAAACCATAGATTTTTCATTCTTTATACAGCCCACATCTGTGGAGTATCAGGGAGCGCATTTCAGTTGGTAGAAAAAGTGACCCAGTCTCAGCAAAGGCATTGAATAGTGTTTTCCATTGGGCTAAAGAGATTCTAGACCAATCAATGGAGCTAGAAAATGGATCCATCAGCCATTTTGAGGTATTGATTGGTCAGAGACAATAATGTATATCAGTGTCAAATTTCCATGTCATTTTGTCTTTGTGTATTGTTTGATAAAAGGGAGAATTCATATTAACAAGGCTGAATGACTTACCTCACCCAGCAGTTTCAGGAAGTGTTTCATCAATTATGAGATGTGGAAACATATACATCATCTATACTGTATTTTTTATTGCTAAGAGACAACAGAGAACATTCAATATACTCATCTGTATTGGAAAATGATTCCCCAAGATGGAACCTTGTATAAGTAAATGAGAGAAGTGGCTAGAAAGGGCTAGGCCAATATCAAGGGAACTGGGCATATTGCCACTTGTACAATTCATCTTTATTCTTTTACATCTATTTAATAAAATTTAATTTAATTGCCAACTGAGGGGTGGCTCAGTTGGTATGTAGCTGGTTTGTTCCAGCAGAGAAGGGGATTTGAATCCCACTACCACCAAATTTGGGGGGAGGGTGTTATAAGTATGGTGCTACACTACTCAAAATGGCCTCTATGGGTGATCCGAGCCTATAACTAAACATTGGAAAAAAATAAATTTAATTGTTATAGACCAAACATAAAACAAACACAATTGAACACAAGTTAAAATTGTCATTCTCATTTTAGAGTTGAGAGACAGGTTATACAAGACAAATAAGGTTGCATAAAGAATCCCAAAAAATAGGTTCTGCTAAACAACTTAACAGCCTAGGTTTTCAAATACTTTATTGAATGGAACTAAGTTAATCAACCATGTTAATAGTTTTTTACCATTCTGTATTATCTCATTTCAGACAAGCATGGAGCCATGGACTTGGTTCAGATTCATCCATAAGGCTTATTTCTGATTCAAGCTAACTAAAAATTTATATCTGTCTCCTCTTTTGACATTCATTCATTTGGTCAGATCTTGTCACATGGGTACCAATACAGTGTGAGAATCTGACATAGTGACAGAGTATCAAACTTGGCAAGCTCAAACACACACACACACACACCAAAAAGAATATAGAGATTTGACTGCTACACTTTTGTTTCAAGTTACATTCTTAATATATATTTATATTATATAAATAATGAGGGATAATTGTTAAAAATAGAAAAACAAATATAGATGCATAAATAAATGCAAATATATCATACATTACAAGTTTATAGTTCATGCCAAAAATCTACCATAAGAGTTTGAGTTTCTTTAGTCACATATTACGGATGTGACAAAGAAAAGAGTGAGTCCCCTCAAGTGTCGTGTTGGTGTTGGCATCCACATGTATTTGACATGGGGCACAGTATCTGTTTAAGTGTCCATGTAACATTGGTTAGAATAAGAGACTTTTTTTTTTTTTTATCAGCAACATGAAAATTTTATTAATTAACTTAGAACAAGATACTTTTCTTTTGATCTTTCCCTTTTCTTTTGTTATGCATGTTTTTATTGCCCCCTTACAGTTTTCATATATTCTATTATTTGTTTTACTTTCATTGCACTTACTTATAGAGAATTTGCAGGTTTTCACTGCTCTGGCATTTACTCTATTTTCTCAAGAGAAAGTTGATATTGCAGTTGTTGAGGTTAAGTACTTTCATGCTCCTGCCTACCCTGTGTGATATACTTCCTTCATACAAGTAACTTTGCTTCATCTCTTTGACTTGTGATTCGTCGTGTGGCCCTCTTGTTGTGAACTTGTGATGTCCTTGCTTTAAGTATACATATGATACATTAACCATGACATTACACTAATGATTATTTCTTTGTGAAAACAACCTGTGAATCAACACTGTAGTAAGGAATGCTTAACATTTTACAAACTATTTTCTCTGCCACAGGCTGGGTTAGGGGGAGCACGAGATGCAACAAATGTATTTTGTTCCTCTGGACTTGCTGCAGCCATTATAACAACAGTAGGAGAAGAACATTTAGCTGCACTTGGAGGTTCATTAGAAAGCATTGCAATGGCAAAATCAGGAATCATCAAACATGGCTGCCCAGTTAAGTGGTCTCACCAATTATATCTTTAACACATTCATTTGAATTTCATCCTACTTAAAATGTTGGGACTCTAAAGCAGTGTTTTAAAAGGCATGGGAGGTGTATACCTGGAGGCGCGCCTCCAGGCAAGATGCCCCCAAAATGCCCTAAGGCGTATGCCAAAGTTGTTGACACCTCTGAGGCGTATGCCTCATTAGCTTTTTTTCATGAGGCATGCTAGAGGTGTACACCTCGTGCACACCTCATGTAAAAAGACAGAAAAAGAAAAGAAAAAAGAAGGAAAAAAAGGAAAGGAAAAGAAAGGGAAGGGAAAGAAAAAGAAAGAAAGAGAAGAAAAAAGCGGAGAAAAAGAAAGAAAAGAAAAGGAAAAGGAAGGGAAGGAAAGAAAAGATAAGGGGAAAGAAAGTAGGCCGGGGCTAAGCCCCCGGCCTGCCCCCAGCCCTGCTTCGGCTTGCTCGCCTCCGCTTCGACAAGACCCCCCTTTCAAGTAGTGCTATGCATCTTCAATATTTCTTAATATAAAAGATTTTTATTGAAAATAAAAAAAAAGAGATCAACCTTCGTCTTCTTTCTCCCCATCCCCCCCCCCCCCCTCCTCTTAAGGAGGCTTATGCCTCTTACATTCTGAACTACGCCTCACGCCTCTAGGTAGTGGAATGCCGTTGCATTTTAAAACATGGCTCTCAAGTTTCTGATTATGTTAAGCTTGCAATTCTGTTCATATTTAACTCTTCAAAAATGTTTAACGTTCTTGTTTATTTATTTGTGTGACCGGATACATGGAGTGACACATTGCTCTTTTAAGGGGGTGTTTGGCAATGTGGTTTTGTTGGTTTCCATTACTTTATGAAATTGCCATATTTGCAAAAACATAATTTGGCTTTCAGCAATGTTGTTCTTGTTTTCTTATTAAAAAACAAATTGGAAATTATTTCAAAAAAATACCCCTCTTTTAGGAAAATATACAAAAAAAAAGAAAAAATAAAGCATCGCAGTATGCATGAATACAGCAAATTCGTACATTATGAATGGATCATACCAAGCAGATTTTCTCATTCAGATAATCCTAACCATTTGATCCATTTCATATTTTAAATGGTTATACATATAGATATAGAGAAAATGAGAAACATCCCAGATCAGGTGAAGATAACATGTATGATGGTCATATCTAATGGAAAAAGGTTCAATCCCAATCCATTTTACAGTGTTTGAACTGAATTAGATCTGGGTCACATTCAAACCTTGGGGGCTCATAACTAGATGTTGATTGGATATGGAACCATGGATTTGAGAATGGCCTCTTGATATATATCAACAGGAATAAGCGAAAGTAAAGTTAATATTTACCAATCTTGTTTGTATATGATGCATGGGTTGTATCCTCCAGGGTATACCTACTTATGGTATGGTCATTTCCCACCACATCATCTGTTCCATATGTAAACTTTGTTATTGGTAAGTTATCCTGATATATTTACCTGACCTCACCATAGAATCTTTTCCATTTTTTTTGATAATTAACAGTAAGTTTCATTAAGGATAGAATAATTGATCACCCCATAGGGGCTTATACATCAGTAGAAAAAGAAAAAACTGAAAGTAAACATTCATCCCTTACAGATTACAGCCCAGCCCTGGGCAAACCCATTCAAGAACATCTCTCCCCATCCCAGCTCTTGCCAGAGAATCTGCCAAGACATTAGCACTCCTAGGCACCCAGTTGAATGAGGAATTCAAAGATCCACCTAGGGCTTGAGCCAGTCTCACTAGAGGTCTGAACTTCCAAGGACTTTGGTCTTGTGATTTCATCCAGCAGATAATGGTTTGACAATTCCCTTCCACTTCCTCATTTCTCAATCCCTTGCATATTCAAAAGCTTCAGGCCTTGAATTAGAGGCAATAACTCAGCTCTTTTTTGATAAATGGTGTAATTGTATTTCTATTAATGTGTGGTAAAAAGGGCAAAAAAACCCTGCTTTACAAAAGAGTATATAGATATATACTCAAGAGAAAGCCAAAAAGAATTTAAGCGACACCCCTCATTGGACCGAAGGTATACGAAACTAAGCCCTTTGAACTGTGGAGAAGCCTGAGCCCAGAAACTCAAGTACCATTCTGCCTTCTGAAGGAGTTCCCTTGCCCAACCGACCCTGAATAGCTGAGAATAATGTTGCCTTTAACATCCCTAACCACACACCCCTACACCAGAATCCCCTGGGTTTCCCAAACAGCACCCATCAAAATTAAGTTTAATAGCCTCATTGAAGGAGGAGACCATTCTATCATACAACTCATTTAGAACAGCCCCTCGTACACTGATAGATTCCATGTTTATCATTCCTAATGCATGGAAATATGTTTCAGAGTCACATAAATTCTACTTGTCTCTTATTTTCCCTCTCACAATGTCATTATCATGTTACAATGTTCTTATCTCTTTCATTGTGTAATATTTATATTGACTATTGCTAGGTGTTTAAACTTTTCAGTTAGTGCTAGGTGGACCTTTCAACCCTCACATCGAATGCATTCTTCGTGATAAAGCATCTTCGATGGATTCACCTGTTGTGTCAGCATTTGATCCTGGAAATCTAAGCAGAATAAAAGGCTTTGAAATAAACAAAGAAAAGCCTTGTCAATTATGTGACATAGTTGTTCAAATTGAGAAGGATATGCAATTGGTATGTGCTTGAAGCATTATTTTATTGGTAGCTTAACTTGCCATGATATTGAAGTTTTCACCATGAATATCACCACCCATTTAGGGTCTTTAGTCTTTTCTTAAGAGTGTTTAAGAGTGTCATAAATCTTTTCATCCAGTTTATTGAATTATATGATGTGAGACTACACATGCTTGGAACTCACCAACTTCAGAATGCTGTTACTGCCACTTGTGCAGCACTTTGTCTGCGTAATCAAGGTCAGGACTTTCATCTGTTTTTTTATTTTTGTATTTTTTTTTTTTACAATTTCATGTTTGTATTAAGCCTTTTATGTTCCGGTAAAAAGTTCTCTGTTTCTAAAGGTCACTGATTTAACTTGTTTGGTAAGGATTTGGATCTGCAGGAGAAATAGGCCCTTGGCACTTAGCCTTCCTTTTTTTTTTTTTTTGTCTGTCCATGGAGATATAAGGGGATCCTCTTACATTCTCTCCTTATAACCTAGTTAGTTGCCATTAACATGCAACGAGGAATGAATCAGTTGAAGTTATAGTTAATTTGAGTTTTACATACTTGAGTCTACCATGCTCTAACACATCTCTGTATGCTCTAGGGTGGAGAATGTCTGATGAATCGATTCATGCTGGTTTACAGCATACATTTTTGCCTGGAAGAAGCCAATTTCTAGCATCCAAGGAATCTGAGTCACTTGGGATATATGGAGCTACAATATTGCTTGATGGAGGTCTACTTATGTATTTTTCTTTTCTTGTTTCTATTGTCCAAAACTATCCAATATTTGATGCCTAGCTTGTTACTATCTGGTTGTCAATTAATCCATTTACCTATATGAGTACTAAAACTTTTGTGTAAGACCCCAGACCCTTAATGTACAACAGAATTGGTTTTAATTGCACAGTTAAAAACTTGTTAAACCATCTGTTTTACCATCTAAACTCACCAAACTGGAACTATTTTTTTTTTTATCAATAACAGAAACTTTTATTAATAAAAGAAGATGGAAAAGATACAACAGGAAGGGGGGTAAAAACTCTTACCCCACCCTAAAAGTAAAACATCACATTACAACACAGCCCAAAAGAAACTAGCTCTTCCCACCCCTTGTTTGGCTAAATAGTCTGCAAAAGAATTGGCACTCCTCTTGGACCACTATATCTGAATTTGCATGTCTTGAGTGAGCTGGTAAATTTTCTTTTTTTCATTAGAGGACTTCCACAAACTAACATCTTCCCTTTGCAGACAGTTAATAACCAATCTAGAATCACCCTCCACCAGAAGCTTCCTAATATTCAGCTGTTTGGCTCTTTTTATTCCTTCTAATACTGCTGAAATTTCAGCTCTCAGAGAAACCCCCCAACCTATAGGCCCTGAAAACATGGCCATAATTCGACCTTCTTCATCCCTGAACACTCCACCTATACCTAAGGGCCTGGGTTTCCTTCACTTCTGCCATCAAAATTCAATTTAGTGAACCCCAAAGTTGGAGGAGACCAAGTTGGAACAGGGGAATTAATCAATTGAGCGGACCAGTCTACTTCTTTCCAATTTCTAATGATATCTCCTGCTGTGAACCCTTCAAATAGCTTCATAGACTTGACCCAATGAACCACCCTAACTTAGATTAAATCAATGATGGCTTCTTTGTTCTTTTCTTTTTCCTGGAAAGTTTGTTGATTTCTTTCCTCCCACTGTCCAGCATACAGCTGCTCTTACACATCTCCACAAGATCTTACCTCTCTTTTTTAAACCCCTCACTGGAGTAGAGTTAAACAAGCTTTGCACACTTGGTGGGGTGGGCCACCTGTAACCAAAAAGAGAGAAAAACCAACACCAGATTTCTGATACAAAAGGACAGGAAACTAATAAGTGATAACAACTCTCACCATTCTTCTTACATAAGATACACCAATGCAGGGATAAACACCAACTTGGCCTTTTCTTTTGGAGTAAGTCACAAGTGTTACACTTTCCTAGGATTGCTTCCCAGCAAAAGGCACCTACTCTAGGAGGAATTGGTCTATCCCAAACTTCCGAAACCGGGAAAGGAAAATCAAGGGCCGAATGGGAATGGGTTAATTCCTTTAAAAAAGAAGAGCATGAAAAGATACCCGAGGGAGTAGGAGCCCAAAAAGAAGAGCATGAAAAGTAAGTCACAACTGGAACTATTTTTTGGCTAGTGCTTATTTTATGGTTTGCTGATATTATTCAGTTGGCTGGCTTAACCTGCTACTGAACTAATGAACCAACTAAATTGTTAGTCCTGGATTTTATGTCCTTGCAAAAAATAGTAGAAAACCTTATGTTGCAGAAAAACCCAAGAAAACAGATTCGAAATGGCACTCAAATGAAAATAAAACAGAGATAAAGAGAAAACAAGCACAGAGAGCACACGGATTTACATGACTCGGCTTATAGTCTACGTCCACGGGCGAAGGAGGAACAGAAATCCACTATGTAGTAGGTAATGGAGAAGAAATACAGAGTTGTGCTCTCACAGAAAACCCTAAGCCCCAAATACACCCAATGTCTCACTCTTCTCTCACGAGACTCAGACCTCTGTATACAAGAGAGAAAACCCCCGAAATACATGACTCTTTGTATTCAGTTCGGATCTATAAGATGAATATGGGTCAGGTCCAAAAGTGGATTCATGAAGCGGGTTGCCACAAAGAATTCAAGGCACAAACATAACAACTTAGTACCTTAGATTATTTTTATAATTAGGTCATCTGATTTGATATTTGACATTGGTATCCTAATTACTTTTCTCCCTTGCATGATCATGATGTTTCTTCTAGACTTTACTTTGTGGTCCTGCTTGATACTTTATTTTTTGTTGGCAGCTCATACGAAAGAATCTGCTAAAAGTTTGGCAGACACCATTCAGATGACATATCCAGATGCACCAGCGGTTCTTGTGGTAGCAATGGCAAGTGACAAAGACCATTTAGCTTTTGCAAGAGAATTTCTTACAGGTGTTGCCACCCTTTTATATTTTTTCTATATATTTTGTTCTAATTAGATATCATAGATTCCATTCTGGGTAGTGGTGATTTATTGGCAACTTTAAACATTTTCCCTTCCAATGGTTTTTATGAAATCAGGCAACTAGAATAACAGAAATAAGAAATCATGTAGCCATTATAGAAAACTTAAACCATAATATTTAACCGTGCAATTCCTGACTTTGAATGTTTCAACTATCTCTAAGAACAAATTTGTTCATATACATGGAAGATTGGGAGGCAAGTAGGAATCGGGATCAACACTTAAATTGGTTCTGTTGAAGATATATGAAGGGCTATAATCATACAATTGAGCTAACCTAATACAATTAAGTTTTCTTTACTCCTTTTTTTATGGATAAAGTTTTTCCTTTCCTCCCTACTACCCCCCCCCCCCCCCAAAAAAAAAAAAATACCTTCCTCCTTGAGTAGGGATGGCAACTGATAGAGTACCCGCGAAAATTTCCATTCCCGTTCCCAAATCCACCTAAGCACCCTTGGTCCCAAACACATACAACTTTTCCTCACAATTTTATGTGATAGGCGAGTACCACTTAGATTAAACAGAAAATTCTATAAAACAATTGTAAGGCCAGCTATGTTGTATGGAGCAGAGTGTTGGGCAGTCGATAAAAACATGTCCAGAAAATGAATGTGGTAGAAATGCAAATGCTAAGATAGATGAGTGGAAAAACTAGAAAGGATAGGATTAGGAATGAAGTTATTTGTAGGAACCTAGGAGTAGCTCCAATAGGTGGTAACATGAGAGAGAGAGAGAGAGAGTAGACTAAGTTGGTTTGGGCACATGCATAGAAGACCAATTGTACCAATTAGAAAATGTAATTTGCTACACATTGGAGGGGCTAGAAGAGCTTGGGGTAGACCATAAAGGACATGGGTAGAAGTAGTAAGAAATGATTTAAGCACTAACAATTTAATAGTGGATATGGATTTAAATAGAATGGATTGGTGAAACAGGATTCATGTAGCCTGCCCCATATAGTTGTGATAAGGCATGGATGATGATGATAATGGGTCGGGTACCCAAAAATTCCCACGAAATTGCCATTCCTATCCTTGTGAGGAGGAAAAATCAGTATTTTAAAAAATATATATTTATAAGATAGCCAATAGTTATTTGATACTGAGAACTTTGCTGTTGAAAAATCTCCTAGGAGGTTTTCTTTGGTAGATTATGGCCAACTTTAAATTTGCCTTTTGTCAAGATTATGTGCTTTAAGGACTGATTTGAGCACTTAGACACTAGAACTTTTGAGAAATTAGGTCTTGAACATTGATTCTTGATGAAACAGTTGATGCTGTTCTGAGTTTCTTTCGTTGTTGGCACAGAATTTTTATCATACAAGTAGAAGTTGAATGTTGTAGTTATTACATCTTATTACAACACAACATTCAATTCATCTTGTGGTTAATGCTCATTGCATTTTCTTCTGAAGCATGTCCTATTTATTTTTTAACAGAAGACTAAATTTTGTCCTTCTAAACGTAAGGTATGCAACCAGAAGCTGTCATTCTTACGCAAGTGAAAATTGCTGGAGCCAAATCTAGGATGACCTCAGCTTCTTTATTAAAAGAGACATGGATCCAAGCGTTCATGGAACTGGGCATTGGATTTTCAGATATTGGAATTGGAAGCTATTCAACATTTGCTGAGGATGAACCAGATTGCTCTGCAGGGGCATGGAAACAAAAAACTATATTGGCTATCGGTGATTCCATAGAGGAGTCCTTGAAGACTGCTAATGGGATTCTCAAAGGGAGAAAGGGGAATCAACCAGGTATTATAGTAGTAACTGGCTCTTTGCATATTGCATCATCGGTATTAGGTCATCTCCATGGATGAATTTGTATCCTGCTATATTAATTCATTTCCGTACTGCTGATGGGCAATGTAATGTAGTCTATAAATTAGTAGACTGTTGTTTTTTGGCTCTTTAATAAAAGTTTATTTATACAACTAAATTTAAAAAAACGATAGACTGCAGCACTTACATTTTTTCAAAGGCCACAGATGTGTAGTCCTTTCCATCCACTATGGCTAGTGTGTTGCATCTAGATAGAGAGGAATGACATTTTTCTATACTTGGAATAATAAAAGAATATATATATATATATTTATATATATATATATATTCTGGTGGAAACGAATCATTATATCCTATATTGTCTACATGATCCTCAAAGTCGTTGATTTGGACAATACTAACTGCTAAGCTCATGAACTATTTTCATATATCAACCTCTAGCCTAAGCTCAATAGTTAGCATTGCTAATAACAAGGGTTGTGAAAAAAATGGTGGACAAATGCTGATTTAGGAGATCATACTTTTGTCCTGATTGAGTACTTGTTATTTTCCCTCGGGGGGGGGGGGTGGTGAGGGGGGATTTGCTGGATTAAACGTATTACTGTTACATTGCAATGGTAACCGAGGGATTGAACTGAAAGAAAGAATTTAGAATATGACCAACCAAATGAAGTATGATAGATATTTCGTGTTTCAAGTTTGGATATTTGGATCTTCTGGATAATATCAACTTCTGCTTCCTTGTCCTGTTTTGTACATGTGATTTTAGTCATGTCACAATGCTCATTAGGTCTGCCAAGTCGAAATAATCACGATGTTAGTTCACAAACAGTTGTTTGTGTGGTTAAAATAGCCCAACAAACCTCTTTACTTCGATGGTTTGACCACTAAGATGCCTCATATTATGGGACATGGCGCCACAATCTCCTCTATTAGATTCTGCAGTTCAGCAGTTCTATAATTTATATTTGTCATAAACCTCTATGAATGCACAACAGGTGACAGATATTATAAATATAGGCATAGCCCTACACTAAGAATAGGCCAATGTGGGGTATTATTTGGAGTTCTGTTCAAGATGGTGTCAGGTCAGAATCAGTTAAGACCCTTTATGTCTAGAGGACAGGTCTGGTTCACCACTATTTAATTTAGTCCGGTCGGGTCGGGTTCAGGTTAAGTCAAATTCATACCGAATTCCGACCCATTGGCATCCCTCTGTTTAGTAAATTTCAACAACTCATTAAGAAAGAGCAAGGCTTACAAAAGAATAATAAGAGTTGGGTGTCTCATTTGTCTAGGAGACCCATTTCACATGGTTAAACTGCTGGTGGTGGCGTCATGTCAGCGCATACCAGCCGCTTTAATATAAAAATATGAGAGAGGAACAAACACAATGATATAATTATGCCTAAAGCCGATTTTTGTCCCAATTAATGCACACATGGTTGGACCCACTTAATGGTAGGCGTAGGTAGGCGTAGGTTTAAATCCTTTAAATTACGGGTCCTAAACTCCTTATGAAATTAAAAAACTGTAGCAGTTCAACATCTAGATCAGGTTTTCTATGTGGAAAATTTGTAGTTTTGACCACTAATGAGACCATTGTTATATCCCTTTGGAACGGGTCGGAGATCACATGAACAAGAAACCTAGGCTTTTCTGTGAAGGAAGAAAGCTCGGTCACTAACTACATATTGAGAGAGAGTTAAACCTGTGTACTCTTGCAAGGTGTTGATGGAGTTTTATTTGGAGACTGGTTGGAGTTTCAGATGGTCCTTGCCGCCCTTATTCGTGCTGCTTAAATATTAACCATAACTACTATATAGAATATTCTATAATTACAAGAACCACACCCAGAAAGGATCTGGGGTGGTTTAATCTGATTGATCAGATGGTTGACCAAGAGCAATTGTTTACTCAATTAACATGTGTCTAACGACTTGGAGCATACGATCCTGATTAAAAAAAATTGCCAGGTTCTTGTTCTTGTTCTTGTTCAATCAAGCTTTTGAATAGATCCAATACCTAAAAGCCAAAACCAAGCCAACCCAACAGAGGGAGAAGGCTCTTCCCTGATTTCCAAGTTCAAGGAGCCAATTTTTTTTTACTAGAACTGCACAGTATTTATAATACATCAAAACCATGAAAATTTTCTGAATTTCTCGGACAACCATATTTTATTGGGACAGTTAGAGATTAGAATATCCGTCAATGATGCTTGAATTTAAGTAACCCAGTCAGATTTCAAAGGCTTAGCTGTTTGGTCTATTATTGTTTTTAGGCAAACTCCATACCTTCTGTGGATCTAGGGAATTAATTAGCAGGAATAATAATATACATATCCTTCATGTAGCTTGGCCATATAGGACCACACTGGACCTTAAAAACTAACTTCATTGAGATGCGCCTCTTCAACGCACTTAGGCAGAAGCCAACCTGTACTATATTAATACTAAATAAAGAAAAAAAAAAGGAAATTTACATAGTTGCAGAGCTCATCTAAGACCAATTGGACACAATTTCTTCTTCGTAGATCTTGGCTTGTCTCCCAGCTGATCACTGTTCTATTGGCTGTTGGGAAATGGGTTTGTCATGGAAGGCCAGTTTCAATTTTACCTTCTTTATTAAGTGCCTCTTCCACATCATGAAGGAGATGCTTTGTCAGACTCTCTTCCTTCTCTTGTGCTACGACTTTCTTCTCTTCGTTTTTTCCCCAAAGAACAGAATACAGACCAATCATGATGAGAATTGCCCCAATAATCCTGCAAAACAACAATACAAAAATCACAGTATAGAGGATTAATTGGATGAACGTACATTCAAAGGCTTGAAGTATCTCTACAACCTCAACCAGTGTTGGCAAATTATTAGTTCTTTTTTGTAATTAATTTTCTCTTGTCACATACCCTCCAGAGTATAATTGATCACGAAGAATCAAGGATGCCATGATTGCGACCAAGACAGTCTGCACTGGTTGGAAGACAGCAACGAAAACAGGTCCTCCTTTGTGAATACACCAGGTCTGAAGAGCAATGACAATTCCGGATGACACAACTCCCTAAGGACAAAAGAAAGATCTCTGTATTGGATTATAATGAAATCATAAAATTTTAATACAATTAGCAAACATGAGTTCATGAAGAAGAAATCAGCTTGAGTGGATTACAGCATAGAGGATGGTTAAGAGCTCCTCCTTGGAGTGGATTATCCAGCGATCAGTGTCTGTTTCTACAAGGGATGCTATTACCAAGAACTGTATCAATCCGAAGAAGCACGTAAATGAAGTTAGTGAGAGCTTAGCCGGATACTTTCTCAGTACTGGAGCCTGCAAAGGATCAAAATTTCAATGTCAAGATGCGAAGATGATCTGTGAAGAGAAAACCAACATTACCCAACAAAAATATTGAGACCTTAAAGAAAAGAAGAAGACAAGGTGATGAGTTCAGGGATAATAAGATAAGCTAAGCTGTAGATTTAATAGATGCAAGTGGGAATTCCGAGTTCATCCATTTTTTTCATGTCAAAGTTATATCTCTACATTTTTGTCTAAATACAACTACCTATTATGAATCCTGAGATTCTGGAGCTTAAATAATTTGATCTGGATATTGATAGTTAGTGGCTGACCTGAAGTACCATCCAACCAGACCACGATAAGCAGTGCCCAAGTAGGTAAAGACAACCAAATGTCCAGTTCTGGACAGTCTTCGAAGCGACAAACGTGTTATCTTCTATTGAATTTCCCAGTGGGTGCTCTGATAAGTGCAGAAGGGGAGGACCCTTGTAGAGAGTAATTACGGTGGCGCCTGCTACACTTAAAATGGTTCCCACCACTTTTGCCAACCCATCTCTCCTTGCAATATTAACTTGCTCAAGCCTGTCAGAGAGAGAGAGAGAGATGTCAAGACAAGATTCTATCTTCAATCACAAAATATAAAATTATTGATTGGTATAAGAGCACCCACTACCTGATAACTGAAGCCATGGCAAAAGTAATTGCCGGAACTGAGTTCTGCATTGCAGATGCAAAAGTTGGAGATGCGTAATATAAACCAAGGAAATAAAAGCCTTGATTAGCAGTGATCCTGAAAGCAGAAAAATTAGATGAGAAACGAACCAGTTTCCACTTGCCCAACAAAATAGCATTGAATTAACTAATAACAACTCATTCGAACAAACAAAAAGAAAGAAAATACATGAAGACAGATAGCAAGGTGGAAGACTAGCAATATCAAAGAGGCCAAATTTATTCCACTTACCCGACTAATGCAAGAAGGAAGAATTGAACCAACAATGAGAAAGTAAGAGGCGGTCTTTCTTTCCTGAATGTCACAACCAACAATATTACTATCTTAACACCATTAACAAAAAAAAAATATTTAAGAGCATGAAAAAGCATAAAAAATGGACTCACTTCTCTAAGAAATAAGCAAAAGGTCCCAATAAGACCAGTGCAATGATGTTTCTATAAACTGGGTAAACAACTTTGGTGACACCCATGTTGAGTGCAAACCTAGAAACAATATGGAAACCCGCAAAGCAAAACTGAAGAGCGAGCAATGATAGGAGAAGCTTCATCTTCTCAGAGCTCGCACTTTCTCTTCCCATATTTCTTCCTTTACTACACCTTCACAGTTTGTTTAGTTAATTTGTTTAGTGATTACAGTCCCAGAGGCAACGCATTTATATAGTTGGAGAAGCGAGAAGGAACAAATTTGCAAATAATTTGTATGGATTGATGCATGAGGGGGGCAAGGTCTGATAATTGTAATATTATATTTGTAGAGTGGATTCATACAGTGGGCAAGAGCCTGACAAGTGTTTGCATAAACGTAAGCATTTATACATACATTATGTCATTTACGTAAATCTTTCTCTGCATGCAATCACTTGATTGTTGTCTTCGTTTTATCTTTATTCCAATTTGCTCGTTGACTTGAACGATTGAATTTTGATGGGGAGACAAGGTTGAGTTAGAGCATGTTGGCCAGGTCGTTAAAGAAAGGCCAGCCCCCTATATATATTTTGTATTTATTGGTTATGGGGGTTAATTATCAGTTATGCCTCCACCATCCCTTCATTCTATTTAATTCGTGATGTGGGTCCCTTGTTCACATATTTATATAAAGGGAAAATTTTAGATTAATAATACGCTGTAATTTTGGTTTAGCACCACTTTGGTCTCCAAACTTTAAAATTTGATAATTTAGTATTCAAACTTTTAATAAATACTAATCTAGTACCTATCATTAACCATTTGTTAAGTGCCATTTGAAAATACATAAATATCCTTCAAGTGTCATATAATTCTCTTTATCTATCATTCAAACGTTGACAAAAAAATGAACAACCCAAAATCTTTGCCTCTTCTATTCAAGAAAGCTGGGGTCAATAGAATGTCCACTAAGATGTAACTCTAACTTTCTTGAATAGAAGAAACAAGGATTTGGGACTCTTCGTTTTTTGTCAATGTTTGGATGGTTGATAAAAAGAATTAGATGACACTTGAAGGATATTTATGTCTTTTCAAATAACACTTAACAGCTGATTAACAGATTGGTTCATGGCAGGTACTAGATTGGCACCTTTTGAAAGTTTTAATACTAAATTGTCACGTTCTAAAGTTCAGAGACTAAAGTAGCACTAAAACCAAAGTACAAGGTACTAATCTAAAATTTTCCCTTGTATAAAAAAAAAAAAAGATCCCTCAAATGACCTATTATATAGCCTTCTTATTTTTGGGATTTGCCTAGTTAATTTGAACTCATCAACCTGCTATGTATTCTTTTGAGACCCTTTGAAACTGAGACAATGGAAAGAAATGAAAGAAAAATAGAGGGCATATATATTGATTCATGAGATAGTGAGGATTATCTGATTGATTTTGGAGCTATGAGGAAATAAATTTGGTGGCCCAGAGTTCATAGCACATATATAGATAAAATAATTACGAACTATATCTGGGTTCTGGGATGAAGCAAGTGATATTAGGTTTTAGCAAGTAACTCATTGTTTAACAGTTTCAGTAGTGACCTAGATTGTCTGTCAGACTGTTTAAAAACAACCAACCAGAAGTCCAGAAGGACCAGAACTTAACCCTATCTAGTTTCCGATTTTCCTGGTTCAATCATCGGGTTGGTTTTAAACGCATTCAACTTAGCAATACATTATAAACAAATCTGCTTAACCGGCCAATTTGAACCTGAAAACACTGCTGGAATGGCCTAGAAAACTACACCATTAATTTGATATCCAAATGAAATTAACTGGGATTTATGGTCCCATTTAACCTAATCTGATGGCCTGCTCAGCTCGGCTAGTTCAGTTTCTAAAAAACTGGTCTGGACAATGAGAAATAGTCTGGTGAAAGAAAAAAAAAAGAAATAAAACTCATATATGAACATTAGTACTCACCAATTTATGAGGGCATCAGGGTCATTTAAAAAGCCGAGGACTTGTGATCAGAAATAATAAATTAGCCATTTAAGAGTAGGTGGTTCATCTGAAATTAAAATTATGTTAGTTGTAGGGAATGGGTGGAGCAGAATGGAAGAAAAGGAATCAAGATAGCATGTGGTCCTTCATATGAGTTGGGCAGTTTGTGATTTTCTAAAGTGAACCAGAAGGCTTAAACTTTTGAAGGCACATGTAGAGAGAAATACATTATTTGCATGATTACATTGTCTGGTAATATCATATCCTTCTCACTTCATCTAACCCTAAGAAATTGCATTTGTTTTATTTCCACATACCACATGCCCTAGTTTGTATTCAATTAAGATCATTCCCTAGTCGCTCCTTAGTGTAGACATCAGATACACAAGTCATGAACTACAAGCCCATAACCCCACTTAATTTCGAATAAATGGTGATTAAATCAAAAACCCTTTTGACAATTTATCTCTCTTCATGGACCCATAATTATTTTCTGATTTAATAAATGTTTTGAACCTTATCATCATCATCACCGACTGAAGATCAATGTTCATGTCGAGATGCGTATATATATATATAACGATCAATTGGGAAAAGGAACTAGAGGTGGGTATAGTTGTATAACTTAATGCGGAAAAGTTGGCTACTAGAAGAAGAAAGACGTGATTAGAGTTACATCAGATAGACTGGCAGGAGTCCTGTATAAAGAGTGCATATGGTTCATGGCCAACTTCGTTCATGAACCTTTCTTTCAACAACTTGGTGCATGAAGATGTATTAACAATTAACAAAATTGCAATTTGGAAACATTTAGAATATTCCATCAGTCCTGTTCGTATATGACTATTTATATATCATTTGTTCACAAACAGATACCCTCTGTGAGAGAGAGAGAGAGAGAGCGAAATGTAATTATTTTCAAAACACGGGTTTGTCTCAAGGCTAATGTTTTCAAAAGGGGAAGTCATAGAACTGATTGTGGACTCGAAGGACCAGCCGACATATGACAATAATTTGGCAACAATTTTTGTTAGGAAATTATTCCCAAAAATCATATAAAACAATAATCCCAACCATCCAATCTTGACCTACATAAGAAATTTAATGATCAGGGGTTTGGCGGTTGAAGATGTTGAGCTGAATGAAAATTTGGGTGAAAGGCTATATTGTCTACACTAGACTGGTTTCATCGTTAGTTAATTTTAGTTGTTTTCCCTCCAATGACATCGCAATACATGGCATGACAGGAACGCTTCATGATACTTAAATGCCACACGAACAACTATCGATCTTGAGGTGCATCACGGAATTAGTTCGAATACATCGTAGATCATTTCAGTCCCGCCTGACCCAGAAAATCCGGGCTTGGGCCTAGTTTTTTGTTAAAGCCCGACCTAGATATTTATAAATAATATATATACATCTTTATGTATATATATTATTTAAAAATATTTGATAATTAATATTTTATATATTAAATAGAGATTAATAGAGATTTGCCGAAGATTAAAGATTTTAATCCTATGGTCTTAGATCTTACCAAATTCTAATCTATTACTTAATGAAATATAGAAATTACTAAACCCTGATCTTCTCAGCTCTCTCTCCCTCTCACCAATTTTAAATCTAAAGTTTAGAGTGGTTGCAAGTTTTGGGTAAAATTGAAACCATTTTCAATATTTTATTACTTATTTATTTACATTAATTTGAACTATTTTTTCTTAGTTTGCTAATATCTTTTTTATTTCACTTTTTATTTGTAGGAGTTGAATGGAAGATGGAGCCCCTTATAGAGATGTATAAAGTTTTTTTGTGGATATTACATGATCGATGGTTATTTTTTGATAGATATTATAGGTTCTAGGTTGGTTTTTTGTTGATAGAATAATTACTTTGTTAAAATTATCATTTTCAGCATACTAATGACCAATTGAAACTTATAAATTACAAGGTATAATTATTTAATTTCTTATATATTAGAAGCTTTTATCTCGATATTAAGTTTAAAGTTTCTTACAGGTTATTATAGTCTCCACGACAATAAGTGAAAAAAAAGTATAATTGTTTAATTTTGGAACTGAAATACAATATTTAGGCTCGGAATCTTGGCCCAGCCCGACCCGGGCTTGAGCTTATATTTTTAGGCCCATAATGCGGGTCGGACCCAGGCCTAGACTAAGCCCGTTGTTATAAAGGCAAAGCCTGGCCCGGGCTTGGCCCATGATCACCCCTAGGTTCAAGGGACCTCGACGTGAGGAGCAACCTCCCCCAAAGAACTTATCGACCTAACTAGGGTCCACGCAAAGTTCAAAGTATCGATATGTATAAGCCTGTATCGATCGATATGTATCGTGCCGATGGCTTCCCAATACACCCCTCCAGGGGTTGTATCGGGTCAACCACTGGTTCAGAGGGTATCCAGGCCTTAAACCGACCCCTTTGAACCGGTCTCGAAAAAAATAAGTAAAACCTAAGAAAACTACCGACACAACCCTCTCGATATTTTGGACCTTGGGTCCAGGTGGCGACCTACGAGACGTGCTCGCCAATTTCCTCTACGTGCATCTTATCACTCCCAGGTCCTCTGGAAGTCAACACCCACACCGATCGTTTAGGAGGCAACCAGATAAGGCATGGAAGCCTAGTCCGCATACAGAACTACATCCGAGGACTTTGAACCGGTAAGTCATATCCTCCCGGGGGTCTTGGATGCGGTGCATGAAGCTCACGCCAACCAACGCCTATATAAAGGCGCCTCCCATTTTCTAAGAAAGGCACGTGCAATTTAGCACTCAAGCTCTCTAACTTTCTCTCGCTTTCTAGCTTTTTGAAAACTCCAATTTGCTAATTTAAGCATCAAAGTGCCCACACTAGGTAAGGTTGCCTAGGTACTCTGATCTTTTCTCTCTTTCTTTATAGCTCGACCAAGCGACCTACCTAGTCTGGTGTCTGAGCTGTCCGCCAACAGGGAGTGTTAGATCGCGCACCATCAATTGGCGTCGTCTGTGGGAACATGCTACACAAAAGCTAAGTTATCACCCATTCTCTAAGCATTAAGAAATGCCATCGACCAAGGACAATAGCAACAATGCCTAGATTGAAGGAACCCTAGTAAGGGGGCTGAATCAGAATGACCATCCCAAACAAGCCTTATCAGCCTTGATCGCGAGGTCACCTCTACATGTTGAGCCCTCTACGGCTCCTGCGGCTATGGAGTCGCCCTCACAGGTCAAGCCTTTCAAGGCTCCCATGCAGGTTGACAACCTATAGATTGTGGAGCTAACCCCATAGGTTGAGCCCCCTATGGCTCTCATAGGAGTAGGTGGCCAACGTCTTCGAAAGCTGATGTAGTGCAGCAACAACACCAATCTGCAAATGCAACAATATGACAACCCACCAACACACGGCATAATTAACACGATCACCGAAGAGTTAGAGGCGACAAGTTCCGCTGCCCCCCGCTAGTTGAACATTAGTTCACGGGCCGTACCATGAAGGGGAGAGCCCACCAAAGCGACGAAGAGTAGAAGAAGTGGTCTACTTCAATGAAGACTATGCACGCGGGATCCATTACCCTCATAATGACGCCCTCATAATCAAGGTCGTGATCCACAATTACAAGGTAAAAAGGGTACTTGTTGATTCCGGCAGCTCGACAGACATTATGTTCCTTGGAGCTTTCAAGCAAATGGGACTGTGGAGGGAAGATCTGGCCTGAGACGTTGTGCCCCTAGTCAATTTCAATAGCGAGATGACCCGAGCTCTTGGTCAGATCAACCTATTCGTGACAGCAGGAGTCGTGCCAAACAAGACAAGGTTGTGGCGTGACTTTCTAGTATTGGCAACAACATCACCATACAACGCCATTCTAAGTCGACCAATACTTCACTATTAGAGTAGTGTTATCGACATACCACCTCGCCATGAAGTTCCCCACCGACCACGAGATAGGAGTAGTGTGCGGCGACCAACTCAAATCGCAGAAGTGCTACATTGCGACATTGAAGCATAATGGGAAGCAGGTCAATGTCAACCTACAGGTGCCCCCGGAGAACAACAAGGAAAGAGCTCGCTCGATAAAAGGCACTGTCCTAGTGTCAGTCTTAGGTACCGACCCCTCGAAGATAGTGTAGATTGGTGCATGCCTCAAGGAACCATTGCACTCCGAACTGATAAGATTTTTAATTAATAATCTAGATGTTTTTGCTTGGTCAATTACCGACATGCCTGGCATAGACCCTTCTATGATAACCCATAAACTGAAGATAAACTCCTTAGCTAGACCGATAAAACAAAGGAAAATGAACTTCGCCCAGGAGAGGTGGAGAATAATAGATGATGAGGTCAAGGAGCTCCTCGTGACGGACTTCGTAAAGGAGGTCGAATATCTGAGTTGGATTTCCAATCTAGTTCTCGTGAAGAAGGCCAACGGGAAGTGGCGCATGTGCATCAATTATACCGACCTCAACAGAGTCTGCCCAAAGGATAGCTTCCCACTCCCTAGGATAGACCGCATAGTAGATGCGACCTCAGAGTATAAGCTATTGAGCTTCATGGATGCATAAACCAAGAGAAGATGGCCTTCATGACTAAGACCGACCTTTATGCTCTTTCTCGAGCAAATGAGATCGCTCCTGTGCCTCGATAATCAAGATGGTGAAGTCTTGCGTAATGCTACATTCAACTCTTAGACTCTTCCAACTTGGGGAGCAAACTAGACCAATGCCTACTAACCGATTAAACTAGTCATTCCGGGCGAATGACCCACAATGAGCTACTCCCTTCACTGAACCGACCTCGTTTCGGGAGTGAGGGGCAATTGATGAAGGGAGATTTGGCCCTCCAATGACATTGTGACATGTGGCATGACACAAATGCCACATGACACCTCAGTGCCACACAAACAGTTGTAGATCTCACTAAGTCAAGGAGGTGCACCCCGGAACTAGTCCGAACACCTCGTACACAGGTCAAGCACCTAGGGAGAGCGCCTAGTGGCACATCATCCAAGACCGGCCTGTGGTACCTCGTCGGTACCGGTCCAAGGGACCTAAGTGTGAGGAGCGACCTCCCCGAATGATGACCTGACTAGGGTCTAGGTGGCGACCTACGAGACATGCTCGCCGATCTCTACGTGCATTTTATCACTCCCAAGTCCTCCGGAAGTCAACACCCACACCAATCATTAAGGAGTCAACTAGATAAGGCACAAAAGCCTAGCCCGCGTGTGAAACTACCTCTAAGGAATTCCGACCGATAAGTCATGTCCTCCTGAGGATCTCGGACGCAATGCGTGAAACTCATGCCAACCGACGCCTAATATAAAAGTGCCCCCATTTTATAAGAAAGGTACACATAATTTAGCACTCAAGCTCTCTATCTTTCTAACTTTCTGAAAACTCCAATTCACTAACTTAAGTATCAGAGTGCCCACACTAGGTAAAGTAGCTCGGTTACTCTGACATTTTCTCTCTTTCTTTATAGCTCGACCAAGCGACCTACCTAGTTCGACGTCCAAGCTGTCAACCACTAGAGAACATCAAATCGCACACCATCAGATAGTATAAGAAACTAATGAATGAACTGAAGGTTCTTATTTTATTTATTTATTTATTTGTTTGTTTGTTTTGATAGATGTGCAAGTGTATACTTGATGGATAATATTAAGGCCAAAGTGTGATAAGATGAAAACAGAATCCGAGTCCAATTTATCCTAATCCTGAGGCTTTGTTTGTTTGCAATGGAATTTTTATTTGCACTAGTACAAATGCATGGAAGTATAAATGAGAAATTGAACATTTTGGTCTATTTTAAATTGGGGTTGTAGTTTATTTTGCTTCACAGTCCAGTCCAGTCTGATTTGGAGAAAATCTTATACCAAACCAGAAAATAATGGTTTGAGAAATTCTCATTTTAGTGTAAAAACTAGATCAGACCACTGTTTTATTACCATCTAGTCTGATTTCTAACAGTCTAGTCCATTCTATTGGACTTAACCCAATTAAAAGGCCCAAACAACATACATACCTGCTTAAATAACAAATATAATTCAAACATCAAATTGAAATCTTAACAAGTGCTATCTAATTTTAATTATTAGGCATTTAATGGTTAATCAGGTTTCAAATCATATTATATTTATTTAATCTTATAATGTAAAGAGTTATGTGATATGCTCAAATCTTATATACAACAAGTATTTATTTAATAATATTATTATATAATATTACATATAATAAATCAGTTTACGGTCTGATTTGAATTTTGAATTCAAAAAATCAGACTGAAACTGTCAAATGAAATTTTTAAAATTTCCGAGATCAGATTAGACTGTTTTCAACACCAGACCAGATCAAACCGCCAGCTTCAGTTTGATTTGGTTCAATTTGGCGGTCTGGACCATATTATGAACACCTCTATCCTTAACTAGGTTTTCTAGGGTCCCATTACCAATGTGCAACGATATTAAGCATCCATTGTTACTCCTATCACTCAATTGTAACCATCCAAGGTTATGTAATGATCTGAGCTATTTCTGGTAAAGGAAAAATGCAGCTCGGCTCATTTCTTACAAAACCACTAATGACCTTATTTACGTCTATTCTTTTTAAGTTTCTATCTGTTCTTAGCGAAGCATTGACTCTATTTGGATGGTGAATTTACCTGCATGCATGCAGCTTAAACGTTAACCAAAATAAATTCATTTCATTCTAAGTTGGATCCTAACATTTTGCTTGTTTTCCTTCTTTTCGCCATAAAAAGATTTCCTGGGTCGGAAATTTTAAGTAGTTGGTCGATGGTCATGCTCCACTATGTTCCTTCTAAAGTGCAATATGAATATAATTAACCAACTGAATAGAAGCTTGAATGGCCAATGGCCATGTGGATGTAGTCTGGGTGATCAGTTGGCACCACACCCCAAGGTTCAAAGCATCAATATTGAGTGGCTATTTTAAGGTATTTCTAAAAACCCTTTTTTAATAACTAAACAACATAAAAATGGCCCCTGTGAAATTTTGGAAGAAAAAACTAACAGAACAAAAAAACAATTTTAAAGTACCAAAACACCCCTTCCGGCATATCAGGGTGTACTGATATTTTGAACCTTGCCCCACCCATGAGGTGCCACGGGTTCAAATCTGCAATTATCCCTGCTATCTTAACCCCATAACCCACTAATTACGAAGATGTTTAATTGGAGGAATCAATTTGCAAATCCAATTTTTGAGAGCAGCTGATTACCCAAATTGTGTAAAAAACCCGATTTGGTAAGACTGATTCTTCACAAATCAGCAAATGATGAAACAGTTCAAGTCCTGATAACATGACACGGCAGTGAGATCCTTAACTGATAACATGCAAACCAATAATGTTGTGACACAAAGAAGGCGGAAACAATGGATTTGATGGTCAAAACAATAAAAGAATGTATCAAAAGTTAACAGACATTAGGCCTGCTTTTTCACCAACACCAAAGGAAATAGAATGTTACTACTTAATACTGTTTGAAGTGATCAAGCTTAAAATAACCGTGCAAAACATGAGAACTGTAAAACAAATTACATTCCAGCAATTTTTTGCCCACACATTCGTATTAAATAAGATATAGAGAAAAGGTGTGAAAATAGTAAATGGTACAGGGGTTAACGAAGCTGGAAAAGAATCTAATTTGTGATACATTGAATATGCCTTGGATTGGTCTTCAGAATCAGATTCAAGTTTCACGACTGAAATTGGCATGTCTTTTTTCCTGACGATCTATTGGATGCCTTCAGGCAATAGAATTGTTAAACCTACAAATAGCAAAGATTTCTTCCACTGACTCGTTTGTTTGCATTTAATGAACCATGGACGTTTTTTCATTTTTTTTTTTATAAGCCACTGAATGGACGTCTGAGGTCTGAAAAAATGGCTTAAGACATCCCAGACTGTTCGGTGCAGCAGTTCAGACTTCCATCTACCTATCAACCCACACAGATATGTTTTATGTTTTTTTCTTGAACTGTAGTGTAAAGTATTTCATTAATCAAAAAACCAACAAAGAACCCCTGCACAAAGAGAAACTGAAGCCTGAATTTTACGTAGGATTTCTTCCATTGAAGCCTGAATCCCTTTAAACAGTCTCCTGTTTCTTTCACTCCATACAGCGCATAACACTGCTGAAGGAAGTATGCTCCATTCTACCTTTCCAGCTCTACTTTAAACCTTCTAGATGCCATGCATCAATGAGACCCTTCACTTTAGCTGGGAAGCACCATTTTACATCAAACACACCTACTATCCTTAACCAGATCCAATGAGTAAATTCTCATTGAATCAGTAAGTGACCAGAAGACTCCACATTACCATTGCATAGAGGCAATCCAAATCTGCCACCTGTAGCCCTCTTCTGACTAGATTTTGTTTTGTTAGGATCTTGTCCAGCACTAATGACCAGACAAAGAAGGCCAGTTTAGAGGGACAGCTTTAGTCCAAATCCTGTCACTTGGAAATGGTGTGGTCTCCTCCCTTGCTACAGATGTGTTTTATGTTTTGTTCTAAAAGCAACCCTAAAAAAATTTAATGACAGAAAAAGTGAAAAAACCATGTAATGTATTCTCCCAGCATCTTCCTTGCCACACACCCACAAGAGCCACACTAGATCTTTTTGCTTTTCAGAGATCAGTTCAGCTTTATCAAACACCACCAGTATCTTCTACTTCATCCAGATCCCTGTTTCTATTGGATATCTCTTTACTTTGTACAAATCCTTGTTGCTACTGCAATAAGCACTCTAACTTTATTTTACAATCAGATAAAACTGCAAGTGGCCTTTGGCATCTGAGCCAAGGGCTATTGGCCTTACAAAATCTGCTCAAAAAGAAGACCGCTAAAGTGGGAGGAAAAAGATAGTTCAGCCATCTAATGAGTTTCTATCCCCTCAAAAAGATACAATCTAGTTGAGGCTAAAATTCTCCCGGAACAGCAAGATATTAAATGAAGCAACTTCACAGAGAATAAGTCAGTTCTGAGTCATACAAGAACAATAAACCTATGTGAGAACCTGTGCAGAAGGGGATGAAGAATCCATTAGCCGTTCCTGCAGCAGCTAAGAAGCACCTGGTAATTTCATAAGAAGCTTCACTTCTCCAACTTAGACACGTAACAAGAGATGAGCATCTTTTTTTAAAAGCTTCTCAAAACAAAGAAAGCCACTGCATTCAATAGAACTTGCAAATTTGTTTTGTTCAAGATTGAATCCGTGTAAACAGCATAGCCCAGAAGAGTTAAGAGTCCATTTACCAATTCCTAAGATTTCCTAAACAAGAAAATACAGTATTGAGTTTTGAAAATTGTTACATTCATTTTACAAACTGTCCTGCTACTAATGACTGTTCAATAAAAAATTAAGAACGGATATTACTTTCTCAGATAGCCAATGTTGAAATAAACTTGGAGCGTGAACTTGATCAACTCACCTAAGTAGTCAACCTCGGGATAATAAATCACCTAAGAAATTTGTTCATGAAACTAGTACAGACTAGAGTGGAGCTGTGGTTAGATGTCAGAACCAACCCATTTCCCTGAACAGAAACCATACTCCACAGATAAACCAGCACCTGATAATTCAACACTATGATAGAATTGATGTGGTACCAATCACTTGTGCCTGAAAACAATGATGATTGCAGTGCAATTGTCCTTGCACCGCCGCTCACGGATGGCTTCTCTAACAAGACGACGGCTCACAGCGGTGACAGGTAACCCCTCCTGCCAAACCATTACAACAATTAGGAAGAGCACCTTCAAAGTCTTCATGTAGTTATTCAGTAGAAAGGTTCGACTAGGTATTGGAAAGATATGATACATGAAAATTTTGTGACTGATTGACAAGTATCATAAATAGATTAACCAATCAGGTGGTATTTATCAAAATTCACGGGTGGACTTTGATTGGTCAAAGCTCTTCTGGTACCATGTCTTTCCGGTATCATAGATTTTCCCTCAGTAGAAACAACTAAAAGACTTGCAGCTTAAAAACATTACATTATTTGTTCTACAAAAAGCTTAGGCTTTATTATGTCAGTTTGGAGGATTAGTCTCTTTTTGGCCCTTCTTAAGCATTCAATGTTCTTTTTTTTTATCAGCTTTAGCATTCAATATTCTGTATGAAGCTAAACTGCAAAACTAGTCTCAATTTCATGCAGTAAAAAACTTGTATGATTTACAACTAGTACATTTATGTTCCTCATGCATCACCATGTAGGAAAAGCATAGGCTCTATTTCAGCACAAGCATATGTTGGCAAATGTGTCAGGAATCTGATTTCCCAATTCCAAAGATGAGAAAGCTTACAGGATAGCACAGACAATCGTTGTATCGTGTTATCTACTGTTGGACAAAATACTATCAACACAGTGCTAGTACTATAAAATAGATGAAATATTAATGTTTATCTTAGTAAAAACAAAGTATTCATTATTAGAGAAAAGCATAGTTTGTTCTTGTGAAGTACCACATCAACAGCAAGAAACGTCTCATAGGTTTTCCATAAGTACTCCCAAGACATCAGCAAGGATAAGTTTTATGAATACCTAAATTCAGGATCTTGAAATCAAACTTTAGTGTAAAAATAAGGTTGAGATCCATTTTAAGACTTCACAAGAAATTCTAGACAGCTTCCTATGGGCCCAAACCACATCACATCAAGTCCTTGAACAAATACAAATCCCACCTGTACACAGAATAAATACCAAAACCTAGTTGCCTCTACAACTACATATCTTTTCTTTTTCTTTTTCTTTTTTTTGTAAAACTTTTACATGTAGCGATATTCACTGGGCCGAGAGCACCCCCTCGAGTAAAGGCTTCCACAGCCGGTTGACCAAAATGAGGATCCCAAATTGCATGAGCAATAGGTCTTACATGTAAGGGTCCTGTACCCATGACTCAAAATTTCCTTGCCAAGCTACATGAAACAGATTTCCGTGCCAAATCCAGCAGAAATGAACTCCCAAAGTTCTACTTGAGTACTCCCTTAGACTTCCTCTAAGTTGCCGGAGTCAGGAACCTTTAAGGTCTGCTCTGTTTTCACCTCAACAACATTAAACACTATAGTAATTTTGCCAAACTCCAGATCAAAACCTAAATTGTCTCGATCTTAATATCATAGCCAACCTCCTAAGCAAGATTAAAGAGCAAAGACATGTGTTGTCTTCCACCATATGACTTCATTTCCTAAATAACCAAGACATACTCCAATACCAACATTTTGAACATAGAAATCCAAGTTGTTAAACTATATTAATATCATTACATATTTAGCAGTATGTCACAGTACGCTAAACTTATTTCAGCTGACCTTTTGAAAAAGGAAAAAACAATCAAATAATGGAATAAAACAAAAAAAGAAAAAAAAATGTTATTGGGCAAAATCCAACACTTGAGAAGCAAAAGAAGAAATAGAGAACAAATCCATCGGTATATGACATAACTATTAGTTTAGGAACAGTGGTGGAGATATTATTGCTCTAAAATGTATTATATTTTATTGGATTAACAGAAGAACCAATCAAACTTTTATTCACGTATTGTATGATACCTAAGATTTTCTCAACATATCCCAGTTATACCATGACAGTGATGTGATATCTCATTCACTAATTACTTGTATCCTGTTTCCTCAGCATATCCTATCACTAGTATCGATGTATCGTTGATTTAAATGCAGCTAAATCTCTGGTTAAAAGCTATAGAATGAAGCAATTACTAAGGATTTCCGCTCTATTGATAATAGAAGTCAGAGAAAAATAAAAGGAAAACTAAAGATCGAGAACAAAGAAAACATTTTTACCAAGAAATCCTTACAAAATAGAGAATGGAAGGACTAAGCAACAAAGGGGAAAATAGTAGGGAGAATAATCCCTTTAACTACGGTATGGTCCTTATGGACACAGATAATTTAAGGATTTTTGAAAATCAAAGCAATAGAAAGGCATAGTGTTAAAGATCTTACGGAGCAGAATTTCCTTGCAGGTAAATTCAAAGATGTTCCCAACAACTCTGTTTTTTTTCTTTTTTTTTGAGTTTCAGACACTTTTTATGTATCTAATCATATAAAGGAATTTGCTGCCAGAAAGACATGATACAGTAAGGGTTTTGACCAATCAACCCACCCCCCCACCCACACACAAACACACCGGTGAATTTTGATAGATCTCACACATGATTGGTTACCACTTTTATGATACCAGTTGATTGGTTACAAGCTTTTCCAGTATCATAGTTGGACCCTTGTACAGAGTAAAAGTTACCCTTGCACAGTAACTTATTGAGCAGGGTCTCACTACACGTCACACGATGTACATTTTGACAGTCTTAATGTGATACTTTACATTTACCTAAAAAAATCAAAATAGAGCATGCATAGATATACTAACCTTTAACAATTTATGGACAAAATCAACAGCATCACTTGGTCCAAATACCTGTACAGAGCAACAAATTCTAACATCATTAGAAGATTTGTCACAGTAATTCCAGTTATTTCTAGTGCTTCTTCCTGGGTGTCGTCAAAACTTTTGGGTTTGGGTAAGTATTTGGGGATTTCAATAGAGGGGATGGAGGAGGAGACAATCAAATTCCTGGAGGGAGTTGAACAAAGAACTCTCCTGGAGAGAGGAAAGGTAGCAGCAAAGAAAGGGGGAAATAATTCCAAGAGAAGCAGAGAAATGATGAGGCTAACATGGGGTTTAAATGACAAGGCAGGCAGCAGTGGGGGGGGGGGGGGGGGGGGCGGAGTTTGAGAAGTTAATTTGTACTTTGTCTGTGATTTGTAATGGAGATAAAAATTTTATCTTGGAATGTAAGGGGTTTGGGTTCGGGTAGCAGAAGACTTGTACTGTGTGAATCCCTGAAGAAGTCGAGGTCGAAGATTACTCTGTTGCAAGAAACCAAACTGGACAGTGTGGAAGCTGCAGTAGTTAGAAGCATCTAGGGGGAGGATGAGGTCAAATGGAAGACTAAATTGGCAGTAGGGAGTGCAAGGGGGCTGTTGAGTATGTGGGATCCTTCTGTTTGTAGCTTGATCTCCTCTCACATTGGAAACTTTTCGGCTTCCCCAGTTCTTAAATTTGATGAATAATAATAAGTTTATTGATTCATAAGCAAATTAGAGTGAGTTCATACATCATCCCAAAGAGAGGCGCGAGCTGCAGTCCCTCCTTGAAACTTACAAGTAAACTAGGAAAGAAAAACAAGAATCACAACTGAGTCCAAAATAATTCTTCCCTATTTACCCCTTGCTTAGCTAACACATCTGACAAGGTATTTGCTGATCTCCCCACCCACTGTACAGTGACCAACATATTCCTTGTCAACCAACTAAATTTCTTCATTTCATTCTTGTATCGCCACATAGCCTCTTCAGAATTTTTTAACCAACCCACCACCACTTTGGAATCCCCCTCGATTATTAGATGTTGTACCCCCAGCTGGTTTGCAAATTGGACTTCTTGTACAGCAGCTAAAAGTTCTGCCCTGATGGAATTCCCAATTCCCAAAGGACCTGAGTAGAGCAACAAAATCTCTCCCTTCTCATTTCTCAAAGCACCCCCCACTCCGGATAATCCTGGATTACCCATGTTGCTTCCATCAAAGTTCAACTTAATTGAGCCTTTGGGTGGAGGAGACCAGCTTGTAATTGATTTGGCCTTTATAAATGAACACCTTGCTACTGCTGACCAATTTCTCCAAATGTCATTAAAGGAGAAATGATGAAAGATTTCCAAGGTCTTCAGCCAATGTATTGTCCTATTTAACACACAGTCTTTCAAATCTTAGCTGATCCTTTCCTTATCTTGAAAAATTCTGAGATTCCTTAGTCCCAAAGAGTCCAAGTCAAGGCAACACGAGCACATCTCCACATAATTCTCCCTATTTTGTAGACCAATAAAAGGTAGAATGGTTGAAGAGCATGTGAACTTCTGCTGGTAGACTCCAACTACCCCCAAACAACGAAAGTAGCCAAGCCCAAAGGTCTGCAGAAAAGGGACAAGATACTAATAAATGGTAACAATCCTCACCATGAGCTCTACAGAGGATACACCAATTAGGAGAAATACAGAGAAAAGGTCTTCTCTTTTGTAGGTTGTCTAAAGTGTTTACTTCCCCATGGAAAATTTTCCAACAAAAAGCCATAATTTTTGGGGGGACTGGCTTACACCAAATTTCTTTTGACGGAAAGGGATGGTGAGTAGGAAGTTGAGAGATGGACTTGAAAAAAGAAGCACAAGTGAAGGTTCCATTGGGTCTAGGAGTCCAAACCCTCTTATCTGGCTTGGAGGGATCCAAACAAACCTGATTGAAACACCCAACCAACAAAGAAAGAGACTCAATTTCAGCATCCCTAAGTCCTCTACGAAACCCAAAATCCCAAGTAGGATCTAAGGGTGTCCCCAAAGGTAAGACAAATTTTGAGACCACCTCTTTTTTTGTACAAAGAAATAGAAAAAAGCGAAGGGAACAAATCCTTTAACGGTGAGTCTCCTACCCAAATATCCTCCCAAAAAAGGATAGAGTTGCCAGAACAAACTTCATACCTGATCAAATTGAGGAATTGAGGAAGGGTGTTGTGAATAGCCTTCCAAGGTGCTGCTAGGTTAGCTTGCCTCGATACACCAGCATCCCATCCATTCTCTGACCTCCCATGAATGCTTCCCACCACCTCATGCCACAGTCTCTCTCTTTCCAAAGGCCATCTCCACAACCATTTCCCTAATAGAGCTTGATTCTTTCTAGTTACCCTCACAATTCCCAACCCCCCTCTTCTTTACTTCTGCACACAATTTCCCAATTAACCAAATGATCATTTCTCTCTTGTCTCGTCTCCCATAAGAAGTCTCTCATCAACTTCTCCAGCTTCCTAGCTTCCCTAACTGGTATCCTAAAGACAGACAAATAATAGGTGGGTAAGTTAGCCAAGGTAGCTCTTATTAGGGTAATTCTTCCTCCTAAAGAGATATAGTTCCTCTTCCATGAGACTAATCTCTTCTCAAACTTTTCTAACACTGGGGTCCAAAATCTACTCTCCCTAGGATTTGCCCCTAAAGGAAGCCCTAAATATGGCATAGGCCAAGCAGAGGTGGAACACTCAAGACACTTTGCAATAGCCTCAACCTCCCCTACCTCCAAATTTATACCTGCTACACAACTCTTTTCCAGATTTATTCTCAAATTATAGACACTTTCAAATCCTTTTATTAGCTCCTTTAGGTTTGCTACCTTTTCATTAAGACCTTCACAAAAAATCATTAGGTCGTCTACAAACTGAAGGTGGGTGATGGGGACTTGGTGTCTCCCTATTCTCCAACCCCTAATGGCATCTTCGATCAGCCTTAGTAATGATCCTACTAATCACATCAGCTACTAAGGTAAAAAGGAAGGGTGAAAGTGGATCCCCTTGCCTGACACCCCTGCAAGCTGGAAAAAAATCCTTCACCGTACCATTTACCAGAATAGAGTAGTGACAAGTACTGATACACCCAAAGATCCAACTACACCACTTGTCCCCATATCCACCATTTCACATAACCTCGAATAGAAACTCCCAGTCCACCAAATCATGGGCCTTTTCAAGATCCAATTTACAAATGAATCATTTCCTACTAGACCTTTTCATTTCCTCCACACACTCATTCGCAATTAGAATTTGATCTGTTATTTATCGCCCTTGAATGAAAGCCCCCTGAGTTTCACTAATGATGGTAGGGAGGACCGTTTTGATCCTCAATGAGAGCACTTTAGCCAGAATTTTATAGATGCTTGTCACCAGACTAATAGGCCTATAATCTTTTGGGTGGTTGGCATCATTCTTCTTAGGTATCAAGGACAAAAAGGTGGCATTAATTCCAGGGTTTATAGTGTGATTGTTCGCAAATTCCTTAAAGACTTCAGCTAGATTCTCTTTCAACACCCCCCAACAGTCTTGATAAAAACCCATTGTAAAGCCATCAGGACCCGGAGCCTTGGATCTATCCATTAGAAAGACAACTTTCTTAATCTCTTCTTCCTCAAAATCCCTTTCCAACCACCTTGCCATTTCTTCATCAATTCTTGGCCAATCCACCCTTTCCATGACTGTTCTCTCACTCAAAGGCCCTCTATAAATCGATTTGAAGTGGTTCACAAATTTTCTGGCTATGTCATCCTGGTTGGTAATCAACTCCTCTCCTATCTCTAGCTTGGTCACAAAACTCTTTCTTCGTCTCCCATTTGCCAAATCATGGAAGAATCTAGTGTTCCCATTGCCTTCCTTAATCCACTTGTGTCTAGATTTTTGTCTCCAACTGAATTCTTCCCTCAATAACACTTCTTCCAACTCCTTTTTTAATTGTCTCCTTAGCACTCTGTCCTCCTCGGTCAGCCCATTGTGAGATTCCTTTATATCCAAATTCTCTATTCGAGAGATTAGGCCCAATTTTTGCTCCTCAATTCTACCAAACTGATCTCTATTCCACTCTTTTATTTTAGCTCTCAAACTTTTTATTTCTTATGGAACTTGATCCCCTTCCATCTTACCCCCCTCTCCTCCTCACCCCACTACTCCTTCACTTTTTTCACAAAATCTGGATGGGTAAGCCACATATTTTCGAATCTAAAAGGTTTGAGTCCTATAGGAAAAGACTCAGTTCCTATTTGGATAGGACAGTGATCGAAGATGACCCTGGGTAATGCCCTAGCAACCAAGTTTCCCAAACTATTCTCCCAGGCAAGGTTAAAAAGGAATCTATCCAACTTCGAGCACAAAGGAGTTTCCTGAAGGTTGGACCAAGTGTAATTGGCTTGCAACAGAGGTATTTCCTTTAGTTCACAATCTTCAATAAAACCATTAAATTTCTTCATGCTTGTTGAGATTACCTGTTGGGGATTACTGGTTTCATCAGAGAATCTAATGACGTTAAAATCCCCGCCCAGGCACCAAGGACCATCCCATAGCCCTTTGATTGCATATAGATCCTCCCACATCTCATTCCTCTCTCTATAGGAATTAGGGCCATAAACATTGGTTAAAATCCAGACACACCCATTCTCTACATTCTTGCACTTAATAGAAACTGAGAATCTGCCTATCAATTCTTCCACTACTTACACCACATCCTCCCTCCACAGTGTTACAATCCCCCCCGAAGCTCCCCAAGAAGGAGACGAGCTCCAACCTAAACCTCTAGACCTCCAAAAACTCCTAACCCATCTCCCATTTAATTCCATCAGTTTGGATTCTTGTAACAGCACAATATCAGGTTTTTCCCTTCGGAGTAGGTCTTTGATCGCCCTTTTCTTCCTTGCACTCCCTAACCCTCTTACATTCCAGCTAATAATTTTCATTGATACAAAATAGCAAAGGAACCCAATAAGAGACCATATTCTCCTCATTTTAGGCCCTTCCTCCTATCCCCTCTACCACTGAATTCTAAATCCCCCTCAATGTCTGAAATTAGCCTTTCCACTTCAGATCTTTTTTTCTTATTTGTTCCTCTTTCCCCCCGCCCCCCTTCCCAATTTCTCCATCCTTTCCAGCCAATGTTTGAGAAAGAATTTTACCCTTCTCACACTTATTTTGGCTACAGCATCTTTCTACCTTTTTATTTTGTTCCTCCATCATTGTACAGATCATCTCCCAAATTCTATCCGCCTCCCCCTTATTGCTTCCTTCCAACACCCTCTCTCCTCCTTCCACTATCACCCTCTCTCTTGCATCAGAAACTCCTCGATGGGAAGCTGGGATATCTGTTACAGGCATAGCAAATAAGTCAATACCTAAAACAGAATTGACACCCATACCTGAAAGAACGGGGGTAGGACTAGAATCACTGGAAATGACTTGCTGACAGTCGGCAAATGGTTTTAAAGCCGTTCCCCTTTTAGAACAAGGTTGTGAAGTAGACATGGTGAAAGAATCACTTCCTGACGACCTACCCACTTGGAAAACCTTTCTCTGTGTTTCCGACACTGGAGTACCCGCATCCATCCTCACGGCCGATTCTTGTCCCTCTCCACCAACATCCTGTAATTCATTAGACTCAAGGTCAGCTCCCTCGACGAAGGGAGGAGTTTTCAGAGCTTTAGAACCAATTTCTTCACCAATCCTAGTCTTTCCACCACCTGCCTCTTCAGTCTCTTCCTCTAAAAAAACTCTGTAATTCCCTAGTTCTTAAATTTGCATATGGAAATATTTGCCAAGTCACAAATGTATATGGTCCTACTAATCGAAATCTTTGGGAGGAGTTCTGGGAGGAACTGGCTGAGGAGAGGAGAAATCTGCCTTATCCTTGGGTTATTGGTGGTGATTTTAATGTCACTTTGTCTGCTGAAGAAAAAAATTCCAGAGGGAGAAGATCTAGGGCAATGGCCCAGTTTGCTGATTTAATCAACAAGTTTGAATTGATAGATTTACCTCTCCATGGTAGTCAGTTTACTTGGACTAATAATCAAGATATCCCCACCCTTGTGAGACTGGATAGGCTTTTGGTTACCTCTAATTGGGAAGAGCTCTTCTCTGACTTTAAGCAGATTGCCCTTCCTAGGCCAGTTTCATATCATATTCCAATTCAGTTAGTCTGTGGTTCCAGAGATAGAGTCAGAGACCCATTTAAATTTGAGAATGCCTGGTTTCAAGATGTTAACCTTATCCCCTTGTTGAAGACTGTGTGGAAAGATTTGTAGGTAATGGGAACCAACTCATTCATTTTGGCAAAAAAAACTTGGTGCCATTAAAGCAAGATTAAAAATCTGGAAATTGGAGAAAAGCATGAATTTTGAGTACTGTAAAGGAGATTGATTCAGTAGAAGAAATGGGTCCTCTATCAGAGGAGTGCAAATTGAAAAGATCTCAGGCGAAGTTGAAGTATGATAAATTGGCCGTGACTGAGGAAATCAAATGAAGACAAAGAGCTTTTGGCTAAAAGAGGGGGATAAAAACACACATTTCTTCCATAAAATGGCAAATGCAAGAGCCAGAGCTTCTGTAATCAGTAGGTTGGAAGGGGAGGGAAGGGTGGGGGAATCTAAGACAGAAATAAAGACAGTGGCAACCAGTTTTTATAAAAATCTTTATAAAGAATCATGGATCTTCAAACCATTTCCTAGGTCCCTTCCCTTCAAACAATTGAGTGAAGTTCAGTCCACCTTCATTGAAAGACCCTTCACGGAGGAGGAAACAAAAGCAGCAATTAAGATGTTAGTTGATGATAAATCTCTGGGGCCAGATGGTCATACCAATCTTTTCTACAGTAAATGCTGGGATTTTGTGAAACAAGATCTTCTGAATGTTTTCCAAGGCTTTTATGAGAGAGATTCATTGCAAAGGAGTTTAAACACTACTTTTATTACCCCTATTCCAAAGATTGAAGGTGCAGTGAACATTAAAGATTTCAGGTCGATCAATCTTTTGCATAGCTTCAAAATTTTAGCCAAAGTCCATGCCGAGAGAATGAAAGGAGTTTTAGGTAGTGTTATCTCAAATAATCAAAGTGCCTTTGTTCCGGGAAGACAGATGCTTGATTCAGTTCTTATTTCTAATGAGTTGATTCAGTCAAGAAGAAGAGAGGGTACCCAAGGGTTGATTTGTAAACTTGATATTGAAAAGGCTTATGATCATGTCAACTGAAGATGTTATAATCTTGTGTTGCAGCACATGAATTTTAAGCAGAAATGGAAGAACTGGATTAAAGTATGTATTACCTCACCCAAATTTTCTGTTTTGATTAATGGGCAGTCTGCAAGCTTCTTTGATAGTTCTAGGGGTCTTAGACAGGGTGATTCCTTGTCTCCAGTACTCTTTATCTGTGTAATGGAGATTCTCACTCTATTTTGTAAGAAGGCTGCTGAATCTGGTGAATGGGAAGGTTTTGCAATTGCTCTGGAGGGGGAGAAGGTTAACATTCTCCAATTTGCAAATGATACTTTATGTTTTGTGGATGTTTCTCCCTCTCAGGTGGACCTAGTTCTTGGGAACTTAACATGGTTTGAGGTGGTCTCCGGTCTTAAAGTCAATTGGAATAAAAGTCAAATCATTCCAGTGGGTCAGGTTTCCAACTTAGTTGATTGTGCAAAGATTTTGGCTTGTCAAATTGATTCCCTTCCAGTTAAATATTTGAATCTTCCTCTGGGGGTGAGTTGTGGGTTGTCTTCAATTTGAGACCCGGTTATTGAAAGAATGAAGAGAAAATTGGCATCTTGGAAGGCAAAATATCTTTCTTTTGGGGGTAGGGTGACTTTGATTAAGAGCACATTATCCAATTTACCTACCTATTTTCTCTCCCTTTTCCCTATCCCAAATAAAGTTGCAAGAAGGCTTGAAAAACTTCAAAGGAATTTTCTCTGGAGGGGTTGGGAAGAGGAGAAAAAAAAATTCATCTTGTTAGTTGGGATCAAGTCTGTCTCCCTAAGGATGAAGGTGGTTTAGGCAAAAGCAAGTTGAAAACTTTTAATTCTGCCCTTCTTTGTAAGTAGGAATGGCAACGGGGCAGATTCGGGGCGGGGCATCCATTCCCCAAGGACGGGGAATCCCCAAGTTTTCCCCGCTCCAAGGCAATTACTTAAAAAATATCTATTTTATGGACATTTTATACATAGGATATAGGAATTTGAGGGTATTTTAGAATTGAATTATGATACTTTAGGGATAATTCAAAAATAAAATTATGGGATCCTAGGATTTTAAAAATTTAGGGAAAACTTAGAGATATTTTAAATATCAAAATTAAACCTAGACATATTTTACTAATTTACCTTCAGGTTCGGGGCGGGTTCAAGGAATTATATACAAAACCCGCCCCTACCCTGTACCCGGTTCGGCCCCGCCCTGTCCTTGTTTAGGGTTGGGGAAAACCCACCCCATTCGGGGCGGGGTGGGGTGGGGCCCCAATTTTATGGGGGAAATTGCCATCTCTATTTGTAAGTGGATTTGGAGGTTTGCGGCTGAAAATGATGCTTGGTGGAGATCTCTCATTGCCGGTAAATATGGGGTGGAGTGGAGCAACTGGAGAACAAGGGATCCTCCTCCCAGTTGGAGAAACTCTCTATGGAAAGGGATAATGAAGAACTTCTCTGTTCTTGCTGATGGGATCTCAATTAAGGTCGGCAATGGTAGTAGAACCAAGTTTTGGAAGGATACTTGGTGCTTGGATGGGTCTCTTGTTGAGTATTTTCCTCTCCTTTTTCAGTGTGCATCTAGCCAAGAGGCTTTTGTTGCTGAGTGTTGCAGCTTGTCTGGAGATTCAATTATTTGGTCCCCTACCTTTAGAAGGAATCTTTTTGACTGGGAGCTTGAAGAGATAATGAATATGTTGACTATTCTTCAGAATCAAAAGGTCGATTTCTACTCAGAAGATAAGTGGTACTGGAAGTGGAATCCAGATGGTGTTTTCTCTGTCAATTCTTTGGCTTCCAAACTTTGTAGAAAGGGTGCTACTGATTTCCCATGTTCTCAGGTGTGGAATCCTATTAGCCCATCTAAATCCAACTTTGTGATCTGGACTATGGCTCTGAACAAATATCTGTCTAGAGCTAACCTTGTGAGAAGGGGCATTCAAATTTTGGACCTTTCGTGCAGCCTGTGTGGGAATAATTATGAATCTACTGACGAACTGTGCATACACTGCCCGTTCTCTTCTCAGTTGTGGAACCACTTTTTCAGCTCCATGAACTTAAGATGGACTATGCCAAGATCGGTAAAAGAGCTTCTGTGTTGCTGGAACATCAAAGGTCTTAACAAGAAAAGGAAGTTAGTGTGGAAAACTATTCCTAGTGCTTCCTTATGGTCCATTTGGTCTGAGAGGAACAGTAGGCTTTTCTGTAATAAGGCCTTAAGTCCAGAAGATTTAATTCAGAAAGCTGTGGGCAAGTTAATCTCTTGGGTGTCGGTTTCTGAGGAGTTTAGAAATTGTAATTTGTCTGTTGTTTTTCATTCTAGTTCTTGGTGGAGTATGTAATTGCTGTGTTGATCAGTCTGCTTTTCTGGGTCTGATCACAGCCTGTATGTGCTGTTTTTGAATAAATATTACGTTACCTTTTTCCAAAAAAAGAAAATTAAGTAATCACATGTTTGAATATGGCTTAATAAATTTGACAGAAAGCATACCCCCCACAGACCATCGCATCCAAGAATAATGAAGTGTTCTCTTTCTGTAATATCAAATGAGTGAATATCTGGAGTTGCAATAACACCCACCTGCAATGCAGATCACTCTCTTGTATATAACAATATCCAATATAACACAGGAAGCAGATTCAGAAACTTAGATGCAAAACTGGCGTCAATCATGCTAATATCCTATAGTATAAATAAAAAAATGAATGAAAATCTGTGATTGCAAAAAGCACATGCCTGCAACACAGATCCTTCCCTCATATAACAGTATTTAATATGTTGTAATAAGTGGATGCAAGTGATGTCAATCGTGCCATAGTATTAAAATTTTAAAACCAAAAGCATGAAAACTTGTGGTTGCAATAGCACCCATATCTCTAGTACAGATACTTCCCTCATATAACAATATTCAATATGTTGTAATATGTAGATTCAGAAACTTATGTACAACAAAGATGGCAGTCATGCCATCTTATAAAGATACACATGCCAGTTGACAAATGAAGAGAAACATGAATCAAAATTTCATTACAGGTTCATTTGTGTATTTACTGACACATGAGGGAACCCTGCACCAGCTGTTTTTAACTACAAAATACAAATATAACAGGAGGTGCAATGTGATACTCTGAAAATTTTAGGGCTGTGGTGTTTTCTATTTATTACCCATGAGTGTAAACATTTTATACTAATGTATTATATAGTTATAGTATGCAATTACAAAACCCATGACCTCAATTAGGTATACTGTATGAAATACATGAAAAAAATTATACCCTCAACCAGGGGAAAAAAATAAGCAAATAAAGTTAACTTCTCAAGACACTTCATGTGAGACTGCCAGCTAGAGAATTGGCTGATCTGGTTCACTCTGGATGCCAAAAACCAGCATATCTAATCTGGTAACATTGTCTCTATGGTAAGCTCGACTCTATAGTCTATATCCCTCATCCAATCCAACCCACCATGATCTGTGAGTCACTGAGTCTCCCTCAATTACCATCCTCTGATAACCTCTATGGATACTGACAATCTGAGACTGTCTATCCAATGCTAAGAGTTTGCCCTTTGCTAAATACCATGTAATGACTAACCAGAATGTGCTAGAGCAACCACACTGTCTATCCATGATGACAGTTTGGCTTTTGCTAAATACCCTGTACTGACTAGACATTAATGTGCCAGAATAACCCAAATAGCTGTTCTAAGAACTCCAATCCCTGAATTTGATGATCCTAGATTGCTGACGGAACATCAACCAAAGTTTAGCTTCACTTTATCTCTCATTAGAAAGGGTCCAAATAGACACTATCTGTATGCGGGGTGAAGATCTAATCACTGTGGTTAATTCTCTCATTGTTGTGCTAACCATATCCCTCTAAATAGCTCAAGTGTCTACACCCAATTGACTACCCCATTGGATATCTAAGCAATTACTGCATGGATATATGAAATAACCCCCCCCCCCTTTCTCCTATATTACTAGTTGACCTCATTTAGGATAAATCTCCACATAACCTTACCATTGGCACTAAAAGTTTTTAGCCCCTTAGGAATTGCTACATATCCTGTTACCCAGGGAATCGAGTAACAGACATGGTACCAAAGTGGTTTCAGATTTGAGACAAAATATAAGAATGGGTGAAAAGATGATTCACTGTCTCCCTCTGCCAGGCATAGACAAGCATGGTGAGAGGGAAGCCATGTCTCACTCTTCATTTTGTAACATCTCACAGATATATTTTCTTATGAGCCACCTCCCAGCAAAATATTCAAAACTTAGAGTATATAAGAACCTTCTACATATACAATTCATTATGAGGAACAAAAGTAGAGGAATGACCCAACCAAACCTAAAGAAGTGCGACAGTGAAAATGGGCATTGAATTTATTTCCCCTCTTCAATTAAGCTTTACAAAAAAAAGGGCTTCAAGTCGTTTATTTTCAAATAAACAGTAGAGATTTTTTTTCCTCCTATGTGTCATAACATGACTTTTTATCCAAAACTAACCAGATTTAGAAATGGTATTGCATGAAAAAAATGTGGCCATCAAGATAGGAAAGAACGCAAAACCTTCTTGAACTGGCGATCTCCAAAAGCCCTAGAAACTTCAAGGCGCCCCTGCAGTCGTCCATTGCTGACAGAACCACCTGCCTATAAAAGCAAATGGCACAGAAACAGCCTTTAACAGATAAGCCAAATCATAGTGATTCAGACAAGAGAAAAAGAGCTTAAACAACAAACCTTATCTAAACCAAAACGACATAAACATGTTGAAAGGGAAAAAGTAATGTTTATACAGAATGCACCTTTCCACCCAATCATCCATCTGTGAATGATTGACAGAGAGAAATGACGGAAAATTCACCCTTCTTTCTTGCAGTGAAAGTTGGATGAAAAATTAATTTTCTTGGTGAAGTAATAAAAATGTTGGTTTATGAAGAATCCTCAGTCAAGAGTTTAATATTTCCAGATGTATAAGAGGTAGAAGGAAAATCTTGGAAGAAAAAGAAGCAAAATGGCAGTGAAGACAGACAGCTGTTGTGCCACTAGATCACAAAGTACGCTTAGACCAGAAGTCTCAAATGATTCTGAATTCTAGCTGTGTATGGAAGTAACTCTTAGCATAAGCTGGACCAAGAACTTTCTTTTTAATCATGTTGGCATAGATTAGTTATTGAATCTAAACATTATCCATTCCATTTAACATTGGAAGGTCCTTGTTAAGTGTCGGAGCACTTCTCCTAAGAACAATGTAAATGTTTGTGACTACCAACCAATTCAAAGAAAAAAAATTCCATGAAAAAGTTTGATAGTTGAAAATATAAACGAAAATGAAAAAAAAAAAAAAAACCAACTATTTTAACCTTCTGAATGCGAGCACGTTCCTGTGGATAAATAGCTTTGTGTTCTCTTGTCAAAACAATAGCCTTCAATGGACTTGCTCCGTCTGAATGGTTTTGTAATGTATCAGCAGTAAGTGATCTTGCTACCACTGCTTTTGCATCTCCAATATTAGCAATAAAAACCTGGTAACCATGGATCTGTAGGTTAGAGTTCATAACAAATAGGGCAAAAGAAATACATGGTACAAATCAGATAAGAAAAATTGGCACTATGTACTAACAAATATTTGTATGTTTTGTCACATAAATACTTTTGGATGTTCTCCGGCTCTTTTTCCCATTTTCGGGATGAGTTTGGTAAGCAGTGTTCTCAAAAATCTAGGTATTAGAGTACTCAAGAATACCTAGGCAAGAAGCTGGGCAACTAGGTAATTACCTTTTCACTTGGGTAAATATATAGAAAATGGCTTGCAAATTATATCCAATATATTATAAACTGAAGGGGCTATTGCTTGGTGCAATGGTAAAATATTAAACCGCAGGTTCAATCAAGGCAAAGAGTAAGGGTGTGGTGGCTTATGCAGCCCTAAAACAATGTGCACATAATCCTTTCTTCTCAATTAATAGAGTTTCAGTTAGCAATCAAAAATATGGAGGTTTGGGTCTGAGAGAAGCCACCTTATGCAAGAAAATGCAGAACATTAGGTTTGTATTCAGTTCACCTCTTCCAAGACTATAACTATGACCAAAATTAGGCAATAGCCCTTATATATTATAAGCTAAAATAACTATACATGCAGTTATATTCTCAAAAAAACATATCCTCAATATCATTGGCCTAACCATAGTGAAGCACATACGTGACAAATTGGAAATACTTGTTTAAATGTATTACTGTAATACTGACAACAAAGAAATGTGGCAAAGACCAATTACAGAATGGTACCTCAAAAGCTGGTTGAAGCATGAGTATAAAAATCTCTACAAGAAAAATGATATAGAAAAACGAAGAATCACAGTAATGTCTAGAGGTGGTGTAACGACTAACAACTCCCTACTAAGAAATTTTTAACTGAATGATATGTTTCATAATGGTGCCAAACTTGTTGCTATATTGATGTATTTCACAGCATTTCCATTTTTAATAAAAAAAAAACAAAAAAGAAAATTTTATTAAGATTACAAAAAGGAGTGCATAAAGGAGGTGATAAGAAATCACCATGCCACAGCATATGATATCCACTTTATACGTTGGAACATTTGAGAGTCAATACAAAAATCTGGTGATGCTGACATGAAAAAAGAAACTCAGGGAAGAAATTGGTAACAGTTGCATAATTTTGTGTTCTTGACTTCTTGTACTTTTGGTCAACTATAGTTTTTTGGTGTAATTTTCTGATTTAAAATTGTCACAAGAGTGTCAAACATTAATTTACAGAATTAAAATAGGTTAAAAATATCATCAGTGATTTTCTTTTATTTTAGATAATAGTGAGATTAGAATCATCACTTTTCCTTATGCCTATAATAGATGGGTCATAGCATTCCTGTTTGTGTTATTTGATTTATAACTTTTTAGACGACAGGAATACTGTTGTCATTCATAACTTTTTCTGTTTTAGGGTGAGCCCTCATTTTCTTTATTGTATACTCAGACATAGTTTTTGCCTTTAAATACAAATGAATATTAACTTTTCTTCCATTTCTGGTTCATAACATAAATTGACAATAAAAGGAAACAAGGACAGGAAAAAGAAAGAAAACCCCATAACACAGCATATCACCTTCTATATACAACCAAGAAAAAAAGAAAAATAAAAACTTAACACCAATTTTACTAGTATGGTAAGGTCATACAAGTATATATAGTGCAAATAAGAATAGATGCAGACTTACTGTTTGTCCTAGAACCCAAACACACACAGCTGTAGCACCATCTTGCCACCCCCCTGAAAAGATTAACATGAAAACGTAAAAGAATTTATTAATTAAAACCAATGATAACTCCATTTTTTTATCAATAAATAACTCCATTTTTTATCAGCAGCAATAAATTTACTTCACAAAGATAAATAGAAAAGTAGAAGCATCACCATCAATGTTGCTGGATATGGCAAGGATGCAGCTGGATACAGTATTAGATATGAAATCTATACTAAAAATTGAAGTATCCAACACAATATGGAACCCTTGTACAGATATCCAGGTATATAGATCAACATCCTCAAGAAGGGAGCCCATACAAAGTGACCCCAGAAGGCTACAATGTCATGTATAACTAATAATGCTAACTTAGGATACAATACCTCCATCCAGCTCACTCCTCCCAACCACTCCCCAACCAAGACTGTCAGCAATAGAGTTGGCAAACCAAGAATGTCAACAATAGAGTTGGCAGACCTTGGGATTCGTTTGAACAAGATGTTCCCTCAAAGAGCAAGGCTCTTGCCTCTTTAAGGCAATTCGCCAACCATTGAACAGTAAATTCCATCTAGAATCCACCAAATAACCACATAAGAGCCCCCCTCCACCCCTGCCCCCTCAAAGCCCAAAATAGAATTCCATCCAAACATCCTGGAGCAAAGCCAGAATCTCTCCTCCAATGGAATCAAAGTAACCAAATGGACCAGAAAAAACCAAGATGATCTCCCTGCACCATGGCCTCTGAAACCACCTCTTAACCCTTATGCCTAATGGTCCAAGCCTTCAAGATTCCCCAACAAGAACACCCCAAAATTAATCTTGAAGGACCATCTGAGGGAGATGACAGCAGAAGCACAGCATGTAAACTACAAGTAAAAGAGCTCATCAAAAGCTACATATCACAGGATCCACAAAGATGCCCCAAAACTGATTTCTCATCAGTAATGAATTTACCACTTTCACAGTGGCAAGTTCAAATGCTTAATGATGAATGTCCAATAAAATAGAAATTAAACAACCAATAACCAAGTAATGGAAATCAGAGGTGTGGTGACTTCCATTTCTTTATTTTTCTGTGGACCTGTCACCTGCCTCTTCATACTTAAATGCTTCACCCTCCACATCAAAAGAGAAATCAATAACTTATTGGACATCATTCTTAGTATCCAAAATAGCAGAAAGTACCATTCCCAAAATATTTCTAAATGAATTGAAATAAAAGCCCATATAACCAATCTTGATGATTCCAGTAACTGCTAAGCCCACATTACATGAATAGTACCTAAAATAACAAGAGGAACTTTTCCAAGGTTCAGTAGATCAAACAGATTCCCTTTAACAGTAATTACTATGACAAATAACTTCAGCCAATTGAGATCTTCATACAAGATTAAAGCATGGTTTCTCCAATGTTGTGTTAAAATGTTTCTTATATATCTAGCTCACAAAAAGTAGAATGATACTTTGCTCACAAATGAAGTGTACAAGAACAGATATGTTTAGAGAAGATAATGTGCAATGTAAAAATTGACTAATTGGAATAAATGATCATTTAACAATCCAAAAAGTAACTAGCTTGGAAAAAAGTGATAGCAACAGTACCTGCAGAACTTTCTTGAAGAAGAGACTCATCAGTTCTCCGAAAACCTAAAGTTTAAGTGGATCAACAAACAATAAACACCAAGACACAGAAGAAAATACTTTAATATAAAAGAGTGAAGCCAAGGGTTCCGTCTGCTGATAGGTAAAAAGAAGGTTCTAGCAGATGGCCTATCAGATGCATTAGCTAAGAGTGGGGTTAATGGGACTAAACTATTCTGGGGACAGTTGTAAATCAAGTGACAAATGCAAGAATCAGGTAGCTATGGTGACCTGGACATAAGGCTGCTTGGCAGTTTGTAAATACATTTTCTATTTTGGTTAAAGGTAAGGTATTACAAACATTCTTTTCCCAGAAAAAAATAAAATTCTAGTTACTCATCAAAATAAAGAAAAAAAAAGGAAGAGGGTTTAATTCAAAAACAAACTGCTTGGCAATTTGTAAATACAAATATTCTTTTGCCACAAAAAATAAAATTTCAGTTACTCATCAAAATAAAAAAAGAAGAAGAAGAGGGTTCTAATTCAAAAGTTGCAATGTCATACAAATAAGCCCAACATGTAAACTATCAAGCTCTACATAAGGCAAATGAATCAAATTAATAAGATATTGCTAATATGAATCAATGGTACTTGTAGAGATGAACAACAAAGTAAAGAACTAAAGATAAGCTCTTCCAATCCCTAAGATAAAGAACTCAGCATTTGGCCATCTCAAGGTTCATAAGTGCGTTCATACATAAAAGACAGTTGATATAACATTTAGCAGAAACTCTAAATTCCATCACAATATAGTACACCTCCATGTGCTGCAAGCCAGTAAAATATCAAAATCCCCCCTCCCAATTAAAAAATATTACTATTTTTTTAGGTTTTTTACCATCAGAAAAAGATATGATGAGTGTCTTGTCATCAAAAATAAAAATAATAAAAAAAAAGACAATGTCTACAATTAGTCACCAAAACACATTTAGGAGCTTTTGTTCATTTCAAAGAATTTATACCAAGTTGGAAATGTTGCTGCAATACTTCCTTATGTGAAGTTGTGAACTACAACTAGCAAGGTTGGCAGGTTACATGAAACCTGTTGACCCATTGGTGATCCAGGAGAGCATAATGACATCATCAATTGGGCACCTAGGGAGAGATTATGAGAAATCCTACTTGTTTTATAGCTCCAGTAGCTCGGCAAATGTGAAACAAAACATGTTACAGGTCAATCACCTCACCCTGGTAGAGCACCCAGACAAGAACTTGACAATACTGATTTGGACTTTTTTTGGAAAAAAAACACTGATTTGGAAAATACTTCAAATGCATGAGTAACATCTAGAACATTTAAAGAACAATAAAAATAATCATCCAAAAGCAAGGCTTAGCCATTTAATGAAGAGACATCTAACCCATAATGGAACAGATTAGGATCACTATCAAGGATTGCAACATCCATGTAGTGATTATGTTCTTGAAATTCTAGTTTGATATTATAATAACAATGGTACTAATAATCCTGTTTCAATTATCTTTCCGGCATGACAATAACTTGACAGGAAACCTTTGATAATGAGCCATTAGTGAAGAACAATTGTCTCACCATGGCAGGTTCACTGTCAAATCTTTTTCCGGCTTTCCATCCTAAAGTATTTCCCTCTGAGATGGTTTGAAGACCACCTTCCAATTCACAAGTAGGATATCCTTTTTTTTCTTTGGACAACATCCATCTATAAAATTCTAATAACAGAGCATCTTGTCATTTCGTCCATAGGGGCACATGCCCTAGACAAATATGCATTTCTTTGTCAAGAAAATGAGGCAGTGGACCATCTTTTCATACCTTTCGTTTTCATTAGGGAAATGTGATCAGCATTTCTATTTCCCTTTCAGGCTTTGCAGGGTTCTTTTATTATTAAAAAAAAAAGCCTTTTTTTATCAAGGACATTTAAGGATGTTTCTCATCTCTCTATCAAGAACTTTGAAGGATGTTCCTCAGCAGGTAAGGTCATATACAAGCTGGTCAAAATATTTAGAAAAAAAAGGTCCTACTTGGAAGGATTTCTTATGGGATCTGGGGAAAGGAAGAAAGGATCATTTGGTGAGGTGGGATGTAGTTTGTCGAAGTAAGGAACAAGGAGGATTGGGATTAGGCATCTTAGGAAATGTAGAACTGTTGGGTAAATGGTTGTGGAGATGGCCTTTAGAGAGGGAGAGATTTTGGCATAAGGTAGTAGAAAGTATTCATAGGTGCGCAAGTAATGGTTGGGATGCTGGTGTTTCTCAATGAGCCACATTGAACCCTTCGTGGATGGCTACCAGTGGGGTTCTTCCCAACTTCTTGAGCCTCATCAGGTATGATGTGTGTACCCGGGCATTGCTGGAATTGATGGGTTATTAGAGATGAGACAGGGAGTGTAGTGGGGCTCTTTTCCAGCCCTATTGGGTGGGGGGACTCCATTACAGCTGAACTAAAAGCAATGGTTTTCGGAATACAAAAAGCCAGGGAAATAGGTGTGAGAAAGTTGGTTGCTGAAGGCGACTCCAAAGTGATTATAAGCTCGCTAAAACATGATGGAAAGACTCCATGGATATTCAGAAATGAGATCAAGAAAATTAAGCACATCACAAAAGACATCCAGTTAATGGTTCAGTGGACTCCAAGAGTAGCAAATGGGCTTAGCAAAGCAAGGGGCTAACAGGGAACAATGTTTCTGGGCTCTTTTGTAAGATTGTAAGGCAAATATTGGGTGGAATGTTATTGGACATTTGGGGTAGCCAAGGCTACCCAATCTCCGTACTAATTCTTATATCTTTTCATTAATAAATTTACTTTTACTGATCAAAAAAAAAAAAGAGTTAGGGTTATTCTAGGAGGACATCTGGGTCGGAAAATTCACTCTCAAGGACCTTTTTCCCTCCCTATATTCCTGATCCCTCTTTAAATCTGAACCCATTCAGAGGTTTGTATCTTTCTCCCATTCTTCTAGTATCAATTGGAACTTGGGCTTTAGTGGAGACCTTAGGTTGCTTTGCTTCTCAAAACCCTTGAAGTTGTTTGTATGGATCATTCTACCTGACACTCATATTAACCCCTCCACTCGGTTTTCCTATGCTTCTTTTTTCTCCTACATTTTCTCTATCCCTAAGACCCTAACAAGGTTCAAAGTATCAATACGTATCGTGCCAATGGCTTCCCGATACGCCCCTCCAGGGGTTGTATCAGGTCAGACACTGGTTCAGAGGGTAGTCGGGCCTTAAACCGACCCCTCTAAACCAGTTTTGAAAAAAATAAATAAAACCTTAGAAAAAGTACTGATACGCACTACCGGCGTATCAGCCTGTGTCGATACTTTGAACCTTGATCCCTAACCCTCAGCCCTTTTTTGCAAGGAAATCTAGCCCAAACCCATTACCCCTAAAGCGGGAGCATTGGAAAAGACTTAAGTGCCCTTCTTTACGTAAGAGGCACTCGAACTAACATAACAATACACATCAACATTCTCAACAAGTACAAAGACCGAAATACCCCTTCACTAACACCACTAACACTCCTCTCAAGCTGGTGAGTATATATCATATAATCCCAGCTTGTTACATATGTAGTCCACTCTCCCCCGACTCAAACCTTTTGTAAACAAGTCTGCCCACTGGTTTCCCGTACTAACATATGCAGTTTCTATCACCCCATTCAGCACCTTCTCTCTCACAAAATGACAGTCAACTTCGATGTGCTTGGTTCTTTCATGAAACACCGAATTGGAAGAGATATGAACCGCTGCCTAATTGTCACAATAGAGCTTCATTGGAGTACTGATGTCATATCCTATCTCCTGTAGAAGGTTCCTCAGCCACACTAATTCACAAGCAGTATGTGCCATGGCCCTATATTCTGCTTCTGCATTGCTTCTTGCCACAACTGTTTGCTTCTTACTTTTCCACGTTACCAGGTTACCCCCTAGAAAGGTGCAATAGCCTGTGGTAGATCGTCTATCAGACAAAACCTGCCCAATCCGCATCGGTGTATCCTTCTACCACCAGTTTTCCACCACTCCTGTACAGCAAACCACGACCAAGAGCTCCATTCAGATACCTCACAATCCTTAGCATTGCATTCCAATGTGGGACCAAAGGTTTCTGCATGAATTGACTCACCACACTAACCGCAAATGAAATATCTGGCCAAGTAATGGTTAGATAGTTTAGTTTGCCTACAAGTCGTCGGTATCTGCCAGGGTCTTCAAATACTTCACCTATATCACTGCTCAGCCTCATATTTGTTTCCATAGGTGTCTCAGCCAGTTTAGTACCCAACAACCCTGTTTCTTCCAGTAAATCAAGCCCATATTTCCTCTAGCACAAATTAATGCCATGCTTAGATCTTGCTACCTCTATGCCCAAAAAGTATTTCAACTTGCCAAGGTCCTTTGTCTGAAAGTGTTCCTATAGGAATGCCTTCAATCTATCAATGCCCATTTTATCATTCCCAGTCACAACGATATCATCCACATACACCACCAATATTATTTTGCCTGCCGAAGAGTCAAAGCTGAAGACAGAGTGATCAACTTGGCACTGTTTCATATCTAACTTCTTGACCACCTCACTAAACCTACCAAACCATGCTCGAGGGGACTATTTAAGTCCATAAATAGCCTTCTTAAGTCTGCATACCTTACCATCCTCCCCCTGAGCAACAAACCCTGGTGGTTACTCCATGTAGACCTCCTTGAGCAAATCACCACGCAGAAAGGCATTTTTGATATCTAGCTAATGGAGAGGCCAATCATACATAGCTGCAAAGGAGATGACGACACAAACTGACCCTATCTTAGCAACCGGGGAGAATGTCTCTGTGTAGTCAATGCCATAGGTTTGGGAGTACCCTTTGGCAACCAACCGCGCCTTCAGGTGCTCAACACGACCATCGGGCAAGTACTTAACACTATACACCCACTTACAACCAACAGCCTGCTTCCCAGGAGAAAGAGCGATGAGATCCCAAGTGTGATTATGATGCAGAGCATAGAGATCTTCTTCCATAGCACAGCACCACTCTGGAGAGGTAAGGGCTTCCTGGAAATCCTTAAGAACAACCACGGAGGATAACAAAGATATGAACTGGCGATGGGAGGCAGAGAGGTGGGTAAGTGAAACAAAATTGGAAATAGGGTGAAGGGTGCAAGTACATTTACCTTTCCGGAAGGCAATAGGAAGATCTAGGTCAGCGGCTGGTGTCGGAGCTAGAGCTAGATCTGTCGACGGTGATGAAGCTGGAGGAGCGGCAGCCGGTACACGCAGGCGATGTGTATACATGTGACGGATGGGTGGACGGTCAACCGACGGTGGCACCGGAGGCAAGGACGTAGGCATGACTGGAACCAGAGGAGGGGGATTAGCCACAGGAAGAGGAAGAGGAGGTGATGATGTGGAGGAAGCAGCAGCACCGGACCCCACGAAGAACGAAGTAGACTCGAAGAATGTAACATCAGCACATACCAAGGAACGACGAGAACTGGGATGATAACACTTGTACCCTTTCTAAGTTCGGGAATAGCCAAGGAAGATACACTTTAGGGAACGTGCATCTAACTTGTCAGTCCCGGGACCCAGATTATGAACGAAGCAAACACACCCAAATACCCGAGGAGAAAGCAGAAACGGAGACATGTTGGGGAATAAGACACTAAAAGGAGAACGACCATCAAGGATAGACATGAGCATCCGATTAATTAAGAAACAAGAGGTGAGCATTGCATCGCTCCAAAAGGTTTTGGGAACATTCATGTGGTGCATGAGGGAGCGTGCCGTTTCTACAAGATGGCGGTTCTTTCTCTCAGCAACCCCATTTTGTTGCGGAGTGTAGGTACATGAAGTTTGGTGTATAATGCCATGTTGGTCCAAGTATTCTTGAAAAGATGAAGACAAGTATTCGCGACCATTATCAGAACGAAAAATTTTGATGTGAATGCCAAATTGATTGCGGATCTCAGCATAAAATTTCTAGAAGATGGCAAATAATTCACTTCTTTCTTTCACTAAATAGAGTCACGTCATTCTTGAACGGTCATCAACAAAAATAACAAAATATCGGTATCCATTATATGACATCACTTCATAAAGATCCCAAACATCTGAATGAATTAAAGAAAAAAGACTCAACACACGATTATCGACCCTAGAACGAAAGGGAACATGATGGTGTTTTCCAAATAGACATGACTCACAATCTAAAATAGAAAGTTGACTCAATGAAGGGACTAAGGACTAAAACACTTTCAACGAAGGATGACCAAATCTACAATGCCACTGAAGAGGAGAAATGGATGACGAAGGGCCGTTGACGTTTGTCCACCACCATCAAGATAATACAATCCACCGGCTTCATGCCCTCCACCAATCTTCATACCCGTCTTGAGATCCTAAAAAACACACTTAGAAGGGTAAAATGTGATGGAGCACTTAAGGGACTTGGTCAGCTTACTAGCAGACATAAGATTAAATGGAAGCTTAGGTACATATAAAACAGAGGATAGGGATACAGGGTCTAGGTCAACATTACCAACACCATAGATAGATGATGTGGAGCCATTAGCAAGGGTAACAGATTGTGATGTTGAGCAATGAGTGAGAGATGAAAACACACCTGGAGTTCCCGTCATGTGATCGGAGGCTCCAGAATCAATAATCAAGGGGTTGGGTGTGGATGCCAAACAAGCCATACCTGAGTGTGCAAAGGAAATTGTGTTCTGTTGCGACTTGGATTGAACAAACCTCTCATACTCATCCCGAGGAACAATCACCATCTCCTTGCCTAGACCATCTGAGGGAGTAGAAGGCATCGGGTCAGCTGACCGGTTCTCCTGTCTAGAGCTGAAACTGGTGTCACTAGTCATGGCATGGTTGGCCCATGTCGAGGGAGAACCATGTAAGTCATAGCAGTAGTTAATGGTATGTCCATCCAAACCACAATGAGTACACTTCCGTGGACCCGAGCCACGTCCTCTACCACGAGCTCCCCCTGAATCTCTGCCTCCAGTACGACCACCACCACGGATATGTGTAGATCCACCACTTCCACTCCTGCCAGGCTGGGCTCCTCGAGCCCCACTTCGACCTCTCGACACTGCAAATGTTGATTTATCGGAGACATTAGAATCCATAGATCTAATGGAAGCCCTCCAAAGACAAGCAAACACCTCCTCTAAAGATGGAAGAGCAGATCCCCCTAGTATCTGGGCTCGTACTGGTTCATACTCAGACTTCAGCCCCACTAGAAACCGTGTCACATCAAGCTGCTCTCGCTGTTGCTGTTGAACTTTGACATCAGAAGTGAGAGGATGATAAACATTTAACTCATTACGGATATTCCTCACACTGGCATAGTACTCCTCAAGGCTCTGATTTCCCTGTTGCAGATTGAATTATTCCTGATACAGTTGATATACCCTAGTGGTATTATCCTGACCTGAATACAATTTCTTAGCATGATCCCACACCTCTTTGGTTGTGTCAAGAAACATGAAGTTCACACTGACTTTGGGTTCCATACTGTTCCACAACCATGTAATGATCTGTGCATCTTCCTATTTCCAGTCTTCATACTCCTGAGAATTAGCAGGGGGTTTCTCCTCTCCTATATGCTTCACTTTCTTCTTCGCCTTCAAAAAAACCTCTACAGACTTGGCCCAAGGGACATAATTCTCTCCATTCAATTTAATGGAGGTCATTTGGACATTCAGGTAGTCAGTAGATATCATGACACTAGGTTTACTATCACTGTTATCCGCCATTGCCGAACTCCCTTATCACTGAATTCTGTGCACTGAATTATGAGCACTACACACTGCACACTACACACAGACACTTCACCGAAATCTGCACACTAATTTCAACAGTAATAAATTCTGAGAACTGCAACACCACAAACCCTACTCACCGAAATCTGCACACTGATTTTGGCAATATTAAATGCTGAAAACTGCAACACCACAACCCCTACTCACCGAAATCTACACACTGATTTCAGCGATATCAAATGCTGAAAATCGCACTTGTAACACCACCAGCCCTAATCCACAACTACAGGAAGTTTCACCATTAAGTAGACACTATTGCCCTTCGAATCACACACAAACCAAAATAAACCCTAGCATAAACCTTAGCATACTGCAATCTGAAAACTCATCATGTGAACTGTACTACACCTCTCATGTATTCCATAATAGAAAATATGCATAAAAAAAAAAAACTTTACCTCATCGCCTGAAGGCCAACCACACAAAGGGCTGAGACACCACTGCACCACATGTACCAGCCCTAACTAGGGCTTAGAAACCACAGCAACCAATCACCAACGACACAATCGGAGGCATAGAAACCTCCTAGGGAAGAGGGCGATCACTCCTTTTCAGCCCTTTTCCCAGTCTCCAACTCACAGCTAAGAAATCCAAGAGAAACCCTAACTCGAATGCGCAGAAGATAGAATTCTAGCAAGTCTGATTTGTTGAACCTCGCTCTGATACCATGTTGAAGGTTGACCTACCCTAGAATTTTGTCTTGTTTGTTGACTGTAAAGTAAAGTAAACAGCAAGAAGTAGGAGAGGAAAGAAAAAGAGAGAAAAGAGAGGAAAGAGAGAAAGGCTGGTTCGAATTAGAGAAAAAAAAAGTAATCCCTAGATTCGGCCAGAACTGTTATTATATTATTACATATTGGAAAAGACTTAAGTGCCCTTCTTTAAGTAAGAGGCACTTGAACTAACATAACAGTAAACATCAACATTCTCAACAAGTACAAAGACTGAAATACCCCTTCACTAACACCACTAACACATTTCACCAAACTGGTGTTTCTTTGCAAAGATAATGGAAAAAGTTTTTACCCTCTACTAATCCCCTGCCTTTTTGTTGTAGGATTTTAAGAAACATCTTTGATCATTTTGGTTGCAGGTGGAGAAAGCCTCTGCAGATTGTTGGGCTATTCAACCCATCTACCTTCAGGTGGCATAAGAGAAGGGGGAGAGTGTTATGGAGATGTGCTAGGGCTGCTCTGGTTTGGACAGTTTGGGAGGAAAGAAATGATAGGATTTTTAATGACTTAGAGAGGGATGTGGATAATGTTTGGGACTGCATTATGAACAGGGCCATCAACTGGGTTAAAGCTTCGAATCTGCACTCACATTTCTCCTTTGATAACCTTTGGAGAAACTGGGGATGGGTTGCTAATTCTTCCTCAGTTAAGAACAAGCCTATGGCAGACTAGAAGCCCCCTGAAGAAGGCTTCATCAAGCTGAACTTTGATGGCAGTTGCTTTGGTAATCTGGGAACCTCTGGAGTGGGAGGAGTTTTTAGGAATGCAAAGGGTCAGATTGTTGCATTATTTTCTGGCCCAATTGGAGTGGGAGGAGTTTGGGAATCTGCTGATAGAAGGTGACTCTAAACTGGTAACTGAGTGGCTGAAGGAGTCAGAGATTGTAGCCTGGTTCTTTGGGGGAGGGGGGTGAGAAGATTCAAGTGGTTAACCTCCAACGTAACAGTGAGAGTTCAGCGGGAGAGGAGATCAGCTAATGGGCTGGCAGATTCTCTAGCTAAGCACGGGTTGTTTAGGGACAATTTATTTTGGGCTCAATTGTAATTTTGTTTTATTTTTGAGGGTGCAGCTCATGCCACTTGGAATTTCCATGCTGTATCCGCTAATAGTTCCTTCTTAATCTTAATGAAATTCCACTTATCACTTATCAAAAAAAAAAAGACCCAAACCAATTATACGGTTAATAATATATACAGGAAGTATGTACAAAATCTTGGCCAAGATTCTAGCCACTTGGTTAAGAAAGTGATAGATTCCTTGATATCCAAATACCAAGGAGCTTTTGTTCACAACAAACATATTCATGATGTGGTTCTCTAGCAAATGAGTTAGTTGATTCAAGAAAGAGAAAATGGAAGAAATGGTTTGGTCTGTAAAATAGATTTGGAGAATGCTTACGACCATGTTAATTGGTCTTTTTTGGATTATTTGATGGACAGAATGCACTTTGGTTCAAAATGGAGAAACTGGATAGAAGTTTGCATCTCCAGTCCAAGATTCTCGGTCCTTGTTAATGGAGTAGCTAGAGGCAATTTCAAAAGTTTGAGGGGTTTAAGACAAGGGGATCCCTTATCCCCCCTCCTATTTTTAATAGTGTGGTGTGGAGTTGGAGCTGTTGGGAAGGTTTTGAAGTGAGCCAAAATGGTACTTTCATTCCTGTTTTGCAGTAAGCTGATGACACTATTTTTTTGCAAGGTTTCGGAGAAAACAGTGCTTAATCTAAAGCATCTCCTTTTCTGGTTTGAAATTGTTTCTGGGTTAAAGGCGAACTTAGCAAAAAGTGAAATGATTGTTGTGGGTGAAGTTTCTAACATTCAGAGGTTGGCTGATCTTTTGGGCTGCAAAGTAGGACTTCTACCCACAAGTTATTTGGGGCCACTACTTGGTGCCAAGTGCACATCAAAAGCCATTTGGAACCAAGGTTTAAAATGTCGATGTCGATGGAAATGTCGCTTACCAAAATATAGGACATATGTCGGAAATGTCGAGGGGAAATATTATAAAACTTAGAGACATTGTGGAAATATTATGAAATATGTGGAAATATGCAAAGATATTTTGTAAAATGATAAAAGAAGAATTAATACATATTTCTAGACCATTATCTTATTCCAAACCATTATATAAAGCTAAGAAACTAAGATCAATAACAAATTAGTAAATGACGATTTACTGATTTATTATGCATTTTGATGTTTTTACAAGGTTATCTGATATTTTCTTTTCTTATTTTTAGTTCTGATTTATTATAAATTCTAATATATTTATTTCACACTAGTAAATAGAAATACATTTATTCTGATTTTTTAAATATTAAAGTTATAATACATTATGTTTTATTATTAATTCAATAAACTGATTCTCCTTTTTGTAGTATTAAGATTATGATAAATTCTGATTTCTTATAAAACTTAATGAATTTATTATGATTTTTAATACTAAATTTATAAAAAATTGTGATTTAGTATAAAATTTATTAAATGTATTCTACTTTTTATATTAAATGTAGAATATGGTTTTTTATAAAATTTAATAAACATTTTCTGATATTAATAAATATTTTAAAAAATAATAACTAGTTAATATTTTTTTACTTGAAAATATTTTATGTTTTATATTATAAAGTAATTAATTTATTCTTTTGTTATTATATTTTGTTAATTCTTTTTATAAATATTTTACTTGAAATATTAAATAGAAATATTAATGGAATAATCTATATTAATATACTGTACTATATTAATATAATATACTAATATATTATATTTTTAATGTACATTAGTCGACATCCTGTTGACATTAGTCAACATCTTGTCAACATAATAGGAAAAACTGTTTTTTTTTTTTTGCTATTTGGACTGATTTGGTCGACATTTCCGAAATATAGGAAATGTCGACTGACATAATGTAATTTTTATATTACCATCCATTTTCATGTCAGTGAGCCTCGACATCGACATATGTCGGGTGACATTAGCGACATTTGAAACCATGTTTGGAACCCAATCTTAGAGAGGATGGATCAAAAACTAGGTACCTTTCCAAAGGTGGGAAGATGAGTGTTGTAGCCAGCCCGTCGACCTATTTTTTGTCTCTTTTTCCAATCCCTTCAGAGGTGGTGGAGGCTTTAGGGAAAAAAAAAAAGATGAGAGATTTTCTGTGGGTGGGATGGAAAGACTCACACAAGTATCACCTAGCGAATTGGGATCAGATTTGCTTGGAGATAAGATATCTAAGGTCCTTCAACACAGCCTTATTAGAAAGTTGGCACTGGAGGCTTGATGTTGAACCAAACAACCTTTGGAGGAAGGTAATAGCTGAGAAATTTGGGCTGGATAGTAATGGTTGGGATAGTGGTCCTCCTCTTGGGACTTCTGGATGCAGCCTATGGAAAGGAACCTGTAGAGATACTACCCAGTTCAGACATTGCATCAGGTTTAAAATAGGAGAAGATGGTCTACAGAAGGAAGGCAGGATGCTTAGAGGATGGAAAGCTCACAGGGCTTTGTGGAGGTGACAAGGTGGAGGAAAGCCCTGAAAGTAGAGGCTAAAGATTTTATGTTTGAAGAAATAAGAATCAAAGGGTGTTACAACTTGAAGATAAGGGAGTTGAAGAAAGCTACAGTTCGTGGAAGGCTTGGAGATAATTGAATGGCTGAAGGATTTTTTGCAAGAAGCAGCAACAAAAGGAAAACAGACATGCTGGAAGGAAAATAAGACAAAGTCTGGCAGGAGATATGTGGTGAAAGTAAACAGAATGCAAAAGGTTTACTCATATCTCTTTCAGAGTTCTTTGACAAAGGAAGGAAACAAATGGTCTGCTTCCCTGCCGGAAAAAAAAAATAGTCAAGGATGGCAAGGAGTGACTGAGATCTTAACTGGCTTTCTAGATCAAAGGAACCCAGAGATGGAGATGGTGGAAGCTGCAGAAGTAGTTGAGGGATTATTTGTTGGAAACTCACCATTGAGGGAGAGACTCTTAACCAGGATTTTCTAGCCATGGCAAACAGCAATAGCAGTCCATTACTAAACATAAATTTCGGCAAAAATCACTGGAACAATATGTTAGTGGTTGAAGCTAAAAATCAGATTAAGGATTGGAGGAAGATTGCAGACATGTTGGTTAGTAAGTTGGGACTGAGGAAGACATTTATTTTAACCCCTTTTGACAGTACGAAGGCAGTGCTTGATCCTCTTCAAAACATGATGGAAGTTGAGGCTCTAAGCATTCAAGAGGACAAGGAGATATTTACTTTGTATAGATGGTCCTCTTCATCCAATTCGAAATCTTTTGCTGTTGAAGATGGAGTGATAGTCAGGGTGATTGGGTTACCGTTCCACCTGGGGAAACATGATGTAGCAGTCTCCATTGCCTTGTTATGTGGAGCTCATCTAGTGGGGGAGTTCTGGGGAGATTTGAGATCTGCTGCTTTGCTGATAAATGGAGTCAAACCAGAGGAGATACCTAGGAAGATTACTCTTCAGGTTGAAGGACTGTCTTTACAGGTTTGGTTAGCTTCCTCCATTGAAGCTTCTCTGTGGTTAGAGGCCAGACGGGAAGAAGATGTACGGGTGGAAGAACAGGCCCTGCACGGCTGCCTAGGATTGGAGAATCAAAAGAAGATGGAAAGTTTCATTAAAATAGGCAAGCAAAACTTCGACTATCCAAAAGATATGGGCAGTGAGGAAGGTCAAATACGTCGGTTAGAAGGCAAGGGACTGACAGCAAAAAGATCCTTTGCTCAGGTGTAAGTTTCTGGTGCCAAAAATTCGGACAAGCTAGACCATTCATCTCCAAAAGGAAAAACCAGTCTGGCCAAGGATTTCGAACCGGTTATTGAGAAGGTTGAGCCGTCGGATCAAGCCGAAGGAGGTGGCTCTTTAAAAACTTACGTGACTGAACAGTTAAGTGGGGCTGGGCTTAACATTTTGTTTGGGCCTTCTCAAACAGGAAATTTTGTTACTGGACCAACTGTAGCTGGCCCATGTCTTAAGTTATCACATGAGTCTTTAAAACCGCACATGACTGAGGAATGGTTGATGCTAGACAAGTTTAATTGTCTAGCATTGTCCCCGTCGAGCTCTTCTAAGGCTTCGAAGAAGTCAAACCAGAGAACAGGTTCGCTACAATGGGTTCCTTCGAAAAATCTGTCACAACTTCCCAAAGATTGTCATGATCCAAGGTCAATTCAACGGCGCGACCTTGAAAACCTTGAAGCAGAGCTGTCAACTGAAGCTGAAAGTGATTCCGATTCAGACACAGATGACACGATCAGATAGGAAGTGTAAATCTGTAAGATTTGAAGGATTTGTGGGAGGATGAAAGTTTAAACACTGCTATTCTGTTCCCAGAGGAGGAAATATGTGTTTCGGGAGGATGTGGAAAAGGGGAGGAGCAGAATAAGGTGGAAGATAAGGCTGAAAAGTTAAAGACTTCAACAACTGATGCACCACACAAGGATGAGGAGAACTTAGCAGCAACTTTAAAGGATGATCAGGATACACCTATTCTTGCAAACAAATCCTTTCCAGAAAACAGGCAGGTAAAGAGTTTCAGTTTGGAGGGGCAGGATTCTTCTCTGAAGGTTTACAAGAAAACACCCAGAAAGGAAACCAAAGCCTTCTTCGGCTGTAGGGATTGAAAAGGTTTTGATTGGACCAAGTTTACCCCAACAACCAAATCAGACAAAGGGAAGGAGCTGTGGTCAGAATTCTATTACTGATATCCCAACACAACTTCTTGACCATTCCTCTCCTATCAGGCCAGGTATGTTTGTCCATTCAGGTTTTGTAACTAATCGGGGTTTTGTACCTAAAACAGGTACTTGGCATCACAGTTGGAGAGAACAGCTGGAGGTGAAGGAGTAGAAGTGGAAAGGAAGAGGTTAGAAACAGAGGAAGAAGTTTCACAGTTAAAAAAAAAGACAGGTGGAGGAAGTGGAGGGAATTTGGGAGAAAATGTGTTTTGTTGGAAGAATATAAACAGACAGAGGAGTTGTTGGTGGTAACACCAAAAAAAAGCAGAACCCCTAGGGAGAAATTGTTGTGAGAAGAAAGAAAGAGGTAAATCTGTGATGTCAGAAAAAGAAACAATTAACAAAAGCAAAAAGAAAAAGAAAAGGTCCGAGGTGGAAAGACTAATTTCAGACATAGAAGGGGACTTAGAATTTAGTGGAAGAGGGGAGAGGAGGAAGGCTCTAAAGTGAAGGAAAAAGGATGGTGTGGAGAGTCTCATTCTACAACCGAGTTGATGAAGACCATTAGCTGGAATGTGAGGGGTCTAGGAAGTGCAAGAAAAAGGAGGGTGATAAAAGATCTGTTGAAGAGGGAAAGGCCCGACAATTTATTGATACAGGAAACCAAACTGGCAGATCTAGATAAAAGATGGGTTAGAAGCATGTGGAAAGCAACAGGAGTGAGTTGGTGCTTAACTCCCTCTTGGGGAGCCTCTGGGGGGATAATTACTCTCTGGAGAGGGGATGTGGTAGAACCATTAGAGGAGCTGATAGGTAATTTTTCTGTATCCTTAAAGTTCAGGATGGTGGAAGATGGTTTCACATGGGTGTTAACCGATGTGTATGGGCCGAATAATTACAGAGAGCGGAATGAACTATGGGAAGAGCTCTATGGAATTCAAGGAGTATCGGAAGGCCCTTGGTTCTTGGGTGGAGATTTCAATGTAATAAGGTTTCTAAATGAGTCAAACAATCCCCAACAATCTATCACAACTAGCATGAGGAGGTTCAATGAATTTATCAATAGTTGTAATCTAAAGGAGTTCCCTATGCTACAGGCCAACTTCACTTGGTCCAATTGCCAGGATAATCCATCTTGTTTAAAACTAGACAGATTCCTTTTCAATGAAAGTTGGGAAGCACACTGGAGGGGTTTGGTGGCAAAAGCTCTACCTAGAGTTACCTTAGATCATTGTCCCATAGAGCTAGGCCAAGAGACCTTTGGGCTTGGACCTAAACCCTTTAGGTTCAAGAACATGCAGTTGACACACCCGGACTTTGTGCATAAAGTTGAGGAGTGGTGGAGAGAAGAGATTAGGGGAGTAAAATGGAAAGGGGTTAGATTCCACAATAAATTAAAAAGTTTGAGATCCAAAATAAAATATTGGAACATGGTGGAATTTGGTAGATTAGAAGAGCTAAAAGCCAGATTGTCAACCCAAATTGAGGATTTAGATTCAAAGGAACATCAAAGGACCACGAGTGCACAAGAAAGAGAATTGAGATGAAAGTTGAAGAAAGATTTGGAAGAGGTCTTGTTGAGGAAGGAGATATCTTGGAGGCAAAATCTAGGCATAAATGGATCAAAGAAGGGGATGGGAATACCAAGTTCTTTCATACTATGGCCACTGGGAGAAGGAGAAAAAAATTTGTGGCCAAGATTGAGGTCAAAGGAGTGGAAATTGAGTCCCAAGAGGATATAGCCAACTGCTTTGCAACTCACTTCAAATCCATTTTGAGTAGGCCCCTGGAGAGACGAGTGAGAGTGGCAAGGTCTAGATTGGCCAAGTCTATCATCCATTAAGGCAGGTTGGCTGGAAAGAAACTTTGAAGAGGAAGAGATAAGATAAGTTGTCTTCTCTATGGGTAGGTCAAAGGCTCCTAGACCAGATGGTTTTACAATCGCTTTCTATCAAGAGCGTTGGGACACTATCAAAGAAGATTTGTTTGAGGTGTTTAGGGAGTTTGAAAACAACCATGTGATTAGTCGTGGAGTTAATGCAACTTTCTTAGCTCTCATCCCAAAGAGAATAGATGCCAAACACCCTAAAGATTTCAGGTTGATTAGTTTGGTGACTAGCATCTATAAGATTGTGGCAAAAGTGCTTTCTTTAAGGATTAAAAATGTCCTTCTGTCTCTCATTGCTCAAGCCCAAGGAGCCTTTGTACAAGATAGGCAAATTATATACCACATCCTTACAACAAATGAATATGTGGAGGAAATGAGGAGATCAGGCAATCAAGGTTTTATTTGTAAGCTAGAAATTGAGAAGGCCTACGACTCAATGGATTGGGATTTTCTATAAAAAGTGTTAAGAAAATGTGGATTGGGGGATAGATGGTGCAAGTGGGTGAGTGGATGCATAACCTCTTGTCAATTTTCAGTTCTAGTTAATGGAGGGGTCAAAGATTTTTCCAGCATGTAAAGGGCTCAGGCAAGGAGATCCTCTTTCACCCTTTTTGTTCACACTTGTGGTAGATGTGTTCAATATAATGATTTCTAAAGCAAACAGGGAAGGGCTGATTAGTGGTTGGGGGATAGGCAAGAATAACATCCCAGTGACTCATCTTCACTTCTTCAGTTTGTTGATGATATTATCATTTTGTGAAGGGTGAGACTTAGGGAGAGTGAGGAACCTAAAAGATCTTATTAAATCCTTTGAGTCTACTTCAAACCTGACAATTAACTTTGACAAAAGTTGTGTCATTGGAATCAATTTGGAAGTTTGGGAGGTAGAGGTTGTAGCAGGTTGTCTAGAGTGTTCCATGTCTGATTGGCTTCTTGGAAAAGTTCAAAAAGTTCGAAAAGAGGTTGGCTTCTTGGAAGAAAAGTTACCTTTCGTTAGGGGGTAAAGTGACCTTGATTAGGGTGACACTTGCTAGTCTTCCGGTTTATTTTCTTTCGGTGTTCAGGATACTCTCAAGAGAAGCTAAGAAGCTAGAAAAGGTGATGAGGGACTTCTTGTGGGAGCAGAGGGAAGAGAAGAAGGATTAATTGATTAGGTGGGAGATAGTCAGTCGAAGTAAGGAAGAAGGGGGAGTAGGATTAGGTAACCTAGTTCTTAAGAATGAAGCTCTACTAGGGAAATGGCTTTGGAAATAATCGTTGGAGAGAGAGAGGTTGTGGCACAAGGTGGTGAATAGTATTCATGGTTGTTCGTAGAACAGTTGGGATACCAAGGTATCTCGACAGGCAACTTTTGCAACACCCTGGAAGGCTATACACGGAATTCTTCCCCATTTTCTCAATCTGGCCAGGTATGATGTTAATTCTAAAAACAATGTTCTTTTTTGGGAAGACATTTGGATAGGCAACCAACCTCTGAAAGACCTTTTACCCTCTCTTTACACTCTTTCCCTTTATAAGAAAGAGTCAGTTTCCAGTTTTATTTCCTCCCCAGCTTCTTTTGTGGCCCTAAACTAGGATTTTGGTTTCCATAGAGGGTTACATGATGATCAAAGTGCTTGTGTTTCAGAACTATTGTCATCACTTGAGTCTATTTGTTTAGATCCCCTCAAACTTGACACAAGAATTTGGACCCCTAACCCGAAAGGCTTTTTCACTTGCTCCTCTTCTACACCCCAGAGTTTCCTAGTTAAAGAATTCTGGGCTAGACTAATTCCCCCAAAGATTGTTGTTTTTTGTTGGGAAGTTTATTATGGTAAGATTAATACCTTTGAAAACCTGCAAAAGAGGAGACCAAAATGGAGCTTCTCCCCTAATCGGTGTGTTCTTTGTAAATCTCAAAATGAGGACTGTCACCACTTACCGATCTCTTGCTTTTTTGCTACAGCTTTATGGAATTGGAGTTTTATGTTGTTTGAGTGTAAGTGGAACCTGCCATCTGAGTTGTTTAGTCCATCTATCTTTGAATGGCACACAAAGAGAGGGAGAATTATGTGGAAGTGCATAAGAGCAGCTTTGTTGTGGATAGTTTGGGAAGAAAGGAACACCAGAATTTTTTGTGAAAAAGAAAGGAGCTTTTCGGAAATTAAAGAATGTATTCTGACAAGGGCAATTCAGTGGCTGAAAACTCTAAATCTCTTTGATGCATTCTCTTTGGCGACCTATGGAGAAGCAGGTTAGCAGTGACTAATACTTCTACCAGGAAGGGCAGACATGTGGTTGAATGGATGCCACCAGGGGAGGGGTTTATTAAGCTGAACTTTGATGGAAGTAGTCAAGGTAATCCAGGACCTTCCAGCATAGGAGGAGTTCTGAGAAATAAAGACAGTAGCATTATATCTTTGCACTTAGGTCCTACGGGTGTGGGAGACTCTTTAAGGGCCGAATTACTTGCTGCTGTACAAGGAATCCAGCTCGCAAATCAGTTAGGCATAGAGCATCTGATTATCGAATGGGACTCCCAGGTGATAGTGGGTTGGTTGAAGGATCTGGCCTCTGCGATCTGGGGTTTTAGAGATCTTCTCAAAAAGGTAAAATGGCTAACAAGGAATAACACAATCAGAGTTCAGTCGGTAAGCAGATCAGCAAAATCAATGGTTGATTCACTTGCAAAACAAGGGATTCTTTGGGCTACTTTATTTTGGGCTCTGTGTAATTTCTTTTGTACTTGTAATTCTGTAACTAGTCTTAAAGGAAAGGTCACACCTCGTGCCTTTCCATGGGTTGCATGTAACTCTTATTTGCTGACTTAATAAAATCCTACTCATTTATCAATAAAAAAGAACTTAAAGGTAAGCTAGAGTATGCCAGCCTTGGTTAGAACATGCTTGGAGGCTTGGCACATATCTGGAATGACAAAGAAGGGGAAATTATGCTGGTCCTCAATTCCTTTGGCTATTTTGTGGGCAGATTGGGCTGAAAGGAACAGCAGGACTTTTTATCAGAAAGCCTCCTCGGAAGCTGAGGTCTATACACAGGTTTTAAAGAGGATACAACTGACTGTACTTTTTTGAGGGTGGCCTTTTTCTGAGGTCCTTTTGTTGCAGTTTTTGTACAGTTTCTCGTTGTACAAAGGACCGGTTGATTAATACAATTATACTTTACGTTTTCTCAAAAATATATAAAGGTCCCCCGGTTTTCTTCCAATTTTCATTATATTTTATGTCTAAAGGGTAAATTTCATAGACAGTATATAAGATAAAGTTATATATTTGTTAAAAAACTTGCTTTGTCAACGTATAAACAGTTTATTATTTGCCTTCATTGTTATTAAGGTTATATATTATCAAAAATGAAGTACCAAGTTGTTATTATCATAGAATATCAAGTTTAATTGGGTCAGACCCTATTATCATGATTAAGAATTGGTTTGGTTCTGCTGATCCAAAAAAAAAAAGTTTGGTTCTGGGTCTACCTTATAGAACTGATTAATAATCAGTTAAGGACTGGTCCACCTTGCCCAGAACCATATCCAACCCATTGACAACTCTACTGACAGTTTTTTATAGAAAAAGGAATAGCAGTATTTTGAAGATACATTTAACTCGGCATTTTTCTTGTGGGAGGGTGAACATAGTAGTATAGTTGATGTTCTTTGGCTTTGCTGTTAAGAATTCGGAGTGAATTGGGAATCGAGACTTCCATCCAAATTCAGAAGATGTAACTAAAACAATGAAGCGTCACATGTATAGGAACATTGGTCCATCAATGGTTCTGAGCCCTCTAATCAAGACCAAATATTGAATGTCACAAATAGGAAAAATCAGATAGTTTCAACTTTCAACCATCTAATCTAAGGATTACTTGTAGAGCTTCTATTTGACTTACAGAGAACTTTTCTGAGTTTTCTCTGCCATCCAGGTAATTGTATTAAAATCAGATGGTTCTCTAAATGCTGATTTTGTCCCAGCTATTCTACGGTATAAACCGTATAGATGTTTGGACCCTCTTGTTTTCTTTCTTAACAAACATTTGGCTTGGGAGCAGGTTTACTAGTCCATCACTTAGGTTATGTTTGGTTTGAAGGAAAAGGTAGGGAAAGGAAGGGGAAGGAATGAAAACCTATACAAAGTTTGTAAAGGTTTCCTTGCCTTTCCCTTCCTTTCCCCACTTTTTCCTTCAAACCAAACATAGCCTTAGTGAAATCCAAGCCACCCAGGAAACTTTCATGTGGCAAGTTAGATTAGAGCTCAAAAGGAGTCTCCCTCCCCCACAAGTTCCTCTCCCCAGACATGGTTCATTGAAAAATTTTTTAGCCCAAAAGAGAAACACTGTTTTATGAATATATTTAAAGATTGGACAGCAACTGATGGTAGGGAGAAACTCCAATACCAGTCTGAGTATCAAAGCAAGATTAAATACATGACCAATCCAGTGGGTCCACCATTTCACAGACTATCTGGATCTGCAAGAAGATCCCTCTACATGGCGGAAAAGGGTATGTCATGTAAGGAAGCTCTAATGTAAACCCATTAGGGAACCTTTTTCATATACATAATATAAACACAGAATGAAATTCCTTGTCTATGTATCATACACTGAATAACTCCAGATAATGTTATAAATAAATGAAATTTGTTTAATTTCCAACCTAGAGATTTGTATTAGGAAAAGATTTTTTTTAATTCATATTGCATAACATGAGAGAAGGGGCCATTACTTGGTGTAATGGTAAAATCTCGGGCTCATATGCATGCGAACGAGGGTTCGGGACTGAGGGCAACCACCTTGTGCAAAAAAAGAAAATGCCAAAGGTTGAGACCATTCCCAATCCACCCCTCCCAAGACCCCAAATAGCAGGGATCAACATTGCGTAATGGCCTTTTTTTATTGCATGTTATGTCAAACAGAAAAGGGAAAGCGAAATAGGATGCCTATCATGCAGCATCAGAAATCAACATGTCCAAATATCTCTTCTATTCCATACTATGTATTATTTTTTTCTTTTATGGACATCATATTTAGCTAATCTCAATCCATTTATCCGTTCAAATTGCTAATTTTGTGATCTGTAAATCTCTCTCCGTAAGCAATCAACATTTGATTGATTAAAACTTCAAATAAAATGGAAGAGATAGTTTCAGAAATATATAAATATCAGAATCTCCTAATTAATCAGTATTGGATTATATTAAAAATATTTGTATCTAATATAAATGAACTTACAAAAAACCTCAAAAAGGAGATGTTACTGATCAAAAACATACAAGCAATGAGGTTACTTATTTAAGCAGTTTTAAGCTCAGAAAATTTATTTGCATAAAGAAATATAGAAAGATTGTAACATACCATCAAGTATAGCCTTTTTTGCAGATTTTACGTCCATCTGCCATTTCCATGATTCATGAAACAGTATAAATGAATAATGAAATTAGGAATGCACATGCATGACAAAATTGTTTTAAGGCTAAATTGCAGACACAAACATCAATAAACAAAGGATCACTTAATGAAGAACTGCTCAAAAGTGGAAGTGCAGCACAAAAAGAATAAAACATAATTAGAGTTACAAGTACTGGTAACAATAATCAACAGTTTTTTTATCAGTAAGCAATAATCAGCGGTTAAATGTATGAAACAAAAAGTATCAGGACAACCGGAGGGGGAAACTAGTCAACAAACCAACACTTAATTCATGTAAACAAGAAAGAGGTAGATAAAGGAAATATAGAGAAACAGTGTTCTAAAAGAAATTAAAACAAAACCCCAATACCCCATGAAATGCAACAGACCTAGCCACTCTGAATATGAAACAGTCAATTGGCCCATTCAAAATAGCAGTAACCCAATGACATGCAATAGAGCTAGTCACTCATGAAGCTACAGTATTCAATTAACCCATCCAACATTATCAGATTGGAGGTGCCTCCAGTACACGCAACAAAAGCAAGGTATTATTAACTTGATGGGAACCTGCGGATGTTGGTAACTCTGTGAGTTATTAGTTTCTCTTCTTTCTCCAAAGTCTTGGATTCTCATTTTCCATGGACTTTGTTATCAGTAACCGAAATTTTCTATTAAATGTATCGGTCTATCAGAACAGTACAAATAGCTCATTTTACATGGATTATGAGAGCATTATCATCAAAGGGACTCTCAAAACTATATTGGATGGATCTTTGGGTCCTTGGAGGCCTATCACCCTTTAGAGAAGTGAATCTTTTGGTTTCTATGATGAACCTCTTACTCTATTGGTTCCCAAGATCTGCCAACTCAGTTGCTGATAATCTTGCAAAACAGAGTATGAAGAACCTATGAGTAAAATTTATCACAAACAGATTCATTTCTAATGCTAAAATTGCTATCAGAATCTTCTAACCATTTCCTCACTATGGTAAGAGAACCTCTAAGTTCCAGAGTTCTCAAAATCCTTGGTAAATTGCAAGTTGTCTATATATTTTTTGTGACCCACCAAATGTCGTTCTGTGTCATTTCCACCCAATTTTCAATTCCAATCATCTCCATCAGCACCATCACCCCTTCAAGTAAGCCAGATTCAAGCAATCTCAATAACAAGAAAGATTGACGTGTAATATATTCCTCCCTTTGGCATACAAACAGAAACTATGGTTAAAGCCAATGAAAACATATAAAGAGATAATACCAATAAAAAGTTGATAAAATGGTGAAAGACAATTTGGTACAAGACACAAACCTAGGGATGTATTTTCCACCTGTATTGGGATTGATTGTTATTCTCAATAGGGAACTCCTGGTATATAATTCCTTTTATTGACAAACAGCAGAACACTAATTTTTTCTCTTGATATTTTCCAATTTTGCAGGTACACTGTTTAGCCTAGACTAAGAACGCCATCTAGTTTATAAACTTATTAAAAACTAGAAAGTATTAAGAAATTTGATTTTCAGAAACTTCATGTAATTTCGGTTCCTAATTCTGCAAGATGTCTAATCTTTTTTTATCTGATTTTTGACAATGGAACTCAGTTTCATATTTCCTAAATGTTTTTTATGGATTTGTATTTCCTAAATGTGTACATCCTGCAAGTATAGTCAAAACCATTTTTCTTTTATTGCTAATAGAAACTTTTATTAATTGGGGATGAAAAATCAGATACATATAAGCAAGACCAAATTGAGGCAACAATTGTTGTTTAGTAATTTTTTTCATGCAGATCGTATGCTTCAACTAATATGCTAAACAAGTTATTGGAGTTCTCAACTGCAGCAAGGTAATATAAACAAGGAACAACAAAGAAATACCATGATAGAAATTTTATTTTTTGCAAGTTTAGACTCTTGGATCAGAAACTTAGTAGTGGAATGGGGCTCCAAAACAATGATATGCTGGATAGGGAGTTACAATCAAGGGTCCTGGCAATGCCAGAAAGTAATGAAAGAGATTAATCAATAGTCAAGAGAGCTGGAAGTAACTTTCAAATGGATAATGGATACAAAGAACAGCCAACAGCATGGCTGACCCATTATAAAAACTTGAGGTCAACAGGGCACAATTGTATTGAGGAACTGTACCTCAATGATGTATGCAAACTGACAATTGAAGGTTGGGTAGCAGCAGCTAGCCCAACAAATAGGGACATGCTTGTTGGTATGCATATCATTCCTTCTTCGATATTAATAAAATTCCATATCAATCAAATAAAATAGTAATTTTACTTTTATTTGGAAATTACTTGTCAATTTCAGAAAACATTAAGAAAATTGGACCAGGCAAACACACCAACTCACGTGGTAACCCCGCTGAAAGAACATTTTTATGCAGATGATTCTGTGCATACTCAGCAGCCAAGCGACCTCCATGTCCATCATAAATTGCAAAATGTGCACATCTGTCGATAAATACAGAAAAATCCAGAGGATAAATTACAAGATTGAATTCAGAATGCAAAAAACAGAGACTGTTGTTGAAATCATCTAGAGTAACACAAAGCTATGACAGCTACAGGGAGCTCATTCCAGTGTCTTATACAGATTGGTCATTTCAACAGACTTGTTACCACATATTCAACTAAACTCGACTAAGCTTTGCCCCAACCATATTAGGTCAGCTACAAGAATCCTGTTCTGTCATTCCATCATGCACAAAAATGACAATTCAGGATCCATGTTCATAAGAATCTAGCAAAAAAGTTTTAATGTGGCTGCCAACCTGACACAACCCTCCTTTATTCCAGCTTGTGACTGTCAGGATAAGACAAGCACGACACAGACTTGTTACCACATCCAACTAAGGGGCTGTTTAATAACAGTAACTGAACTAAGTAATTCATTGCTTTGTCTTTTAGAGGGCAAAATAACTAAATAATAAAATATTCAAATGGTATGACAGTCAAACAACTTCAGATTCAACCGTTAAGGAGATTACAGCCTCATTAATGAGTTGTTCAATAAAAGACAAAACAATGGATCATTCAGTTCAGCCACTTCAGTGTTACCAAATGGTGAAGGAATCGAGAACAAAGGGCAACACTAAGGATCATTTGGAACTAATAAATTGAGTAGTAATACAAGAGCTAACATGCTCAATACTTAAGAAAACAAAATTTCCATTTTATAATGTCTAAGAGAAGAAAAACAAAAACAACAACAACAAATAATATAAAAGGAAAACCTTAAATTTCCGGGAAATTCTAAGCTTGCATCCGGCAGTACAACCCATGCATCCTCCATAGTGTGCCTAGAACCCTTATCCTCTGCAGCATCTGCTTCAATTTTGCAGAACGACTCACTAACCACTGATAATGAACAATCTGGATCACATGAGACCTTATCTTCCAAGGTACCATTTTGCTTGCCCAGTTGATTGTCTCCTACTCCTTCCTTTGATACTTTGGGTTCACGATTGTCAACTTTTTGACCTTCAGATAAAACCGGCTGATTGTTTTCAGCTAAGGAAGTATCTACAATTTGTTCTGTCTTGTCCACAGTTTCTATGCTCAAGGCACAGATTTTGGACTTCTTCACAACCGTATCTGCATCATTGAAGTCGCCTTCACGCTTTTGATGGGACATGGCACTTAAATTCTCATCCATTGTGATCAACTGAAAAGTGGTGCTTATCAACTGCAAGACATCAGCCTCCTGAAAGTAATTAGAGATTCTGCAATGACATCATGAATTTTCATTGCAAAAGTGACTGCAAAAAAAGACAGCAAAAGGGTTCCTGGAAAGGATGAAAATATAGAGCCGTGAGAAAAGGAGGATGACCATTTTCAGGCAGAAAAGGCAGGATGGATGAATGTTACTTACAATGTACAACGGTCCTTTCTAAAGGATACTGATCACAAAGAAGGTATTGCCATCCTTTCTCATTTCTAGTTTTTTTTTTTCTTTTTTGGTGGGGGTAATTGAAAACTTATTGTACAACCAAGGGAGAAAAATCAGAAGCTATGCTCATTCATATGTACAACCATCGAAACCACACCAAGGCATACCCATCCACATAGCAGCCATCAGAAGCAATGCTAATTCATACAATTTTCCATGAAATGCAATCAACCTTGCTTTGAGGGACATCACATATTGAGGTTTTCCCCTCCAACGTCCATTCTCAATATGTACTTCAGGCTCCGTTCGTTTGCAGTGTGAATTCATTTACACTAGCACAAATGCATGGGAGTGCAACTTCTGCTTCCTTTTTACTTCATCTGCAACAAGCGCAAAGAATCCTAAAACAAAAGTAACCCAGAATTTGCTCTGAACCCACTTGCATTCCCATACTTTTACACCAACGCAATTAAATAGCACTGCAAACAAACAAGGCCTTGGATTTTAACGTCAACTATAGAAATTAAAAACTAACCAGTTTCCGAGAATAATCAATTTTGAAGAGCACCAACATCTAACACGAGATGTTCTGGAATACATATAAATAAAGATGAATCATAAGATGGAATTCCAAATATTCCTGAGTACGATATTTGACACTGAAAAAATAAGCCAAAAACCATCCCCGGAAATCATCTTAATTCCTCTTTTTGTAGTCATAAATGTCCAGATGTTATGTGTGCGTATTGTCTGCTACAATTCAAATTAGATTGAGGAAAACTTCAGAAATGATGACCGAGACCAGTATGGAAAGATTAGACGATAACCAAATGAGCTAAAGCTGAAAGAAAACAGAAAACCACTAAAACAATAAAAATGAATGAACGAAGCGATTCAAACCAACCTCTACATTCAGATAATCAGATACTTAGAAGATGGAAGCTGAAGGAGGGGAAGCTTCGGTTTCTGGTGCTTCGACTTCGAGGGCTCAAAGAGTAGATCAAATGGTCAATTTAGGGGGAGGAGAGCGGGAATTCCAGGTGCGGTGAATACAATCGATACGTGATGGAGTCTCGGTTCTGTTCCGTCAGATGTGATATCTATGGTTATAGCCCCATTATAACGAGACCGGATCTGCTCCTTCCAAATGGCGCCTCACAAACGCCTCACACGCACATCCTACATGCATGGTGGATGTGCCTGTGAAGCGCCCATTTGTGAGGAGCAGATCCTGACCCCACTATAACTATCAGCCTTTTACTACGGAGCGCGCCCTGCGTGAGAAGCAGATCCAGTTGTAACAGGCTAAGTTATCGATTACAACTGAAGACGCGTTTATTTGTGATTGGTTATGTAGCCCGTTATACGATAGCTGTCGACGCAGCAGATTCCGATTCCCACTCAGCGAGTCCGTATCTCCTCGCACGTTCCAACAAAAATCTTTCCGCTTAGTTGCAACATTATACAGAAACGAATCCGAATCTGCTGACCACAATGCAATAAATTAGGGTGCTCACGGTTCGGGTAACCGAACTGTGGGCGTTTTTTATGAATCAAACCGGTAGTATCAGTTTTTGGGAAATCAGTAATCGGAATCAAATTAAAACTAGTTGGTTAATTAGTTGATCGGTTTGTTGGTTTTTCAATTTTTTTGTTTTTATAATATTTATTATAAAATATATATATAAATATATAATAAAAAATTATAAATATATATAATATTATATTTAAAATAACAAATAATATATAATATATTATCAACATATATAATGCATATTTATTAATTTATAATATATAAAATATATATAATATACATAAATATATAGACAAACATGTATACTGGTCGGTTCGGTTAACCGTCGATTTTTTATATTGGTTAACCGAAACTGAATTGGCACCTTTGGTTTTTTAAAAACACCAAACCGACTAGTTTGGTTAACCGATTTTTTTGTTCGTTTTCGATCAATTCGGTTTTTTTGCTCACCCCTACAATGCATTGCTAGCCATGCTCACCAATCTGCACGTCAAAAATATTGGTGATGCAAAATTAATATTCCTGATGTGCGACTGGGTGAATGTAGCTAACTAGCAATATGTTGTGGTCAACATATCCAACTCATCCTAAATGTAATCAAATGTTTTTTGTTGAGACCAAATCAACCCCACACAACGTCCCACAATGCATCCCCGTTGTGTATTGGGAATATCTCCCAATGATGACACCACCATTCCTGTTATCATCGAGAGATGTTCCCAATACACATGGGCTGTGTTGTGGGACGTTGTGGGGAGCTTTTTTTTTTTGGGGGGGGGGGGGGGAGGGGGGCTGATTTGAACTCATTTTTGTTTGAGTTCGAATCTCTTGTCCACAAGAACTCTACCCACATCTACCCACATAACGTTGCGGCCACACATGGGGAACATCTCATCCTCTTACATACTATTATGCATGGGAGATGTTCCCAATGTATGGAGGTAGTGTGTCGTGGGTGGGCGTGGGCAGGAGATCCGGAGTCTTTTTGTTCCCAAATGACTCTCAATCAAGTCTCAACATAGTTAGAAACTTGTTCCATGTCCAATCCATATTAGGTAGGAATAACTCTGTAAGCACGTTGAGTAAGTATTTAGAAATTTTTTTGACACCTATCCCTTAAAATGCCCCTAGCCTATCTTTGAAAAAGACTATAAACCACTTTTTGACAGTTGTTAGAATATTGATAAAATGCTCATTGTATATACTTACTATTTCGGAGTTGAGATTTTCTGCCAACAAAATACATTCTAACCCTCTACCAACTTGATCGAACACTGCACATCTCACCATAAGTCTAGGTATGAAATGTGTGATGTAAAATCATGTTGGTAGAGGGTTGGAACATCTTTTTGTTTGGCAGGTGACCTGGACTCACTATATCATGCCTACTAGATCTGGCCCCACTCCATCTAGTGTATTAAACAGAAATTGATTATGGGATAATTTATGCCAAACCCAAGATACCCAATAGGTGTCATATTACTTCATTCATTTACATTATTACTAGTAAAATGGCCAGTGCATTGGTATGAAATTTATATACCATTTAAGTCTTAAAACAATTATACAGTACCAGAGATAAAGACCATCCTCACAAAACACTAAGGGTCCATTTGGTTCAAAGTTAGAACCGGAATGGTCTATTCGCATAGTCTGTTTGGTTCAAACATGAATGGGAATGAAAATTGAAATCACTAAGAATGGGATTTCATTCCCAAGGGAGGGGTAGGGAATGCCATTCCAACAGGAATGATAATGTGATTTTGATTCCACCCAACCAAAGGGTTGGAATCAGAATAGTCCATTATGATTTTGGTTCTAGACCCCTATTCCTGTGAACTAAACGGGGCCTAAGATCTAAATTCATAACATGCATATAAAGGTGGTTGCACATGCATTAGATTGAAACATCCATGCACCAAATCAATGATAAAATTGCATTCAACATCATTACATACAAATACATTTTATCCAAATGAAACACTGAATTCACATAGAATTGATGGAGATGCCACTCTTAACCAATTTCCCTTTTTTGTGGTTACCTAAAATATATAAAAATAATTATTATTAATGGGTAGAAGAAAAGTAAACTAAGGTAAACTTATGTTGATTTATTAAAGCAACCATCAAATAGCATGAATCATTATTAAATGATGTTACAAGGTTGAAAACCTTGGAGAATTGAATAAAACCCAATCTAAAATTTAGTGTTGAATTGCCAAATCAAAGAGAAGAGATACAAGGTTTTCTTGTGTATGGTCAACAATGGCTTATTGCCCTCACCAAATAACAAAAGTTGAATGAAGTTGCAAATAGAGAACATTTGTTCACTTGCATCGAGTTTGTAAAAACAGGTGTCAGAATCGGGACATGTTGGAATAACAAAATAACTAAAGGATATAATTGGTATTAAAAATCAGGGTTTTTCAACCACACTAACTTAAGTGTATATATATATATGTGTGTGTGTGAGTGTGTGTAATAAATATGGCAATTCTGTCAATTCCTACATTTGTTATTAACAAATGTGGATATATTTTGTAGGTGGCAATTTATGATAATAATAATAACTAGCGGAAGGGCCCTTGCATGTTGCAAGGGCTTGCAAAAGGTAAATTATTGTATAGGGGAAAAAGGAATTTGAAAACAGGTAAAATTTAATTAATTTATGGAAAAATAACAGTAATTTAATTAGTGGTGATTCATTAATTACGGTATTTATTAATTAGCAATGCATATTATTAAATAGTATTTAATATTAATTAGTAATATTTATTAGGCAGTATTTATTGTTAATAACCAGTATTTAACAATATTTTAATTAGTAGTATTTACTAATAACCGTATTGTATTAAATAAACAATATTTTAGTTACATTTTTTATTTTATTATTTTTTTTCTAATTCAATGATTTAAGAATAGGTCAAGATTTGAATTATTGAAATGATATATTTGATACAATGCATATCATATTTCTATCTAAGTGGACCAATTTAATTATGGCATTAATTGTGCTAATCATGGTATTTTTGGTTCCAAATTACAAATTAATTATGAGCATTAATCAGCATCACTAATGTCATTAATTATGGATTTTAAAATAAATATACATGGGGCTACATGTAATCCAAATAAATAGTGTTATATATTAATGTTTAATTAAAAAATTAAACAAAATGATCATTAAAATCACTTTTCATAAATGTTGGTGAAATGGATGATCTATCAACCAAAGTACTAAAACATAGAAAAAATAATTTTCCAGTAATTGAAATTTATAAAATAACATATAATATTAATGCATTATTAATTAACAATGTAACTTAAATAAATAACAACATGTTAATGGCTTCGTGCATGTAGTAATTTGTAAAAAGTTATAATAAAATGTATCTTGGACTCCTGATTAGTGTATTATAAGTATGATCATGTCTCACTATATCAATATTAATTTTTTTTCCATATAAATACAAATTATCAAATTATACATTTTTTCATGTGTTTATACTTTATGGTTACTTGCCCAAAATGAGCAATAATTATCATGTCTCATGTGTTTATACTTGATGGTCCCATAATCATCCAAAATGATCAAGAATTAAAAAAAATGAAGCCCATGGCAAGAACACACCCAATATTGATCAATTCTTGAATAACGACAACATTAATGATACTTTCACCAACCTCTCTCTTTTTCTTTTTCTTTTTTTTTTTGCCACCATAAGACAAAGATTCGTTAAATAGGTGTTTGGCATTGGTGTTGGGGATATCACACCGTTTTTTCATAAAAACGGTATTGGGCATGTGGAGTTGTAAACATATTTTTTGTTTGGAATCAGTACTATCACATAGGTGTTTTATGAGAAAGCAACATTGATTTTGTTTGGTATCTGGCAGCAACATTTTCAATATTGATCTACATTATCCAATGTCCAAGATACATTGGTGTCACATCATTGCACCGTTTTTCTCATAAAAACATTGGATTTGGTGTTATTATAGACCACGTTTTTCGATTTCCAAGGCATGATTTGGAACAATGTTTTTTTTCCTGGAAAAATGGTACCAAACAAGAAGACTTTGCTTGAAACACCACTTTCTTTGATGTAACATCTACATGGCACCATTTTCTAAGAAAACAACATTGATGCCAAACACCCACTAAAACTAATCAAAAACTAAAATACACTAACAAGACATTAAAAATAAAATGAGGCAGATAGGACCAAGTACAAGGCCTCGAAAGAGAAGTAGAATGCTCCTCTAAACGGTGAGCCACCTCATTCCATTTTATATTGATATATTTCACCGAGAAGTGGGAGATCATGGAATATAACTCTCCGCAATCAGCAATAGCTATTTGGCTCCAAGGAGGATCAAAGTTGTCTTTTAATAAAGAAGTGATCACTACTTGTGCATCTCCTTCAATTTGAATGTAGTATAACTTCAATTCTACCACCAACTTTAATGATTCCAACAATGCCAGAGATTCACGTTCAACTAGGGAGCAAATAGGTAAATCCACCACTCATGCAATAATGAGTGAACCAGCATGATCCCAAACAATCATACTTGCACCCGAAGAAATCTATGAATCGGCACCATCAAATTTTAATTTCAGCCAACTACAATATGGTTTATTTAATAGTTTAAAATCATAATAATCATGATAATATATATGTATATAGAACTAAACAACTAAGAAAATTTTAAATATCAAATTGATTATACACTTAGGCCCGACGTGAAATGCAAATACAAATATGTACGATGCATATTAGGCTAAAAGCCAATGCATATGGTATGGTATGCATTCATACATTGCCACGGGAGCTGGTTTATGGCCGAGTAAACTAACATGCATGTTATGTAGATGATAGCCCTAATGATAGCCAAGGCCATCCAAAATGGCCAAAGTATTCTAGCTCTCCACTCGTGAGTGTTTCTTTTATTTTTCTTCTTGTTTTTTTATCTATTAGCAAAATCTAGATATAAACCTCCTTATCTTATGTGTAGGACTTGATGAAATGGGATAGTGGTTGCCTTCTGCATAGGTGGTTGAGACAACTTGAGATAAGGAAATTATTTCATCAGTCTGCTAAATATAGGGTTTGTAGTCTACTTTTTTTTTCTTTTTTTTTTTGGTTTTACATCGATGCAGGAATGCAAAATTTGCTTCATTATTGTTTCAAATCTCACTTTATTTTGTTTATTTGCACCATAATGAGATAAAATAAAAGTTAAAGCAAGGGAAAACTCGATGCCAAAGTGATCTAAAGGCTATGTTTGGTTCAGTGCTTTGGGCTTTATTTTTTTAATTATTGCTCATTTTGGGCAAGTATGGGCTAAAATGTATAACATTAGACTATTTGATTACAAATTTTTTGCCATGGGCCTCATTTTTTTAATTCTTGATCATTTTGGATAATTATGGGATAAAATGAATACCATTAGAGTGTTTGATTACAAAATTCTTGCCATATACCTCCTTCTTTTTAGAATTAAAAAAAAAGTCCATATCACAAAATTTGAGGTAACCTACAACATGAAAAATATAACGCCCCATCTTGTTTATTTTCATCATTTGAAGAAACTCTATGCCAGTGGTCATAAACCATCAGCCTAAGTTTATAAAATCACCGCCATAAATGTTTATTGGAAACTTATGTGAGACATCGACCACCAATCATCCACTGGTAAACATCTATGCCGATGATTTTGGAGATCTAAGCCATTGGGTTATGGTTAAACATTTCTTTAAAATAAAAATGAGCAACATAGATCACTTAATTATCAGATTGAAAAAAAAAACAACTTTCAAGAAAAAACGTGTTTAAATAATAATGAGAAATAACGATACACAGTTGAACCAAACATGGCCAAAATTTCCACTCTTTTGATTTATATCCCACAACTTTGTATTTTTTTTTTTTTTTGGGTCACAAGTTTGTATTAATACCAAAAAAACGTTGCAAATAAAAGGAATTGTCTTGAAAAAAAAAAGAGTCACATTGCTGTTATAATCTAATTTCTACAGCATGGTCCGGTTTCCTTTAATCTGATTCGGATAATTGTCTAATGCTAATAAATCAAGGTCATCATTTTGATTCGGATGATGGATGTTTTCGTATCGGGTACGTGGATTTCAGAAAAGTTCTTTTCTTTTTTTTTTGGTCATTTATTAAAATACCTTCTATAATTTCATGTTTTTATGAAAGCACCCCCTTTATAATTTGCAACCAACTAATTAATAACCTTTTGTGAAGAACCTTTTTCATATCTTTTGAAAAGGGAAAATCTATAATGTGGAAAGACTTTAACCAATCAACAACAGACTTATGACTCTTAGTAAATACAGGTTATCTCAGGTCACCCGTTCCAAAAACAACCCATTGCCAATTTAAAAAGAAAGGGAAATAGTCTCTTTAAAAAAAGAAAGACTTTAAGGTATTTGGTCATTAAGATGCTATAATCATGGTTGTTAAAATCGGATTGGAAAAATTAGATTCGATTTTCTCCAAAATCATTGATTATGGTCAGCAAATCGCTGATTTGGGCGGTTGACCGTTTGAACGGTTTTAATCATTTTTTATTTTTTGTTTTTTTATTTTTTTGTCATAATGGGCTGACCGTTCAACCCTATAACCGGACCCCTAACCGGTTCAGCCTCCGGATCATTTTTAAAAACCATGCTATTAACTGTGTTTCTCTCTTTCTCTCTCTCCAAATTCCAACTCCCATCAGTGGCAACGAACCCCATCAATGTAATATCATTTCCTATGTTGATATATTTTCCTTGGATCATACTGCTAACCCATCTTAATTACACCCAGAAAAAAAAAAAAGAACAATCAGGAGAAAGAAAGATAATTGACAACAAGATGTCAATCCCCTATACGGGTTAGGAAAACCTTGGCTGTCCTCTAGTAGACTTGTCACAACCTTCATAACTTTATATTTTGAACCAAGTGATAATGTTTGGAGAGTTTGGCAAAACTTGTTGGTAAATAGGAATTTGAGTAAGCCAAACTCATATGAAACAATGGCATGGTTTAGATGAAGGGCCCAAGTGGGTCAATCAAACGGTGGCCCAGTTAGAATCACCAAGAGAGCTATAAACTTGCCAATAGTTACAGTAAATTCAAGTAGCAAAGTTCAGCAAAATAGATTATCAATGTATTAACCCTATGTCCAGGGACAGTAGAAATTGTCTTGATGTAAGTCTCCCCTCGTTCTCAATTGCTTGCGCTTTCACCATTGCATGTGCCTTCCCCTATTCTCTCTACAAAAGCAACACCATATGCTTGATAGAAATCATAAGAGACCATGAATCCTTTATTCTCTATCTTCTTCCTCTCCTACCGACTCCTCCTATCCAGACATAACATCAATCAAACCTGCAGAACGGTCCCCATATTTGAGCTTCAACTTCTGTGTAACCTCTCTCCAGGTTGTCCCCGAGAGCAGCAATGCAACTCTTTAAGGACTTGGAGTCATTGCACTACAACTGGCCCAAGAAAATGCCACCGTCATAATTGCAAGGATTAAGAATCTGTTAGAGAATGAAGATGATCAATGCACCATAGCAAGCTTAAATGGCTGTTTAGAACTAAACTATGATGCAAATTCTACACTACGAAACTTGATCGAGTACTTCAAGTCTAAAGATTACAATAATGTCAATGTATGCATATAAGTGCAGTCATGGAATCAACTTCAACATGTAACTCCAGGTTTAAGGAAGGTGTAGTTACTCCATTAATGAAGGAGAGCGACAATTTCATTAAGTTGTATGTGTGAGATTGATTTGGTCATCAGCAATTTGCTTCATGGATGATCTCAATAATCCTTGGTCATCTATTTATAGACAAGTGTTCCACATTCTTGTGCATTAGTCTCCAAGTAGTAGTTTATATCTATACTTAAATTATAACTATCTACTTCAGTTGTGTGATGGACGTGCTACATAGAATTCATGGAGGTTGTTCACATGTTCAAGAAGAAGATGATCAAGCGAATGAGAGGGTAACGACCGGGACCGAGATTGGAAGAAGACGATCAAGCGCAGGAGTGGGTAACGGAGGAGTCAGGTAACAAAAAATATAGTTTCCTGTTACTTTATGTATATCGGGTAATCAGTATATACGTGGCACTAACACAGGTTCTGAAAATAGTCGCGTTACTTCTTAAAATGGTTTTTCATTCCAAAAATACCCTTAAACATAACAGATAAGAGAAATACCCAAGGAACATAAAGCTCATTCATCTAGGATTGTCACAAATCTTTATAAACAAAGCTTAACCAAAGATAAATATTAAGTATTTTTATAGTGGTCTTCTCCTGTCTGACATTTGTCTTTGGAATGCTTTCTTTTAAAGCTCTTCCTACTTGTTTGGTCACTTCTTGCGTCTTAGGCTTTGGGCTTCCACATAGTAGTTCCTTTCTCTTCATTCATTGAACATGTTGCCACAATGTTGGATTTCAACTCTTCCATGCAGTGTTTCTCCTCATGCTTTAGTGTTTTGTACTCAGCACAACTCGGTTTCTCCATTGCTCTACACAATCTGAAGCATCAATTATTTGGAGCAAGAATTAATAAACTGTTTGGTTTAATGAAATTAGAATCCCATTCCCATTCTTGGTGGAATGGCATTTTCCTATTTGAGAGAATGGTCATTCCCACCCATTTCCTTGGGAAACAAAATCCCATTCTAGCTGATTCCAGCCCCATTCTAATTATTGTCTAAACCAAATAGACTATTGGAATAGATCATTCCAATTCCTATTCTAATTATGAAGGATTTCGATTTTGATTATAGTTTCGATTCCAACCACAGACTAAACAAACCCTCAACTTTCTAGAGAGACAATTTTTATCTATGGATGCTCTAAAATTTTAAACAACATAAACCTACCTCGAAAGAGGACCGGAGACGGAGGAAGAATAAGGAGTGATAGAGAAATGCTCTTCTTCATTGGAGATGGAAGTAGACCAATTGTCAACAATGCAAGCCTCAATGGTAGTGAATATAGATTGTGTTTAGTATCATTGCCACTTCTACTTGCAACATTTTCGGTTGATCAATAAAACGTTTTGAGAAAATTGTCTTGTCACATCACACGAGTAACCACTTACACAAAAAATATAAACATTTGATTGAGTGTTGGCATTTATAGTAGAATCACCAAATTTGGCATTTCTTGAAGAAACAACAATTGCACCAAATGTTGTATTGATAACTCAAAGCATCTATGGTAGAAAAAGTATATTCTCATATAATTTATATTAACTAATCTAAAATGTTGCAAGTAGAAGTGCCAATGATATCAAACACAACCATAGTGTTTGCCACAAGAACCATCTCTACAGGAGAATGGTCTTTGGACCATTGTATATACCAAAGCAACAGTTGATTAACCATGCCTTGTTGGCCAAGCTGTCATCCAATGTTCCGTTCGCTCCCTAGCATGGACAACAAAATACCCTTTTTCAAGTTTCGGTGCTAGCGTTGTAGTAGAGGGGAAACTAGAAAAATTTCAAGTTTCATCAAAAGTCACAAGATTGTGATTGGTCAAAACTGAATTGGGATTTGTTAGTCATAAAAAAAAAAAAAGAATTGGGATTTGACCCTCATGGAGTGTTTATCATATTGACCTCACAGCCAGGGGTGGAGCCAGAAAATTTTGATAAGGGGAGGCCAAAACCCAAATGAAATATAGATGGACCCATGGGGGGTCCAACCATTGAGGTGGACAGTGGGGGGTGGGAAAATTTTACATAAAAAACTGTGTATTACTATGAAGATTTTCTGAACCATAGGGAGGGCCATGGCTCCCTTGGGTCCCCCTAGCCCCTGCTCATAGCCACATCCCATTGTGTTTTACGAACATCTCCCATGAATAATAACATACAAATGTAAGAGACGTTCTCAATTTGCAGCTGGGACATGCTATGAGGTTTGTGCGAGAAGAGCTATGTGAGAGCAGATTCACATTGGTCAAAACCTCTTTTGGTGTCATAGATTTTCTCCTCTTTATAATTTAACATACCACATTCATCAAAACCTCTCAAGTATCATGTCTTTTCGGCATCATAGATTTTATCCTCTTTATAATTTAATCTATAAAATATTAGGGTAAAAGTTGCCATCTTATACTTTAATAAAAGAACAAAACCATTGTAAAATAAATACAAAAGTACAAGGGTATTTTATTAATATGCAAGTTACATGGATATTATGGTTGAAAAGTTTATTAGCATTAAGGCATCATTTGTTTTTTGGGAAGTGGGGCCGGTAAGTTGGAAGGTCCTACGGAAATGAATCAAGTCCGTGTTTATTTTATAGTAATACTTTTCAAGTGATTCATTTACTTGGAGAAGTGATATTTTTTCTCAAATTTGGATAAATTATTTATCTGTATATTCTGAAAATCACTAATATGTAATGGTATAATATTGTATATTCAATAATGCCATTTTTTTGGGATAAATCCATCATTATACACTTTAATTTTACCTAAAAAAAACATTAATAAATGCTCGCATTTGAGTAAGTATTTTCCAAAAAAAACTGAATAAATGCATTTATACACATAAATCATTTAACGAGACATAAACGAGGCCTAAAGAGAATGGATTATCTTGAGGGTATTTTAATCCTAACAAAATATTTGGAGAGGAGGGAGCGGTCTGAGAAAAAGGGGCCGACTTTGGAAATACGGATCATTCTGGCCCTTTGAGTAAAATGTTCAAAATTATAGGGGCTAAAATTAAAACAGTCCCGACCCACTTCCTACGTGTTTTTGTTCATGGAAGAACTATATAAATTCAAGGCCCGACGTACTCCACAGTTTTCGTTTAACCTAGGGTACAGTGCCCCGCGTTCATTCAAAAACTGCCCCTCATCCCTCCTTCCACCTCCCTCTCCCTCTCCCTGCTCATCCTCTGTCTCTCTGTTGTATAAACTGTTCGGGAAATTACTCGATGTGATGTGATGGGGGTGTCTTTCAAGGTCGCGAAAGCTGGAACAAGGTATCGCCCCAGACTGGCTCAGGTTGACGAAAGAGAAGATAGCTCCAAGGAGCAGCCAACCACACATGGAGACGCTTATGAATCATTACGTTCTAAGCCTAAGGTAAAAGTCTCTTTGTTCCATATTCTTACGTGATTTATTGTATAGGCTTGGGCTTTTGTTCTTTGTCTGCCACGTTCTGCACTTTTGGGATATTTCTGCATGGTGGGCGAAAGCAGTTTGGTTTTCTTCTTTAAATACTTCGGTGGATTCTTGCCTTCATCCATTTTGGAACGATTTTGTTATCTTGATCGTTATCTGCTTTTACTCTTATCTATATTGTCAATGCAGTTTCATGGTGGTTGTTCATTAATTCCATGAGTTATTCTAGGGCTTGTATTTGCTTCTCCTTCTACAATACTCAGTCATTTTTGGGTGTTCAGTAATTTAAAAGTACGTAGGACGAATTTCTTAATTATTTTTTCGTGAAGCTTTATTTGTGTCGTTTGAAGGAACATGACGCCAATGAAGTTAGCCTTCCTTTTTTTCCCCCAAATACATATTAAAATACTTAATATTCTAGAGAATATATGTTGTTTTCCCCTCTTTCTCAAATATATATACTATGTTCTTTTTCCCTCTGTTTCATCTATTTATGATGCTTATATGTTGTTTTTCCCTCTTTCTCAAAGGTATATACTATGCCCTTTTTCCCTCTGTTTCATCTATTTATGACGCTTGTGCCTACGTGTTATTAGTGTCTCTTTGTGTTCTTGTCTTAAAATTGCCATTGAAATAATTACAATTATTGTCTTTTCCTTTATTTGTTTTGGTTGCTTTTTTGGTTTATCTAGAAATAATGATGCATAATCTTAATTAGGAGCTGATGAGGAATCCAAATCTCTATTATTATTCCAAAAATGTTCCAACAGTAGTCATTCTAGCTGATGAGGAATATGCTACTATTTGACAATTCCAAATGATTTCATCAATAGAGAAAGACTTGAACACTTTCAACGTTTTCATCCATTGAACAACCTTATTCAACTGTGAGCTTCCTTTATGTGACTTCTATCCAAAACTTGGTTGTTTCTTTTCTCCTAAATGACCCACAATAATGCAGCTCTACTTTATTAAAAGGTTCATTACCCCGCCAAACATCACCCTAGAATCTAGGCATATTGCCAAAAGTTGCGTACTACCTTATAAACTGAAGGCCTTAGGAAATAAAGTTTGAGATGGCTTCCCATGGTGTTGCATCATGAAAGAATAGCTTTTGTGTCCTACCCATTGGACAATAAACCATGAATTCTTTTGATGACATTGTGCTAAAGATCATTTGTATTCTAGAGAAATCTTCACAACCATTTGCCTACAAGAGAGGTGCTCCTCAACCTTACTCTACCCAAATTCAGATCTTCCTCCTCTTTGCTTTTGCACAGCATGGATCATCTAATTAAATAGTTATTCTTAGAATCCTTTGGCTTCCAAAGGAAATATCTCATAATCTTTTCAGGCCTCTTTGCAACTACCACCAGTGCTTTAAACATAGAGAGGTAATATATTGGCAAGTTTGCTAGAGTGGGTCTTATCAATGTAGTCCTTCCTTTAGTAAAATATAGTTCTTCTAACTTCTAAGTTGCAGGCCTTTGTTAATCTTACCTAGACATGATTCTAGAAGGTAGTAGATTTGGGGGTACAAGATAGTTAAGTGGTCATTCCTTCATTGAGGAATCCAAGATTTCAGCATATCCCCTCAATGCTCTTTCCCAAACCCCAAGACCCCCAACCCTAGTGAAGGTGGGATTCGATCTCAAGTCTTTGTTACGACCAAGCAGAAACCTTACCAACAAGTTAAATGGCACCTTATTCTTGAATTATGGAATCTGGTTGTTAATAAATTTTGGAAAGGGTTGTATTCTTGGAAAATGTTATTCCATATTTCTTGCTAGTAAGGATACCTTGTGTTAGAGCTAGCCGAATAAGGGTAGATTAGTCATTTTATTTCTGTTAAGTTATGTGCTTATGTGGCAATTTTAATAGGGACTTCTTGTCCCATACTTAAGTGGGGGCAGTTTAGTCTTTGTCCAACTAATTAGAGGCTAATTCATATTAGGGTCGACTGATAGGTCTTATGCTATCAGATTCGACTGTTCATTTTCTTCTTCTTCTTCTTCTTCTTCTTCTTCCTCTGGTTCGAACTACTGAAGCCACTGAGATAACATGGTATCAGAGCAGGACATTGCTCTTTAAATCTCTACTCGTGACTGCTGCTCCTTTCTGTTCGTGACTTCTTTTTCTTCTCTCTGGATTGCAAATGGAGAACACAGACTTGGCGTAGGTCTGAGAACAATTCGGCCTCTCTTTCTCTGCTCAGAACTTGATTGTCTTTCAAGAGAACAACTCCAGAAATAAGTGGATGGTCGACTGAAGCTCTCCATCAAGGTTGGTTATCCTTTTTTTTTTGTGTTGCTGGTGTTTCTGGGTTGGAAAACCCTAAAAAATCTGCTCGGACTGATCAGAACGTAAAGAACTAGGTTATTTGTAGCCTTGGTTCTTGGCAAAAGGCCCAAGAATAGGCTGTGTTTACAGTGACCGAATGGTGTAAGGGTTACTGTAGTGGTTTTAGTTGATGTCTTTGGACTGGTAGTGACCTTTAAAAAAAAAACAAACCTGTACCATGTGGGACAGAGATGGTTGTGTGGTGATGCTTTTGATGCTCACCCTTTATTGAGCAGCCTCAAGAGGGCTTGTATGTGGTTAGTAAATTGCTGAATTACTGTAGCAGTGATTTATGGCTCTGTGTAATCAGTAGTGGTGTGAACAAGAACAAAAGTTGTTGTTGTTCTATTTTTTTTTTGGGATGGAAGGAATGGCCGAATTGCTTACATCAATTTTTTGCCTTGTTGGTGTTGTTTGAATGTTGGTTTACCTTTTGTTCTTAATCTAGGTGGTAGTTTGTGCACAGTGGTGACTAATTGTGACTTGTTGTGAACCTATCACCTGAGTTTAGAGATTGCTGTAGTGATGCCTTGGCTCCTGTAGTATTTGGTTGGTGACTGAGAGTTCAACATTAGAGATAACAGGAAGATGCCCAAATCATGACATGGTTATGGAATAGCATGTAATCCAAAATAAGTACCAACTTTATGTTCTTAAATACAACTAATGACATATGGGAACATGCCAAAGAAGCTTTATTCTGGGCATGATAATACTACAAGGGTATATCGGCTCTATCAAGAATATTTCGATCTGTAATAAGGGAATAAAACCCTAGAAGAGTACTATGCCAATATGAAGAACCTTAGAAATGAACTCAATGTCTATCATCCCCTCACTCCAGATGTTAAGGTTCAGCAACAACAGAGGAAACGACTAGATGTCAATAGGTTCTTAGTGGGGTTGAAATCAGAATATGAACCAATTAGGGCCCAAATATTGGGAGGCTCTACTCTTTCTACACCTGAGGAAGTTTTTGCACGGCTTCGTAGGATTTCTTTGGGATCTACAAAGAATCCCACACAGTCTTACAGATCAGCATTTGTGATAGCTAGAGGAGGTGGACATGGTACTAGAGGGGGAGGACATTCCTCCCGAGGAGGTCGTGGTGGTGGTCGTGACTCAGGGGGAGGCCGTGGTAAAGGAAAAAGTAACTCTACAAGGAAGTGTACCCATTGTGGCAGAGACGAACATTCGGTGAATTTCTGTAATGATCTCCATGGCCCTCCTTCTACATGGGCTAATCATGTAGTAGCTGGTGGGGTTGATGTCAGTGATAACCAATAGGCAGATCTAACACCTTCTACATCTACATTTGTTTCCGGGAAGGTGATGGCGAGTGTACCGCGCGATGAGTATGAGAGGTTCCCCTAGGCTACTTCACAGCATACTACAACCACCCTTGTCCACTCAGGTATAGCTTGTTTGGCATCCAAACCCTCTCCCTGGATTATTGACTCCAGAGCCTCTGATCACATGACCGGGACTCCAGGTGTGTTCTCTTCCCTCTTGGAAACTTCCACATCTCAAACTGTTACCCTTGCCAACGGTTCCTCTTCTCCCATCTGTGGTGTTGGTAATGTTGACATGACTTCTCTTTCTTTATCATCTGTTCTATATGTCCCTAAGTTTCCATTCAATCTTTATGTCTGTTAGTAAATTAACCAAGACTCTTAATTGCTCTATTACATTTTCCCCTTCCTTTTATGTTTTTTAGGATCTCAAGACAGGGAAGAAGATTGGTGGGGGGCATGAGGCTGGTGGATTGTATTACCTTGACGGTGGTGGATCGTTAGTTGCACTTTAGACTTCACTCACTTCTCTACAGTGACATTGTCGATTGGGACATCCATCTCTCAAGGCACTCAAGATACTGGTTCTGTCTTTGAGTCATTTGTTGTCTTTACAGTGTGAGTCGTGTTAGTATGGGAAACATCGTCGGGTTCCCTTCGGTCCTAGAGTTGATAGTCGTATGTTGAGTCTTTTTGCTTTGGTTCATTCAGATGTTTGGGGTCCGATTAAAATAGAGTCTTATAATGGTTACAAGTATTTTGTCACTTTTATTGATGATTGTTCAAGGATGACATGAATTTATTTAATGAAAGAAATGAGTGAATTATTTTCAAATTTTCAAAAATTCCGTGCTGAAATACGTACACAATTTGGTGTTCCAATCAAAGTTATTCGTTTAGATAATGGTTGTGAATACTTTCTTACTTCCTTTCAACAGTATTTAGAACAACATGGCATCATTCATCAAACTTCATGTGCATCCACTCCTCAACAAAATGGGGTGGCTGAACGAAAGAACCGTCATCTCCTTGAAACTGCTCGGTCTATTCTTCATCATATGAGTGTTCCTAAACGATTTTGGAGTGATACTGTACTTACTGCCCGTTTCCTTATTAATTGGGTGCCCTCCTTCATTCTTCATGGTCGGTCTCCCTTTTCTATTTTGTTCCCCACCTTAGTCTCCCTTTCCATTAATACCCCGCATCTTTGGCTGTGTGTGCTTTGTTCACAATCTGAGTCCTGGGATAGACAAGCTAGATGCATGCTCTATTAAGTGTGTATTTCTTGGCTACTCTCAGACTCAAAAAGGGTATAAGTGTTAAAATCCCATTACTCGGAAGTGCTATGTCTGTCTTGATGTCACCTTTTTTGAGTCTGTCCCCTTCTTCTCGGGACCTGAAGCATCGGTGTATCCACCTTTGCTTCCTTTTCCTCTTCCAGTTCGTGATCTCGTTCCGGTTGTTCCAGTTGGGGTTGACCCTTCACCTCCTCCAATGCAGGTCCCTACTGAACGACCACCGATCCAGCACGTGTATACTCATCGACAGACATCGGCTCCTCCGCCAGCTTTTACCTTGTCTGCAGATCCTGTTGTTGCTTCTGTCCCAGAACCTTCAGGACTTGACCTTCCCATTGCTTTACGGAAAGGTAAATGTAGTTGTACCATCCATTCCATTTCCAATTTTATTTCAGTCTCTCGCCTTTCCACTTCACATCGCCAGTTTGTTTCACTGTTGTCATCCATTTCTATACCTAAGAATGTCCAAGAGGTTCTTAGCTTACCTGGGTGGCGGCAGACAATGGAGGAGGAACTTTCTACCCTTCAACATACTCAAAGGTGGGAGCTCACTACTCTTCCTCCTGGTAAGCATGTTGTGGGTTGTAAATGGGTGTATATTGTTAAATACTTGTCGGATTGTAGTGTGGAGCGTCTGAAGGCCAGACTTGTTGCTAAAGGTTATTCACAGTTGTATGGGGTGGACTATATGGAGACCTTCTCTCCAGTGGCTAAGATTGGCTCAGTCCGTGTCTTAATTTCCCCGGAAGTTATGTATGATTGGCCCTTATTTCAACTTGACATTAAAAATGCCTTCCTTCATGTTGATCTTATGGAGGAGGTATATATGGAGCAACCACCTAGGTTTGTTACTCAGGGGGAGGATGGTAAGGTGTGCAGATTGAAAAAGGCAATTTATGGGTTGAAACAATTGCTTCATGCTTGGTTTGGGAAGTTTAGTGAAGTGGTGAAGAATTTTGGAATGAAACAATGCTAGGTTGACCACTCGGTGTTCAACTATGATTTAGAAGTCGGAAAGATTTTATTAGTGGTCTATGTGGATGATATTGTCATAACTGGTAGTGACAAATTGGGGATCGATAAACTAAAGGTCTTTATGTAAAACCATTTTCAAACAAAAGACCTTGGGACATTTAAGTATTTCTTGGGTATAGAAGTTGCTAGATCAAAACAATGTGTAAACCTGTGCCAAAGAAAATATGTTCTTGATCTGCTGGTGAAACAAGACTGTTAGGTGCAAAACCGGCTGAAACTCCCGTGGAGCCAAATGCTAAGTTGAGCAGTGATACATGGGAAATATTTGATGATCCTGGAAGGTATAGACGATTAGTGGGGAAGATGAACTATTTGACTATCACGAGACCAGACATCTCCTTTGCAGTCAGTGTGGTGAGCCAATTTATGCAGAACCCTCGAATACCTCACTGGGATGCAGTTCTTAGAATTGTAAGGTACCTGAAGGGAGCTCCAGGCCATGGGTTATTGTACAAACCAGGAGGAAGACTTAAGGTAATTGGGTATACAGATGCAGATTGGGCAGGCTCTGTGTCTGATAGACGATCTACTATAGGTTACTACACATTTCTTGGAGGAAATCTTGTGACATGGAAGAGTAAGAAGCAGACGGTTGTGGCAAGGAGCAGTGCTGAAGCTGAATACAGAGCCATGGCACACACTACATGTGAATTAGTATGGCTGAGGAATCTCCTACAAGAAATCGGGTTCTCCATGAGTAGACCTATGAAATTGTATTGTGACAATCAAGTTGCACTCCACATCTCATCTAACCCTATTTTTCTTGAGAGAACAAAGCACATAGAGATTGATTGCCACTTTGTGAGGGAGAAGGTCCTTACTGGAGAGATAAGCACAGAACATGTGGGCTCAGGTGATCAATGGGCATATTTGTTTACAAAAGGCTTAAGCTCAGGGAGAGTGAACTATATATGTAACAAGCTGGGATTATATGACATATATTCTCTAGCTTGAGGGGGAGTGTTAGAGCTAGCCGAATAAGGGTAGATTAGTCATTTTATTTCTGTTAAGTTATGTGCTTATGTGGCAGTTTTAATAGAGACTTCCTATCCCATACTTAAGTGGGGGGCAGTTTAGTCTTTGTACAACTAATTAGAGGCTAATTCATATTAGGGTCGACTGATAGGGTTTATGCTATCAGATTCGACTGTTCCTTTTCTTCTTCTTCTTCTTCCTCTGGTTCGAACTGTTGAAGCCACTTAGATAACACCTTGAAAATCTATTCCTTTCAATTTTCTCTTTTATTAATGATTATATAGTGATGTTTAGGGTTATTATTTAGGTTGCCAAATGATTTTAGTACTTTTATGGTTTGCTTTCACTAGGAACCGGGGGATATTGGAATGATCATCTTGTAAGTTGGATTATTGTGTATGAATGGATGAAACGTAGAATCCTTGGGGTTGTGGATTGAGGAAAAAACATTTGGCCATTACATAGAGGAGACACAAGTTTTGGCGTTTAACAATTAGCAGGAAATATGGTCTTCAAGTTAATGTTTAGGACTCCCACCCAACTAGTAGGGTATTACCCAACTAAGAGGTAATGATAACTATGTTCTTGAGGCTAATGTTTCATGCTCTCATCCAAATAAAGAGTTACTTTGTGTTGTGTTATTGGAAATCCATTACTGGTATCCTATCTTGTTTCAGTTGGTTTATCAGACACAATGTAATTGTGGATAACAATGTCATATTTGGGAGGACATTTGATGTACTTAATATCCTTTTCATTGTAGGTTCTCTATGTTTCTCATTTCATAGGACAACCAATTTTCAAATTTGTCATTTTGTTATCATTTAGTATAATTTTGAGCTTGGATCTTTTTAGGAATTTTCACGTCTCTCAAGTAATGTTTTTAAAGGTGTGTGAGGTATACTCCTGGATGCAACTCAAATGTCCCAAGGCATATGTTGGAGGTGTTAATGCCTTTGATGTGGAGTACACCTGTGCATGAGACATACACCTCAAACATGTTTTGCATGAGGTATATGCTTCATGTGCTTCATGCACACCTCAGATAGAAAGAAAATAAAAGAAAAGAAAAGGAAAGGGAAAGGAAGGGAATGGAAGGAAAGGTCGAGGGCTCCTCATTCTTCCTAATAAAAAGAAAGAAGAACAAGAACTTCGCCTCCTTCCTCCTCTTGAGGAGGCTTACGCCTCTTGCATTCTGAAGAATCTGAACTATGCCTTATTCCTCTATATGTTAAAACATTGGTCTAAAGTTGTCTAGGTTATATCCCTTATTGTTTGAAATAGCTTTATCCTTCAACTTATGTTGTGGAAAGAAGGGCATGGTTCCTTGAATCCAACTTTTCTCTTCCCCTCCTTTTTCCTTGACATTATGTAGTAATATGAACCTACAAAGTTTTTTGTTCCTTCCATTCCTATGGAGGTTGTATAAAAGGCCTCTTCTCCTTCTAGTGAAATATCTGGATGGAATGGGAGGTAATCCCCAAGAAGGTAAATTCTTGTTACATGATTGAAGGTTCATTGTCTAGATTCTCCTTTTAATGAATACTTATTATGTTTGGGAGGTAGGTAGTTGAGAAACCATCTTTTATTCCACTCTAGCATGGTTCTTTTGATATGAAAGAACTTTTTGGATCTTTTCCATGCTCAATATCCATTCTAAGGATATTTAGGATTTTTCTTGGGGTTGGTCTATGTGACTATATCTTTGTTTGGAAAATATGTTAAAGGCGAAGTAGAATTGTGGCCTAGTGGCATTTTGTGAACTATATGGTGTTGGCCTAGCTGGGGTCAACATTCACCAATCTTTAAAAAATTGCAACGTATCAGTTCATATTGGCTGATGTGTTTCGCTCCAGTGATAGCCTAATACGTGGAATGTTACAAATCCGATGTGTTTCGCTCTAGTGATAGCCCAATACGTGGAATGTTACAAATCCATTAGTTTTGTTCATTTTCGTCTGTATCAGATTGATATGGGACTGTGTCAATCAACATGGACCGATATTTTGAATGTATTGGCTGATGCATGATGCATCTAAGATTATATTAAATCTTTCATTAATAACCCCAATAATTAGTGTGTCTCTCTAATAACTCCTACAATTAAGACAACTTGCCCTAAATAACTTCTAATCCCCTAAAATTACTACCTGTCTCTTAGTAACTCCTTTTGTCTATTAATTAATTACTATGTTTAAGGCAATATTCAAATTCAAATTTAATTCTACTTGCCATCAAAGCAATATTTGAATTTGAAGTTGACTTGCTAGTATACCAACCTATTTAAAACTACAAAAGTACAAATAGAAGATAAGGAGAATTGAACCCTGTTAATTTGATTATAATAACTATAAGCAAACCATTATGCCATATTCTAATTGTTCATTATAATTGTGTGCATTTTTATTCTTAAGCAAAATGTTTCTTCTTAATGGATGTTTATTAATTAATACTAAAATTGATTGTTAAAATTTATATAGTAATAAAATATTAATGGAAATTATATTGATTTTCTGAAGATTAATACACATTTTACTTCCATTATTTTCAACAATTACCAATTTGTTCCTATATCTCACACTTTATATAAATCATCGAGGTATGGATTTATATGTTTAAATAACTTATTTATGGCCATATAAAACTTTTCTTATTGTTGTTAATAAATTTTTTAAGATTTATACAAGTTTCCTGGTGTATCCATGCGTATCCTAAAATGTCTATTTAAATTCTTTCCGATACACCTTACGTTTCTGGTACTTTGAACCTTGAGCATCACCTTAGGATTCACGGTGCTTAACCGCCCAAACCGCCAGGGTGCCATGTGTGCACTGTGAAGCCCCTCAAGCCCACCTGTAGCACGCCATGCAATGCACGTGGGGAGACACAGGGTTCTATGCTTCCACAATAAGGAAATAAAGTTGCACCCTCACCATCACCTATAGGTTTTGGCGTAGTGGTAAGCACTTGATCCTATCATATGGGAGGGAAGGAATCTTGATTCTTCCATGATCCTTATGCTTGACTCTTGACTCAGGACTTGGTTGACTTTATTACCATTTGAGTTGCTTATAGGTTAACTATGGTGGACGATTTCAGAGGAGTCTTGATTGGTTTATTGTTTCCAGATTGGTTCTCTTTTAGACTGAGTTCGTTCCTGTTCTGAGTCTCCTTTGGATATAGTTGAACTCCTGATGGCTGCTTTCTGGATAATCTTGGTTCCATTACGGTTGGTGGTCTATTCAGGAAGAGCAAAGTTTGTTTCTTGTTATAGTTTTCAGGTCTTATAGGGGGATTTGTCAAACTGACCCTCATTGAGGCTTAAGTTACTTGCTTTTTATGTCTTAAAGTTGATAACGGTCAACAATAATTCATAGGTAGTGCTTTGTTGGCCAAAAGGTTCTCTGGTGGCCTTGTTTCTTTTGGCTTCTAGAGTGTTATGGTGGAAGATAATACACTGGTTTACTGAGGGGTAGTTCTGGTGGGACATTGCCATCTCATTCATCTTTCAAGAGACGCGAGTGTACTTGAGTCCAGATTGAACAGCTCATTCCATTTTGTAACCAAGGTCTTCTCGTTTATGTTACCTGATGGGGCCATTGCCGAGTGTTGGTTCCAGTTATTTGGGATCTTGAGAGGGTTGGATTGGATGAGGACCCGGCCTCCAATAGGATCTAACCTATGGCACTTTTGCATGAAGTTGCCACTTTCAGACTCAAACCTGTGTTCTCAGTTCTCAGGCTTATCATCCAAGGTTTTACCATTGCACCAATCAATGGCCCCCTTTTATGTTACTGATATACTTAAAATAAGTTTCTTAATGCTATTGGGTACTTCAATTTTCCTATGTAAATATCATATTCAGAGCATAAGTGCATATCTATGCCATATCCTTGGCAAATCAGGGTACATAGATGCCAATGCCATAATTCATTATTTGGTTGAGCTGCTCAAGATGGAATGGGTGATTAGATAGGAGATGTGGTTGGGGATTCTGATTGCCAACTGGGGACACTATTTTGTATGATTAGTTCCTGGTTGTGGTCTTATTATCCTAAGAACAACTTAATTGGTTTTTGGAAAAGAACAGGAAAATATATACAAGGTGTACGCCAAACACTTCACAGATTACATTGGGCATCTGATCTCCCTACCCCAGCAGAGCCCCTGTTTTTTTTATTACATGTTTTGTTATGATTCACTATGGGCAGACCCCTAATACAGTTGATCCCTGTTAACCCCGTCTTCTATGCATCTGCCATGCCATTTGCTGATCTTTGTATCCATGTGAAAATAGTTCTTAACATCTTACTTAGCTCGAGGTGTGCCTATAGCACCATGACCCCAGGCTGTTATTCTTCAGACATCCAGCAATCCATGAGTCCCCTATTAAATGTTCTCCCTATTTTTAGCCCATGAAGCAATTTAATTAGCTTTGCCTTTATTGAGTTACCTTGGTCAATAGGACTGGAGTAGATAGTACTGCTTCCTTATGGTTCCTAAATACTCCCCCCCTCCTGACATTCATGGGTTTCCCAAACTGCACTATCAAAGTTTAGTTTTATGAACTTCAATGTAGTTGAGAGTCTGGAGGCTAGCTAGTAGCTACATAATGTTATGCTTCTAGCTGAGGATGAGGATGTGAATTGTTGCCAGCTTAGGATTGGGCTCTCTCAATCCAAGCTTCTTTACAATGGATTTCCTCCCTAAAGATTTTTGTGCTCTTTTCTTCCCAAATTGACCAAGGTATGGCATCTCTAGTGCACCTTCATAACATCTTCTTTCTTTTTTGTTTGAATAGAAAAAGTTTTGCTTAAAAGGATTCTCCATGTCATGTGTAGGAGACTACTTAGACCAAAAAGATAAAAAAAATTCCTCAAATTCCAAAATTTTGGGGGCAGGAGATTAGCACGTAAAGCAAATATGCCACCTGCACCGGTTGTCTCTTTAGCTTTAGGTTCTTTTTCTTTTAGCCCTCAACTCTTCACTGCTCTACTTTCTTTCTAATAACATTTGTTTATTACTGATGTAAAATGAAGTTTCATGCTTTGAGTTCTTTGTTATCTTACATTTCTAAATTGCAAGCCTCAGTTTTTAGTTCAATAAGAATGACTCTCTCTCTCTCTCTCTCTCTCTCTCTCTCAAACACACACACACATACATGTAGATGTAAACACAAAACAGTATATACATGCTTGCATATGTAAACAACTTCTCTCATTTACAAAGAATGTTTATTTGTAGGATGATTCTAGAGAAGGTGATGGTTTTGCTGAATTTTCAAATTCATTGGCTAAATCTGAGCTTAACCCAGTTTCTCAAGGTGATGCCAACTACTGAAATGATGTGGTGATGCAATAAGAGAGTATATCTCAAAGTTTGCTTTTGTGGCAGATCTTGAGGTCTCATTTTCCCTAAACTTATTGCCTGATGGATTTTCTGTTGGGAGGCCTACTCAGGTTTGTAAACACGATACATGAAAGTGTCTTAAGTTTTCCATTAATGTAATTACTTTGTTCTTACTACTGGTATGATACTTATGAAGTTATGCTTATTTAAAAGGGTGGGATCCTGCCATTGTTCCAAGATGTAGCAAAGCAGTTGCATCCTTATGATAGGGTATCTGAGACACTATTCTCTGTAAGTACATATACTTGTTTCTGGAATTAATTGATTCTTGGCACTTGCATTGTTTTTTTCATCACATATTCCTCATGATATGAATATGCAATTTTGATTATGAACTTTGCAGATGATAATTTCTGTTGAGGGAGCCTTTCCCTCCTTTTAATACAAAAAATATACTGTTACTTGTCACAAAAATTTTGGTACCCTGGCTGATAGGTTTAGAATATACTGCTTTTCACAATGGGAATTTGCTGCATCTTCTGTTTGCATGCCATACTTAGATCTCAGGTTTGATACTAGAGAAACCTAGGCCAACCTAAGTGAGAGATGATTTTTTTTTAAGTTTTGTCATCTAGGGTGTTGGTGTCACCTTGAATCATTTGAAGAATGCTTTCCCATAGAAAATCTAATAATTTTTATTGTATTAATACAAACAACTATAACAACTGCAAATTTTCTTTTGATTTACAACCTATAATATTTAATATGTACAATTTTTTTATAAGATAACTGAAATATAATTATATTGTATTGTCAAGTTGTCAAGTATAGAAGGGTGTATACATGTGAGTGTGTTTAATGATGCACAAAATAGACATAAGCATCTCCAGTCCCTTCCAAAAACTACATAGGCGTTTAGCTGTCACTGTACTGAAATCCCTTTATACCCTTAGTTTAACTATGCCATAATCTGTTGGGTTAAATACTATGGCATATGCCATGATACAATACTTGCATATCTGCCAAGTTCTGTACAATGAAATTGGATGGCAGAAGTAAGAGCAAAGTTGTAGAGGTTTGATAAAGCTCGTTGTCAACCAGTTTGAGATTTGGGACAAGGTCATATGATATTTGGTATAGGTTCAATTCATTTTTCCAAATGTAAATATATATGCTAGTATTTTCTAGTCATTAGTTTGTTTTAAAATCGTTTTCCGGGTCTTTTGAAGGCATGTCTATTGTTCATTGCAACTTGATTTTCTAATCTGATATATTTTCCATGTATTTTATTTGCTTTAGGCAATTGAGCATGGGCAGCTGCCTGGAGACATTCTTGATGATTTACCCTGCAAGTATGTTAATGGAGCAATTTTGTGTGAGGTGAGCTACAACATAAGTACTCTATTGCATTAAAAAGATTTTTTATATGGTGAATCTTGATGTTTCGGCTTTTATAGTTATTTGCATCATGGTTTATGTACAGATATACAAAGTTGGGAATTTCATTCAATATGATTAGATCTTTGGGTTCCTTATTTTTGAATGTTTTAAGTTAGCATCTGTGATTTCTTTACTCATAACTTCACATGCTTGTAACATTGTCTTTTTTATTCATGAAGGCAATTCTTTTGTGCAATCTCTGTGTAATTAGAAGTAATAACCTGTACAATGGTACTCCTTGAGTGGGGTACTTGAAATTCTATGAATGGGAGGCCACGCAGCAGCTTATCTTGCCACGTCAGCTCTTCTTGCCAGCTCGCCAATAGTTTACTTATTCCAGTTCTTTCTTACTTATCTAGTTCTGTTCTTATCTATTAGAGATAGGAACTGAGTTCTGTTAGAAGTCTGTTAGAAGTAGGAGTTCTGTTCTTACTTATCTATTAGAGATAAGAACTGAGTTCTGTTAGAAGTCTGTTAGAAGTAGGAGTTTGATTTAAAGTTGGATTGTCCTAGCTTAGTCGAATGGAGTAAGGAGTCTCCTCTTGTAATCTCCTATTTAAGGAGCTGTGATTTGGGAATAAAGTATTCAGTTTCCAGCCAAGAGAAGAGTGAGGAGAGTTTGGGTGGTCTCTTGGACAAATCACCCATTCGGTTTTCCACAATAGGGTCTGCAGCAAGGGAAGGCGCAAGGGGAAGCAAGAGGTTCTCCCCGTGGACCGACCCGTGACGAGATCCTACGCCCGGGCCCATAACACATGGACTATTTGCAAGTGGAAAATTCTTCCAGTCATTTGTGCATGCTGTCATGTGGGGGCTATGGGAATAGGTCATAAGAATTTTTTAAAATAAACCTTCTCTTCTAATGGTCATTCAAGATTTTGGAGACATTCTGGGTTGCAGCCCAAAAAGAGTTCCATGGCATCTTTTGTTATGGCATAGGCAGCAGCCCTCTTGCAATTCTTCAACCCTCACTAGCCACTCTCATAATAAGAGTAATTGAGGAGGAGCCTTTCTCTCAGGAGATTAGACTTCATTTTAATTGCACTTCTCTCGGTAATCTCCGGAGTTCTGGCATGAGAGGTTTAACAAGTAGGGACAGGCAGGTGGTGTGGCTATTTACCAGTCCCATTGGTGAAGCTGTTGCTGCTGAAGTGGAAGTGATTGATACATGGGGGTGATGCGTGCAATATGGAGTGTGGATCAGACAATTGAGGGTGTTAAACATGTAAGTTAAGTGCACGCAGGGTGTGAACATAAAGCCAGATCACAGCAACAGATAGAGCTCTTAACAGCATTAATGAGTTGCTTGTGTAGGCGCATGGGGTGTGGGACATGTGTTGTCATCGGTTAAGACTCCTCTTGTAATGAATTCTGCAGAGCTGGGCAGATATGCTACTGACAGGAGATTCCCCATAAGTAAAGGTGATCACACTTCTGTGACACCGGAAAGTGGCGGAGATATATAAACAGGGGCCTTGAGGGGGGGGGGAGAGAAAATTTGAGAGACTTTGTCCCCGTATCCATTTTCTTCTCTAGCTCTCAGTTGTCATTGAGACCTGAAAAACCTAGTCCAAAAAAACTTGTACAACAATGGGTTCCACTTACAGCAGGTTTTCTCAAATTGAACTTTGATGGCAGTAGTTTTGGTAATCCAAGCCTTTTTGGGATAGGAATGATAAGAAATGAGAGGGGAGAAATTCTGGGAATGTTCACAGAACCAATTGGGGAAGGGGATTCCACAAGAACTGAGCTGGAGGCAGTCATGTTTGGCCTACAGAAAGCTGTGGAGCTAGACATTCAAAATTTGATAATTGAAGATGATTCTAAAGCAATCCTAAGCTGGTTGAGAAAAGAGGTAAAGAGCCCTTGGTGGTTCAGAAATGAGATCAAAAAGTTCGTAAGACTATCAAAAGATATGCAATTAATAGTTCAGTGGATTCCGAGATCGGCCAACAATTTTACTTGTAAAAATATTTGCCCTTACTAAGGTGTTTATCCATACTGCTCTCCTAGTTTGTCATCTAGGTGATAAGTAGGGGTGTCAATGGTATTTGAAAATCCAATTTTGAATTCGAGATTCGACATAATCTAACCGAATTCGGATATGACCTTATTTGATTCAATAAATATCTGAATTCGACCAATTATTTAATTCTTATATATAATATACAAAATATTTAAATATTTTATATAATTTATATATAAAATAATAAAATTATATAAACAATTTATATATTTATATACTTTATATAAATAAAATATTTATGTTATTTATTTATTAATTACCTAAAATAAATAATTGGTCGAATTTGAATCGAATCGAATATTTGAATATTTAATCGGATTCGAATTCAAATATTATTTTTCAATATCCATCAGATATCGAATCAAATGTGGATATCGAATTTTCTAATCAGATTTGAATTCGGATGTTGCCTAATTCAATTCGAATTCAATCCGTTTACACACCTAGTTATAAGTCTTCAAGACCCCTGGTTAGTTACCTAGTTAACACTTAGATGATCAAAGCATTATATTTGAACATCTAATTTAATGTGAAGTAGTTTGGCCATGAGAAAATAGTTCTATCTAATCATTTCCCAAGATTTATGATACTTGATATATTTTTTTTTGATCAATAACAGTAAAACTTTATTAATGATGTGAAAATTTAAGAAGATTTAGATACAACAGGGGAGGTAAAAAGACTTAACTCCCCTACAACAGAATTCAAAAACATAAGTTCAAAAATTAGCCCAAAAAATAGCCTCCCTATTCACCCCCTGCTTGGCCAGCCCATCTGCAAGTGAGTTAGCAGACCATTTATGATACTTGATATCTTTCAAGATGGAAGTTGTTTCTACCATTTTTTGATCGGTAATGGTTCTCACTCTTAATGTGTTGTGTGATGGTCTGCTAGCATTCCAAACATGTGAAATAGTTGTGAAATTTCATTTTTGCAAGGTTTCGACAGATAAATTGTTGGTTAAATTTGAAACGTGATATACTAGTAAAATTTCTAAATTGTAGATTTGGAGCTAGGTTTTCACCTAGATCGGAATTGGAATTATGACAAATTTGTAATAGATCACTTCTTCTTATGGGTACTGTAGATGGTCTTCTATGCATGTTACAAAACCATCTTAGTCTACTTTCTCTTGTTTCATCACCTATTGGAGCTACTCCTAGGTTTGTTCTTGTGGCATCATTTTTTATCATATCCTTTTTAATTTTTCTACTCGTCTCCATCTCAAAACTCACATTTCCACCACATTCATTTTTTGGACATATTGTTTCTTGACTACTCAACACTCTGCTCTATACAATATTGTTGGCCTTATAATTGTTTTGTAGAATTTTCCTTTTAGCCTGAGTGGTATATTGGTATTTGCCTATCTCTTAAGACTCCGGATACATCCCTCCATTTTGAAGTTAGAATTTTTTTTTCCAATTTTGAATATTGCAACAAAATATAAAATCTTGGTACTAGTCAAAATAATCCTTGTTTACCCATCAGAACAAAATAAAAAAATGGAAAGGATGCCTCTTACTTGGTTTTTGTACACCCTAGGACAATGTCTAATGGTTAACATTGTTACTCCTATGATCACAACCTAAGTGGGAACCTTTTACACTTTTCCTTGACTCTTAAGTGTCTCACTAATTTCTAAAAGAAGAGTAAATATTGTATGTTACCCATTTACAATATGTATTTATTCATTACTTTGAGTGTGTCTGGACCACTAACAAGTACACCACAATTTATCTATGTCATCCACCCTTGAGAATCACCCTTAAAGAAACTCCCATCACTTGTGTTTGCAGCTCCCCTGACTAGTAGAGCAACTAGCTTCCCCTCTGAACAATCATCAAATTCTTCCTGCTCTCTTTTGGTTGTACTAGAGCATACACTTCCTGCACCGATGGGAGATCTTTACTTCTCAATATCTTAACCCTAATAGTTCATAGATAGGGAGGGTTCAACCCCAAAAGAAAGGCAAAAACCTGCTGCTGAGAAACCAGACTTGTAGGCATTAGCATCCACATCACATTTCCAATCCAGATTCTGATAGTGACCCAGTTCTTTCTAGATGGAGGTCAAATCCAAGTAGTATGTGGAGAGACTCCTCTCCCCCTGGTTGCACAGGTTGAAGAAGCAGCTTGCAAGTGATAAATTTTTGCATAATGTCATTGCTCTAAATAGGTAGATTTGGCTTGCTCCCAAATCTCATAAGCAGTTTCTACCTACATGAAGGTCTTCCTCCCCTGTGGCATCATGGATAGTAACAGCCACGATATCACCATACTGAATCCTCGGAAGACATGCTAGGAAAGAGCTGAGTGCACTATTCAGTCACAATGATCAGCAGGAAGAGAGAAGCTGTCACCACTGTCACACTACCACAATGCTGAAAAAAATTCCAGAAGTAAAAACAAATATATTTCTGGTCTGCACAGTCCCTACGAGGATCACTTCACGTCTTCACCCTATTTCAGGTCACATGAGTACTACAGTTACCAAAGACAATAGGTAGAACTGCTGTCACAGCAGGTACAGGGCATCCAGACCAACACAACCCACCCACTTGGGTACAAAAAAGGATCACACGATCCACTTGAGACTGAATACACTTTCACAGCATCTGTTCACCCCTCTTACAGGGGATTTCTTGGCACACGAACAAGAGAAAAAGGATAATAAAACAGCACAGGGACCACTTACAGATCAGCTGATGTACTTTCCCCCTAGGTTCTATCAAAAAGAAAAAAAAACTCTGATACCATGTTTTCTTAGTAGAAAGTATTAGAGAGTCGGAGAGAAGTGAGAGAAAGATTTGGAGTCAAAAGATTAGTCAGGAGGTGGCAGCACTTCTATTTATATCAAGGTGGGCGACCAAACTAATAAGATAAATAAAAATACAAAGACAAAAATGCCCCTGCGGCCTTAGTACATGTACTTACTGTTAAGAAAATTCTTTTTATGGAAAAGGTTACTTTCATTGCTTCAAAAAAGGAAAGGATATATACAGAGAAGATGCATGAGCATTACATCCAATAGAAGCAGCCAAAAAAACACAAAGGACCCTCCCAACCATTATAATGGTAAACTTGAATCACTGTACAAGGAATCCCTACCCACCCTTGATTTTTCTAGAGCATCTGCCACTATTCAGCTCTCTAGGGATCCATCTGAAAAGGCAGTGCACCTATGACAAGATTGATTTAATCTCATTAAATTGACATGTGAATCTCCGAGGTCCATCCCACAAATTTTTGGTCCAATTGATGATAATTCTAGAGTCTCCTTCCACCACCACTTAAGAAAGAGTCATATTTACCAACATCCTTAATCCCACCAGCAAGGCCTGAACCTCTGCTTCCACATCTTCTTCCTCTCCTATGAGCCCACTGAATCCCAAACCAGATCACCGTTCGATTTTACAATTCTGCCCCCAATGCTTGCCTGACCTCTATGATTTGACAAGCTAAAGCAACTGCCATCGAACTGGAGAATGTACGTTGGGAATCTTGGGGCAAGACTAGTTCTGTTTGATAAAATCGAGCAAGAAGCTATATGAGGGCCAAGTTAAAAAGAAGCTATATAAGAGCTACTTTTGTTCTGTTGTTTGACCTTACTTGCTCATTTATATCATGTAGATTTCTTGTTGGTATTGTGGTCTTTGTAGTCTATTTGTATTTATGCATGTTAATGATATGGGGAAAATAAATATATAAAATTTCTCATACAGGTTCGTGATTATCGGAAATGTATCCCGAGGCAAGGAGATTCTGCTAGAGAAAAGCATCCAGTCATTCATAAGGTGCGACTACAGATGTGTATGGAAAATGTTGTCCAAGACATCTTGTCTATCTCCAATGATACTTGGACCTACAAAGATTTATTGGTTAGTATGCTATTTGTAACGATTTATTTCTGATGATGCTTGATTCTTAGCTCTAGGCTCTAGCATGGTGCCCTATCTAATGATTGATCATTCATCTTCTAGGAAGTTGAGTCCCACATTCTCAAGGCCTTGCAACCACAACTTTGTTTGGAGCCAACACCATCTCTGGACAGACTTTATGAAACACAAGCGCCTAAAAGGGTATGGGTTCACATACATAATTTTTAATGTGAAGTTTCATGGGCAGCATGGTGAATTCGATGCTAGAATGTTGTTGTAATTCTTGACATCTGTTGCAGCTCAATTTGGGACTTATGGATGGCAGGACAAGGAGAAAGCAAAACTGCTTACAAGCAGCTTATCTTGTGCCTAACAATATTTGTAATGGGAGCAATATCATAAGTACAGAGTTTGAGAATTTGAACTCTAACCCCAATCTAGCAGTGCAAGATATAAAAGGGTGCTCTCAGCAGATTATCCCATCCGGTTTCCCAAATGAACAGCAGAAGGGCATCTTCAGAGAAACTTTAGAACAAGCCATCCCCATTGCTTCTGGGGGAAACTATCAAGTGGCAGTTAATTTCTCTAGACCATTTTCTAGAGCCATGATGGTCCCCTCAAATTCTGTCTGCATACCAGAACAACATCTAAGTGGCTCCTGTAGCAATCAGAAAGATCCTGGGAGGTTACTTTTGACAAAGAGGGTTAGAGGTGAAGGACAACTGGTTCAACAATCTAATCTTAAGAGGTCTAAACAAGAGCACCTGAATTTGGTTCAACAGCAATTCTCAGGAAATCACATGGGAATCATTCTTGGATCTAATAGTGAAATTGGAAAAATAGGTCCAACAAGGTTGAGCAGCCAAAAACAATGCCAGCGATCAACTAGTGGCAGTACACAAACAATTCAGGAAGGGATCCCAAAGCTGCAGGCAAAGATGCCCTCTTATATTGACCAAAGAGAAGTACAGTATAGTGTAAATGAAGAGCCAGCTGAAACCAGTAAGTTTTATAAGACAGAGTTGGGGAAAATCATAGATGAACAACATTTAACTGATGGCGGAAAAGATCAGTCTAATCATCAGCAAACACAAATGCACCAGTTGTCAAATTTTATGAGAGCTAATATTCCTACCTCAATGCAACAGAATCATATGGGACAGCATATTGACAAAGATCCAAGTAGGGAGGATGTTACTCAGAAAAAGAGGTCACTGCAGAGTCCTCAAGTTTCTGCTGAGGGAGTGGTCCATTCCCCGGGGCCTTCCAGATCAGGAGAATTTTCTAGCATCTCTATGGGAGTCCCATGCAGTACGTCTGCAACAAATGCCAATGTTGGATTGCACAAGGACAAAGCTACATCCATTTCCAGTACATGTGTTGGACCTGCATCCTTGAACTTTGGTCACAGCGATTTTTTGCTAAGAGATGACCAATCATTGCTACTTACAAAGCGGAAATCCAACTCCCTTCCTAAAACTCAAAATATGGGTGGAATAGGATCTCCTGCAAGTGTCAGTGATACAAATGCTTTCAATGCTAACAGCCCTTCAGTTGGGACATTCCATGCTGCCTTGCCTTCAGGAACTTTAGGTGATCCTGTCCTTGAGAGGTTTTTAAAAATTGATATGTTGGTCCAGAGGTGTGATCAAGTTTGTTGCTCCTTTGGTAAAATTTCCTTTTCTTGAGTCTTTTAAGGAAACAATTTTCATCTGATTACCATGTTTGAATCTTCTGTATTTCCAGGTATCACCTAAACCATAAGAAGAAAAAATTTGATCAATTTCTTGAAAGGAGATTGCCTTTCCATATTTCTCAGGTGCTTGTAGAGGAGCTCTCCAAGTTTGGGGTTACCACGAATTTGATAGATACAGGTGCAGGAAAGATCTCTATGTCTAATTGCTTCCAAGGCTGTAGTAAGACCAGAATTATGAGATTTGTTCATCCGGGACAAACCTATCAGGGTGAGCCATTTTATCTAGGAGTCTTTTGCTTGCATGTGGCTGAACTTCCTTTACTTATTCTTTTTCCTGCCTTCTGTAGGAAATGGTATTTCTGTGGTTTTGCATGAGTCTTGGAATAAACTGCAGATGTCAGAGAAATCTGAGGATAGAATAGTGGAAGCATGCGTCACTTACGGAGATGAAGAAGATAGCAATTCCATTTCATTTCCTCAATATTATGGATTCACTTTGCCTAATAATGTAAGTTTACTTCCATAAGGATGCTACAAATTCCTATTACATATCTAGTGTTATTGCTGTTTCTAACATGATCATTTATGCATTTGCAGCATTCAGCAGATCTTTTTGCCTTTCAGTTCAGTTCACTGGTAGGGTTTTATGCATTGGATTTTGGTTCTGAAGCATCTATTTAAGGTTTCTTTCTTTGCATTGTGAAATCTTTACTGTTTTTGTAGATGAGGCGTGAAGGATATCAGCTTATGGATGATAAAATAGAACCAAATTCAATCAACACGTCCAGTAGTCAACAATCAATAGTTGTTACAAGTGCTACTCCAGTAGATGGAACAGATGAAAGACCTTCCCTAGCTCCTATTTCGTGTCAATCTCCTTGTCTAATTATTCCCATGAGCAGCGATATGCCCACTCTAAACACTCTACAGATGACACCTCAGAATATTTTAGCTGGAGGCAGTCTGCTGCCAGCTGGCAACAGCTCTGCAACATTGCAGCACTCAGCTGGTTACTTATCTAAGCCCCAACAATTGGATACCACTGCATATATGACGACAATGAGTCAGCAGCAGCAGCAGCCATGGATTCGGAGGTCCTCCCCACTTATTGGTAGAAATTCAAATCCATCGAGGAATACAAATCTTCCAATGGCTGATCAGATGATAAACAATCCTGCCAATTTACAGCTTCATTTACGACTACGACAGAGACAGCAATACCAACAACAATCAATCATGCAGAAGAAGATGATGGGAGGACTGGGGGCAACCACTGGCATGGTGAATCCGGTTATGACAAGACTAAGCGGTTTTACACCAGGAATTGGGAACCTGGCTGGTCTTGGCTCCATGAGCAATGTTATGGGCATGGCTGGGGCCATATCAGCACCATTTGGAGCTAACGTCCCTATGTTAGGCAACAATAGTCGTGGAAACCATGCCTCAAGTTTCAGCAACAAAAACCAGCAACTTCTTTTCAGTGGGATATCTCATCCTCCGGTTTCAGTTTTAACAAAGCTTGCACAAGGCCAGGAAAGAGCAATTCTTAGTGGAATGTCTATCCAAGGAAATTCATTTGATGGTGTTGATGAAATGATAAGGGCAGGCATGATGAATGGTGGATCTATACATGCAACTAGCAAAAGTGCCATGTCTCATTTGCAACATGCTGGGATGGTTCAGATGCACACTCCAAGGTTTATTAGCACAACCTTTAATATGAACAACCAGGAGTCACGACAGCAGATGCAGCAGCAAGTACAACCATTGCTATGGCAACAAGAACAACTGCAAGAAATGGGCTCAGTACCACAACCAAGACAAACGACCATCTTGGTGGCAGAGCAAGTCGGCTCCCCTCTGACTCATGCTAGCCAACAACAGATAAGTCAACAGACACAAATGAGCCCACAGCAACTGAGCTCAGGACCAACTCCGCGGCAGGTCAAAATCGAAAACATTGTGGTGGGCCCTGGAAGTCCTCAGCTGAGTTCACAGACTCATGGGTCTGTGGGCAGCATCACAAGCTCACCCATGGAGTTGCAAGGTGCAACTACAATTAACAACGGTGCACCCAACACTGGTGCAATGGGAGGAGAATGAAAGTTCTTTTTCTTTATGTACATAAAGAATATCATGAAAATTTTAAGTCATATCATTTTCCTTCTGGCTTATCATTTTAAATAATTTCTATTTGTTTTACCGGTGTGCTTGTGCAGTGGTGTGATGGAAAGACAGGCACCATGACATTACTCCTCTAGTATGGAACTTGTGAGTCATTCTCCAAATTACAATGGCAGCTAGGTTTCAACACATTTGTAATTACAATGGCAGTTAGGTGTCCACCGTACCCATACGTATCCAAAGCTATTATGTTGTCTCTTAAAATTGATTTTCTGATACTATGTGCATCTCTGATACTCAAGCCTAACTTGTATTATTCAGTTGAAAGTTCTGACCATTTATAGTTTTCCATTTTTTTATCTTACTTGCATCTAAGCACCTTCTTTTGTAGGGGATTGAATTCTATATTGATTTGCCCCGTCTGGTGTCACCTCTATAATGCATCAACTGTGATTGTGGCACCATGGGCTTATAAAAACCTCTTAATTTGTCTTCTCATTACAGGGTTACCTCTTCCCGGGTCATGCCCTTTTCTTGAGTTTCAGTTAATTCTGATTTTGGCATTTCCCTTTTTTTTTTTTCTTGTTCTATTTTTCTTATATTGGAACACGGTTAGCCGAATTTAAGTATCTTTATGTTTCTGAATGCCCCCAAAACGATCGTGCAAACAGGTATTTGCTTTTCTTGTTACCATTAATATATAGATTTACATCAATGGAGCCTTGGAGCATGACTGGGCAAATTGGAACTGAGAGCCAAGCCTGGTTCCATGGAGAGCTCCCTCCAGAGTCTAACTCGTAGATGTGACTCACCTCCAACCAGCCCTTTGAGTTGTCTCTTTCAGAGGATTTATACATCTTTCCCAGCTAAGCTTCAAGTTGCTGATGTGAATGGGAAGACCATCAAGAGCCTTATGTTAGCTTTTTGTTGTTAATACACATCTAGCTGTTAATATTGCAAATTCTATTATTCATTAAGAAAACACCATTACTCTGTTAGAAGTGTTCTTTTGCATTGTGACAGGTAGGACTTAAGGACCCAAGACCCATGGCTGTCTACTGGTGATAGGCGAGTCCGCATTCTGTGCACCCATGGGTGCACAGGATGTGTGAACCCGCCAATAAAAATGCAACACGTTGGGTTCTTGAATCTCTAGTAACATTAACGGGTGTTCAACTGTTAGCTGAAGAAAGCCGGTTGAATCACCCACAAAAGGACAAAATAATGTTAAAAGGATTTCTGGGATTTCATTGGAACTGCCTCCCATTTCCTCCTCTCTCCTTCTTCCAAACCTGATTCTCTTCTCAACCTGATGGAAGAACCATTACGCCTCACTGTATAGCAGACTGCTGCCACTCACGAACAGTGATGGCAGCAGGGTTCACTTAAGCATCGGCAGATTTGTTGCACAGTCCATTGGTACATGTATCTCTTTCAATTGCAGCTGACATCTGGTTCCAAAACACGGCAGGACCGCAAAAGCATCAAGCCGTGGCGCTGAGAGTTGGAGCAGATCAGTGTGTCATAAACCGTTGCCGCATCGACACAAACTAGGACACTCTCTATGCGCATTCCCTCCGCCAATTCTACAGAGACCGTTACATCACCGGTGCTGTTGATTTCGTCTTTGGTAATGCAGCCGTGGTGTTCCCAAACTGCAAAAAACTTCCAAGTGATTGCTCGAAAAGCCATGACTGTACAAAAGAACATGGTGACCGCACAAGGCTGGATCGACCCCAATCAAAGTATAGGAACATCTATCATGTGCAGTCTAACATCGGAAACCACATAGATCCGATGACTGGTCGGAATTGAGTGGCGATTTTGCGTTAAAGACGTATTATGGAGAGTTTAATCTATTGCGAGAAATTCCATTCTAACAAAAAACAGGGTTTTTTTTTTTTTTTTTTGTAACAGGGATTAGGGCTCGGGGGATTAGCTTTGTTCCGACCAAGGTTCAAAAAATCGTTACGTTTGTATCGGGCCCTTCCCAATATGCCCCTGCAGGGGTTGTATCGGGTCAGGGCCTGGTTTAGAGGGTAACTGGGGCTTAAACCGGCCCCTCTGAACCAAAATTGAAAAAAGTGGAAGTTAAAAAGAAGGGCCGATACTGGCCGATACGCCTTCTGAACCTTGGTTCTGATGACTGATGACCACCATTGTGAGGAGTAATGGTTCTCGAAAAAAGAATGACCACCATTGTGAGGAGTAATGGTTCTCGAAAAAAGAAAAAAGAAGAAAATGAGAAGAAGAGAAAGAAGAAAGAAGAAGAAGAAGAAAGAAGAAGATGGGAAGAAGAGGAAGAAGAAGAAAGAAGAATCATTGGATAGACTTGAGAGAACTTTTCTATATTTACCATTGGAATTCTTGCTGCCGCTAGTGGACCACGTTTATAAACGCCGGTGTATGTGAGTGGTCGATGGGATGATTTTCTGGGTTAGGGCTGGGACTGGGACAAGTGAAGGAAATGGGAGGGAGTGAGGGAGTTCGAATGAAATCCTTTAAATATTTTTTTGTCCTCTTATGGGTGGTTCAACTGGATTTTTTCAGGTAACAGCTGAACACCCGTTAATGTTTTTAAAAATTCGAAAACCCGACGTATTGCATTTTTATTGGTGGATTCACGCCTCTAATGCACAGAACACGGTTTCATATTCATGAAGTTCAACTTGAAACAGTGTGATCAGCGGATACTGTGTGGTACTGTGGTATGAAAGCTACAAACTACCGTAAGACTTTTCATATGGCAAAAAAAGATCAGAAAACATCTTCTGAATGATGCCGATTTCCGACAAGTAATACAATAAAATGCGGTAGTACCTCGGCCACGCTCTTTACTTGTCGCACCAAAGTTTGTATCCAGTTGCACCTTATCGATAGTACAACTTTAGACAGCAAGGGTCTATCTACGTAACATCGTTGACATGGCCAATCGAAATCCTAGCTGGGTATGAGCTGTTAATGGGTTAATGGGTTGGGTCTTCCCTGTCAGAATCAAACTGATGGAACCGATGATGATGGTTCCGGTTCTGTGGTTTGATCAAACTGGTGGAACCGATGATGTTGGTTCCGGTTCTGTGGTTTGTGTCTTCATTAATAATTGGGTTGGGTCTGGTTTTTGCTATTTTGAACCCATTAATTTAAGATGCAAACAAATTATATGGTTAATACTTAATAGTCTATAGAGGTAAATTTTTGTTATATTTTATACCTAAGAAGATAAATTTTATATACAGTGTTTATAAGATAATTTTGAGTGTAAAAGTTTGTTTTATCAACCTATAAAAAGTTTAATATTTTACAGTCACGTGGTTATATTATCAAAAGGAAGTTTTAAGGGTTGGTTTGGTTCATAGTTGAAATTAGAAATAGAACCCTTAGGAATTAGAATTAGAATTGGCTGAAATAGATTCTCATTTCTAGAAGAGGGGGGATTAAAATCGGCCATTCCGATACGGATTCTAAACCCCTATTCCTGTGAACCAAATGAACCCTTAAATCGTTATTATAATAAATAATCATGAAAGTGTAATCCGGTTTAATCGGGTCAGATTAGATACTGTCTCCGTCTGATAAAATCGATTAATAATCAGATCGGCACTGGTCCATCCTGTCCGGAACCAGACCCGCCCATCGATAGATTTAGGGTATTATCTTATCGATGAATAGTTCCGTTCCCAAATTCAAACTGATCCGAAGTTAGTACTCCTTTACGTTTATATGGTCCCATCTTCAGCATTTTCGGAAAGATCTACCATAGCTGTGCAAAGGGACCCACCATTTGGCATCGCTTTATGTAATTATGTTTATCTATTTACTATTAGAGGAAGGCCAATTCAGTAAGACAAAAGCACACCAAGGTCATGTATTTGACTGAAGGCTTTTATGTCATCTACAAGTACTAAGATGCGTGACAAGGATGATTATGCATATTTTAGGTGAGCACAGACTTAATAATAATTCAATATCAGTGTCTTTTGAATTGCCCAGTTGCCTAAACTCTGCTTATTCTATGTTGGTATGCGAATCAGTAGCCTGCCAAAAGTAGAGGTGTACATGTGTCGAATTGGAATTAAACCAGGTAATATCTGGATTTGAATTCGATTGGAAAATTTGATATTTAGATTTAATTTGATTTAAATTTAATTAATTAATTATTTTAGATAATTAATAAATATATAAAATATATATTTTATTTATATAAAGTGTATAAATAAATAGATTATTTATATAATTTAATGTTATATATAAAAATTAAATAATTGGTCGAATTTGGATATTTATCAAATTGACTTAGGCCATATTCGAATTCGATTTGATTACTTAAACAATATGATCAATAAAATATCCGAATTCAACCGATTATGATATTTGAATAATCCGAATTCAATTTGATTATATTGAATGTTGAATTCAAAATTGGATTTTTGAATACCATTGACACTCCTAACTAAAAGAATGATTGTGCATATTTTAGATGAGTGGAGTGGTGGAATAGTCCAATTGCTTAAGTCACTTTCTTGAGTTGAAATAGTAAGAAATGATTTAGATTTTGATTAGTACCATTGTTGTTTTTATTTGAAATCATGGTTTTTAAAACTGAACTAGTGACCGAACCGGTCAGGGGTCTAGTTACCGGTTCGAATGGTTGGCCCATTCTAACAAAAAAAATAAAAATTAAAAAAAATTGAAAAATGGTCAAAACTGTTCGAATGGTTAACTAGCCGGTTTAGTGGTTTGCTGACTAAAATCAACGGTTTTGGAAAAACAGAACCAATCGGATCCAATTTTTTTAGTCCGACCATTTGTTCCGATCCGATTTGAAAACCATGTTTGAAATGGTTTTATTAATCAATATATATTGGTGAAAAATATACACGAAGACTTCAACAAGAAAAATACATGTGTGGGATTCATCATTGAGGTTTATAGTTGAAATGAGCATAAACATCAATTTATATTAAATGACCTAAAAAGTTTTAGGTAGAAACAGCAATGGCATCAAATACAACCTTCCACTCCTATAATTCATTAAAGATTAATGGATATGCACTAAAGGGAATGGAATGACAAAACAAGATTCATGCATCCAACCCTTATAGTTTGGATAATGCTTAGATGATGATGAGATTAGTTGTATTAGAGTGAAAGCCTGAGATACGGCCTTGTGAGTTGCCCCTAGTCGATCGGTTGGGTTGAAAGTTGAGTCAATTTGGGCCCAGGAGCCATCTAAAAGTTCACCATTTAGGCTACATTTGACATTCCTTATTTTAAGGACTTATCTCCTTTTTGCTGTTACAAATTCGGCATTCATAGGGGCATTTTAACTGCAAAAAGGAGATAAATCCTTAAAATAAAGAATGCCAAATGCTGCCTTAATGGTTTGCCACTTTCTCTAATGCTAAACCAAATCATAACAGATATGCTCCATATCTACTGAGATTTGATTAATAAAGCATGCATAGATAGTTAGGGTACACAAGATCCAATTAGAATCAAAATGGGCTTCTTGGATCTTTGTGAGAATGTGCATTTTCTTTGCAGTGAAGAGAAGTATGCTCCCCCTGCATGGGCGCCCCACAGAGGACGTTCCACATACACCCTACACACCCCACAGCACATCCCAACTGTGTATTAGGAATATCTTCCCTCATGACAAATACGGGAGATGTTCCCAATGCATGGTTAGATGTGCATATGGGGCATTGTGTGAGGCGCCAATCTGAACTCCTCCCCTGCTTTCTCAATAAAGCAACTCAATGGAGTTCAGATCTCCTCCCAACAGAAAACCTTTCAACACACTCCAACATCGATCATGTTAGAACTTAGAAGAGGGTAATTTTTGTTAGGAGGAGATCCCAACTTTCAGTGGAGGGTAGAATTATGAACTTACGATCAACTTACGAATCAAGCCAACCCTTGGTCCTTAGAGAGAGGTTGCTACTTGATACTCTCTAGCATTGTACTTTTTCCTTTTCTTTTAGGCTGTGTTTGGTTTGAAGGAAAACTTATACGATTCTTGTATAGATTTCTCTATCTTTCCCTTTCTATTCCTACCTTTTCCTGCAAACCAAACACAACGTTTTTTTGAAAATTTCATATTAGAGGAAGATTAAGAGATGGAAACAGAGCAAGGTGAATGTGAGGTCGACCTCGAGGATTGTCTTATCTAGTCTATTTTTCATATGACCCCTATCTAAATGAATGAAGGCGCTAGCCAAGAGCTAAAAGATACAAAAAAAAAATAATAATAAGATAAAAGTCATATTACTGGGCTGATTGTTCAAACTTGTGTTCACATGAGTGAGAAGTTGAGAACTATCAAAACTAGTGTTTACAAAGCAGCATTTTTTTTTTTCTAAAAAAAAAAAAGTCTAGGAATTAAAAAAGCAAAAGAAATTTTATCTGTTGTTTTTTTTTTTATATATATAATAATTTGTTAGTTTAATATAACTAGAAGTAAATTATGCTTGCAGGTTTTAGCAGCCCTTCGATGTGTTTTCATTGCCCCTCAGGCTTTGTTTCCATTTGCACTGGTGTAAATGGATAGGAGTGCAAATAGACTGGGGGGACACTTGACTCCGCCCCTGAATATAAACAAACAGCATGCTGAATTGAACAACTTATTGTTTTATGTTTTAGTGGATAAAATTTTCCAAACAACTAATAAAATATTCTATGATATGATAATATTCCCAACTTCAGCTCCAGAATTCCACAACCTCCTTCAAAACTCATTCACTTCATCATATAGACTGCAACAGAACCTCATCATAAGGCTGCAATTTTTTAGTGTATATAGGGCAAAAAAACACACACACACAATATCTTACACGCAGGGGAGGAGCCAGGGGGACCCAGGGAAGCCCTGCCCCCCTATGGTCCTAAAATCTCCATTGTAATACAGTTTATGGCCCCATTTATATTTATTACCCAACTTTTTTATCAATTTTAAATTTGGTCCCCATCATAAAAAAAAAATTCCTAACTCCCCTGCTAACACGTGGGAGTTCGTTTCAGTGGTGACACTGGCAGACAAAAGCTTTACCTATTTATCTCATAGCCTTTACTGTGACAAGTCTAGCCCGAGATGAACTGATACAGTAAACATGTGGCTAATCTGAAGGATTCCCTATGAGATAAAACCTTGTACATGATCAGTAAGCTATATATTGTATCTAGCAGTTTCTGGGTCTTTCTTCTCTTGTTTGCTTCTAAGAAGTCTCTGGACATTTTTTTTTTCTAGTTAATGAAGATTCTGGAACTTTGGATGTAATAATACATGATGCTTTGGGTGGGGATTTGGTTTTTATATCCAAGACAACTATGGAGTATGAACATATGTTGTTGTCAAAGAATGAATTATTGCTTTATCTGCACTTATCCATTGTTTAATATAATTTCTTTGATCTCCATTCCCCAATTAACTGATCCCACCTTGCTATGAGATTCTGTAACCTAATAAAGAACCTGATCTTAACTACCATATATTTTATGTGCATGCACATGTCCCCATGACGATCACAATGTTCTCTAACTACTATTATATACTTATCTGCTGTCCATATATGTCAATCATGGAGATGCATGTATGTATGAGGTGATCATGCTTCAAATATTTATATATCATACATGTTCACTCTCATATGCACGGTTCATGTTCTTATTCTTTTGAACATGCAAAAAGATGTAAATTAATGACCATTTGGGACTTAAAATTGACAAATGGAAGTTGGTACGTATGGTATGCATGGCTCACTAGAGATTTGACTGGAGAAGGAATTGATGAGACGTTTATAATTCAATCAAACACCTGGTATCATTCTTTACACCTAACGGTGGCAATTGGACAGGTTGGGTTGAGTTTCAGTCCAGTTTATTTAATTTGTTAATCTGTTTATAATTCAGTTATATAAAATCCAAAATTCATTAATCTTATGTTTATATAGTTAAAAGATAAATAAATTGGTCTTAGTGGTTATAGAAGCTATTGTTTACACAAGTGCTGAAGGTTAAATCATATTATATGTATATTATTTTTATAAGGAGAAGAAAAAAGCAATTAATCATTTTAAGTCATTTGATTATGTTTGGATTTCGAATTTGACTGAACTACTTACATTTAAACCAGTCAGACCAATTTGAACTATCTTAACTAGATTTATCTTTGAGTTAATTACATTAAGAGCGGCCAAACTATTTGGATTCGGATTGATTCAGTCAGGCCAAACTGGACCAGTTCAGCATATGATCGATTGACTCAAACCAGTCCATATTGGGTTGCAAAGGTTCAGGACTATGCCAGCCGGTCTGAACTAGGTCAAGGTAGGCAGTCCAGACCGGTCCAGTTTTGGGTCATATTGGACCAGTTTATATTGGGTTGCACAAGGTTATGGACAGAGGCATTTGGTCCGAATTGGGTCAAGGTAACTAGCTCAGTTTGGTCCGGGTTTGGGTTTGGATCAGACCAGCCTTGATCTAGGTCGGACCAGGCCGGTCTATATGGGTCAGCATAGGGTTTGGGTCTAAACCGATCGGTCCGAATTGGGCCAATGTAATAAGCCCATGATAACTCATATCTGGGTCAGGTATTCAGACCAGACTGACCCGGCCTGGATTGGATCGACCAACACAAATGGATCAAACTGAGGTGATTGGGTCTCTTCGTATTTGAATTAAGTTGAATTTGGATGGACTATATTGATTCAAGTAAAAAATAATTTTAGTTAATAATTAATAAAAAATTAATATATTAATTATAAATTATTTCACTTAAATGAAAAAAAATAAAGAAAAATGGATAAAGAATTCACACTTGTACCTTGAATGACTAACCTAATAATTATTCATAACCCAACCTGATCCAACCCATTTAAATTGACCCATAAACGATCAGCCCATTTCCAACCAGCCAATTAAATAGGTGTGTTGGATGGATTCAACGGGTCGGGTGAGAAGTTGTCACCCCTATTTACACCTCCAAGATGAACAAGTTCTGAGATAGTTTGTCTCAGCCATTTTATAGGGAGCTGTTTGGGTCAAGGTCCACATAGATAGTGGTGGCGATGCGTGAAAATGACTGATTGAAATTTGAAGTTTCCGGGTCCAGGAAGAAGAGCTGCCGAGATGATAAAAGAAAAAGGCAGCATAAAAGGCCTCCTCAAGGAGAAGGGATTAATTTAAGTTGGGACCCAACTCCTAATCCAAGAATCGCGTGGTCGGTGGATACGCGGATCTTTGACCCGAGCCCAAGTCCGCAATCCTCTTATTCCAATATTCCCCATCCCAGAGCAAAGTCTATTTAATATACTCAGGCTGTGGTTATATCACAATCTCAAATGGGTCTTTGTATTTTACCACCTCAATCTTCGTTCCGAGTGTCAGTCTCTATCCTTACGACCTTTTCCACGTGGCAAAAATGCTCAGTTCCCTCGTGTTCATTTGGAAATTGTTGAAGGTATAATAAAACAGAAAAGTAGGTTCATTACTATTTTATTCATTTATTGAATTATTATTTGCCTCTTCGGTCGTTTTCACCGCCACTCCCTTCTGCAACGTAAACACCATAGTAAAATAAACATATCAGTCAATCTAATTCTTATCTCGTCAGAAACTTCTAATTAGGATTTGTTGTTGATTGTGACATGGATTACCGAGGATGATGACGTGCAAAATAAAAATATCTCTTCTACGTTTTACTATTATTTAATTTAAATGCATGTTATGGATGTCTTTTGAACGGGTCACCTGAACGTTCTCATTTAGCCAATAATCCGCACCATCCATCTCATGTGGGAACCCTTATAGGTTGGCTACGTGTTCACAACATCATCCACCGACCACCGTCCTATTTCCTGGGTGGTTTAATGGTTTTCACTACTTAATAAGTAGTTTCTCGTTCTTAGTTTGCATGACTCAACTCAACCCACTTCGTTTTGGATTCTTCTGCTAAACAAGAATGCCAACTAAAGTTTCAGTGTTGATCAAAGATCAAACAAGAGGGCATTATTTCGCCACCCAGATGTCTCTAAGGCTGAAAATTGCTCCATAAGGATAAGTGCAGTTCTTTTCCTGCATGGGCTGTCTAGAATCTAGCTAACTAGATTAATGGGTTCCAACTAATTGCTACAGTTGAAATTGGTGGCGTGTTTAGTAGATGAGCAATGCAAAGCTTAGATGGAGCCTCAATCGCTTTCCGCGTTTCAAGCTTTAAGCAATAAACAGACCCAGCCAGCATGGAATAGACTATGTGTTTGACTTGAATTAAGCCCTGAACATGTATGTGGCCAAGAGTTGGTCAAGAGTCTACGTAAATCATCTCTCAATTATTGCCATTTATTTTGATCATTGAGGGTCCGTTTCCTTCTCTAAAATAGGTGTTTGGAAATGGTCCATTCTCATTTCTGATTTCTAATTGTTTATTTAGTGGGAATGGGGTTCTGATTTTCATTCACAGTGAATGAGATTTTCATTTTAGGCTCAGTTTGGAAAGATTATAAATACAAATATGTAGAATGTAAAATCTTACACTTTGTACTATTTTGTATATATTTGTATTTTCACTCCTTCTAAACTGAGTTTGTAAAGTATAAAACCTTATATTTTGTATTATTTTGTATGTATTTGCACAGTACGTAACTATATTTGTATTCCTTCCAAACCAAGCCTTAGAGTCTTTCAAGAATTAAAGAATTTTTGATAAAAAAACTCCAAACCTTAATATTAATAAAATAATAAAATAGTAAAAAATATAATTAAAATAAAGTATTAATAAATTAATAATAAAAACAAAGATACTAACTACTAAATAATAATAACAATAATAATATAATATAATATACTTAAAGCGATAATAAACTAATAACATATTAATTATTAAAAGATGACAAGTAGTAGATCATAATCTATCAATCAAAATCAATTTTAATAAGTTGGGCTACTTAATTATTTATTAATTCGAAGCAATTTTTACTTTTTGGATTTTGGTCCTAAATTCACTCCTACTCTCATAGGGGTGTAAGTACTTCAGCATTTTGTCTTTGGACATGAAACCCTTCCCCTTCTCTCTCTCATTTGAGAAGAGAAAACCATATAATAACAAAGGCTATTTGAGAAATGAACTAATTGGTATGCCTCTAATGATTTTACATTTTAAGGCTGCATTTTGGTGAGGGCGCAAATGCTGAATCAAATTAAATTTGCATTTTGCTCTAGTTTTTCAGGCATCTAGTAAGAATATGTTTTATTACTGAAAATGAAAGTAAATTTTCTTTTCTAATTTGTATTCAAAATGAAAGCAAACTCTTACACTCAATGTTGGACAATGTGAAAAAAAAAAATGTAGATTTCAGTCTTAAAATTTGTGTTTTTATCTATCACAATTATGTTTAATAAGAAGACAAAAATCGTCAATGCACAACCAAATCAAGTTTGCATTTTTCATGATTGATGAATATATTTGCATTTGAATTATAATCAAAATAATACAATTAATTTCCCAATTGTAGTCTCCAACACTTGTCTATAATATTTATTATAAATAAAATATTAAAATGAATAGTTTTATAACATTAGAAATATCTTCTCCATTCTCATGGTGAGTACTATACTGCTGAGTAGGGAAAATGTTAAAAAAAACTTCAAAATTTTCCTAGAAAATTTTCAAAACTTTGATATACTAAATGAAAGCATGATTGGAGTCAAAATAGTATTATTTTATATTTTAATTAATTCAAGAAATATTCACCAATATATTAAAAATAACAGTGATCAGCATTTTCAAATCATCAACAAACCGAGCAGTCAAACCAGTTACCTAGTGAGCCAGTCAGCAAACAGGGTGTTTAGGTACTAGGCTCTTGGATGATTTCGATTAGAGCTGCAGCCTGAGTTAGAGTTGAGGTTGAAAAATACGAACAGTTAGGGATTTGAACAACCTGACCCAATTCAAACTCGGCATTTGTTCATATTCGTGTAGAAATATTATACAACTATGTATTTATGCATATATCTACTCATCCATACTTATATGTGTATGTATCAATGATTTTATATCTGAAAGCAAATATCTTCTTAATGTAACATGAATATACTATTTCTATTCTACCAATTACCAAAAAAAGAATATAGTATTTCTAAAACTAGCGTCATTTAATTTTAGGGTAAATTTTTTAAATTACCTTTATGATTTAGCTAATTGAATAAATATACCCTTATTGTTTGAAAATTGACTGAGGCTATTTCTACTATTTCTCACAATTCATTAACTCTATTTTTACTGTTAACCTCCGTCAAAACTCATGCAAAATGCCTAAACTTCCTTGTGGCTTAAAAAATACAGAGCTCTAAGACAACCTTGTAACTCCTGACGCTGGGTGGAATTACAAGGCAGTGCTACTACCGTCACCTAGAGGAAGAAGAGAGATGAGTTCAGAGGTGAATGTTGTCGCCGTCACCCATAGGAAGAAGAGAGAGATAGAGAAAGAAAGGTTAGACTTCAGAGGGGTTTCCACCGCCGTTGCCCAAAGGAAGGAGAGAGAGAGAGAGAGAGAGAGAGAGAGAGAGAGAGAGAGATTGGACTTCAGAGGGGTTACTATCGCCGTCGCCTAAAGGAAGAAGAGAAGGAGAAAGATCGGACTTCAAAGGGGGGTTATCGCCGTTGTCGCCCAAAGGAAGAAGAGAGGGAGATAAAGAGAAATCAGACTTCAGAGGGGTTGTCGATGCCGTTGTTCAGAGGAAGAAGAGAGAGAAAGAAAGATCAAACTTCAGAGGGGTTTCCGCTGCTGTTGCCTAGAGGAAGAAGAGAGAGAAAGAAAGATCAAACTTTAGAGGGATTGCCACCACCACCACCTCACTCGTTCTCTACTTCTTCAATAAAGCACCCCCACTATTGAGGAAGAAAGAAGGTGAAGTGCTCTTTGTGTGCTTGAACCCTCTCGACAACACATTGCAAGTGAAGTTCAAAGAATGATTTCAGAGATGGTTCATAAAAATAAGGATGCATTAGCTTGGAGGAATATACCATATCTTGGAATTTTCTTTCACCCTCCTTGTATTCATCCTTCAGTTTTAGATGAGCTTCCCAAATGTTGTCAGGTGTAACACATTGGTGATTCATCTTTCTCATCCCATGTGCAAAGTGATTGCAAGCATGTGGCATCTCAATACACAGGACAAAGCCAATGTTTAATGTTTGAGACTGTGACTTTGTTCTATGCATATGATGCGGGTACAATACAGTTTTCTCCGGTGATTTAGTGTTGACGGAGACTGTAAGAGGAAGATAGAGGGAAGAGAGAGAGGTCGGAGGAGGAAGGGTTTGCCGATTGAGAGAAAGGGGACAAGGGTAAAATTAGGTTTTAAAAAATTTTAAATGTCACATGATGTGACATGTACGGATTTTAACAAAATATTAATAGATGCTAATGATAATGGTAGAATTAGTCTATTGTTAATGTTGGTCAATTTTCAAACAGTAAAGATACATAAGAGTAGAATTAGTCTATTGTTAATCGATTAGCTGAAACATAAGAGTAGTTTTTAAAACTTACCCTCAAATGGCTAATCTACCCAATTTCCCTAACATTTTCTTTTGAATACGGGAGATGTTCTAGTACAACTTTGGTTAGGTGTGGTAGGATTCTTCTGCTTAGAAGATCCAAACGATGTTATTGTCATTGAAATAAAATCACATATTCACAATAGACACACAACACCGTATACCAAATATCCACTTGGTTTTCAATGCAATTTCTTAATGTTTACATGGATACTAAGGGTGTATTTACAGATATTTCAATCCTGCAACGCAACGGGATGGGTTTAGCACGGGTTCACCTCATCCAAACCCGAACCTAACCCAATAGGTCGGGCCATTGCGGATTTATCACTTAACCCGACCCATTGAATTTGACATCTAGTAACAACCCCCAAGTACCCAACTCTTTGCTCCGCACCATTACACTCAGTCTTTCTCTCCTATAAGTATCAACCACACATAATTAGACCTAGCAAAAAGTTGACGCAATTCATGAATCTGATCCAATTCAATCCGAAAAAATAGGGTTAAGGTCTCATATTTAGCTACTTGAATGTGAGAATGACCTAATCCGACCCAATCCGGAAAAAAACTGGATTGGGTTGGGTTGGCTCATGGATCAACCCGTTGATCCGATTGTTAAGTTTAATTGGGATTATTTATACAGTGTTAGAAGTTTTCATTCTTTATTATTTTTTTTTATTTAGTCTTTACTCTTTATTGTTTACTCTTTAAATTGTTAAGTGTTCGAATTTTTCTATTTTATATTTGGAATTTTAAGATTAATTCATTTAGTTTTGACATTTTAATGTAGTTTTTCTTTATTTTTTAAATTTCAGTTATTTTTTGGAATAACTCGAATTAATCCATAGTTCAACCCTAACACGAACATTTAGAATTAGAATCTAGCATGTAATAACCCAATTCGAAATTCAACCCGATTAGAAGTCTTGACCCAACCCGAACCCGACCCAGCAACCCAATTGCCAGGTCTACACACAACACAACTTCTGGAAGGAGAAGGATGAAAAAGTCGATAACCCCAAAAATCATCTTATCAAATATCAATCGCGAATACAAAAGTGGCAAGACAAAAACGTGGCCTTCTGTCTCTCCTGCCTCTCCCCACGACCCACGTAACGTAAGCTTCGACAGCGACGCACCCTGGTGACTCGAACCTCTGTCCTCCTCTCCACCGATTCGCCCATCTCCCTCTCTCACTCCTCTCCCACTTTAAAACAACCCACTTTCCTCCATCCCTCTCTGCTCAGACCCTCATCTCATCACCTTCCCTCTCTCTCGCTCTCTAGATTGTGCTCTTTTCAATCAAAAGTGGAGTTCAGGGGAGAGATGGGTTTATATGGGCAGCTCAGCGACCTGTCGTCGGATTCGATCCCGATACTTATGGTGGCAATCGTCGCCAACTGCGTAAACTACCTTCGTTCCTTGCTTTTTGGGCTCCTCAAATCGATGGGTTTCTCTCGATTCTTGCATGTGGATGAGGTCGGGGATGGCCTATTGGGTGCCGTCGGCTCAGGTTTGGCCGGGCTTATCGTCTTGGCCGACCAACTTGACGTGAGCCGTGTCTCTTCCTATTGCAGTGCCGACGATGGCGACGGGATTGGGTCCGGCTGTGTTGTGTGTTTGTGTAGGTTAACTGATGGCGATCAGGTGCGCAGGTTAGAGTGCCGCCATGTTTTCCATAAGGACTGCTTGGATGGCTGGTTTGATCACCTCAACTGGAATTGCCCGCTTTGTCGGTCGCCGTTGGTGTCGGAAGAGCGAGTCGCCGCCACCGAGAGGCGCGTCGCTGCAGACCTCGTCACGTGGTTTTCTCTGAGTTGATGTTCTTCCCGTATGATGGGTTGAGCATCATGACGATGATGATGATGATGGTCATCACGGTAACCATTTTCTTTTTTTTTTTACTGTTTTACTTAGGTTTCTTTTTGTAAATATTCCGTGTTTTTTTTTAAGAGCACTTAGTTACCTCTGTAACCTCTGTTTTTGAGGTTCCTTTTCATGTAAAATAAAATGAAGAGATTAAAAAAAAAAAAAAAAAAAAACTTTAGCTGCATGTTCCATTGCAACCATTTTTATATTTTTTGTTTAACAAATATCATATTTTATTTATTAATTTGCTTAATAAGGTGTATGTGATGTACATGCATGCATGTGCATGGGACAAAATTGATGTGTGCTTGTCCGTTAAGGTCTATTTCGTCTTAAAGAAACAAACACCACCGGTGTTGGTTTTGTAACCTTTGTTTTGTTTGGAGACCGCACTCAGTCCTCACGAAATTTATTCTCACACTGTTCTCACGACACTTCCAGCCAGCCCTGCATTTGAAAATTGAAACATCTCTTCAGTTATAGTTAGTTATAATTTTTTCATTTATGGGTAGATGTTCCCATTGCACGGCATAAAAAAAAAGGCTGTGAACACGGTATAAGGCTAAGCACTACACTATCAATCCCAATTCTTTTGTTTTCCTTTCTGGATTTTTTACACATCGTTCTGACGGTTTAGATATGTCGGAGAACTTGCGGGAGTTCTGGCTAAGTCTAACGAACGGCCCCGTCAAGTTAGTTTCAGGTGGCTATGACACCATCGTCACGTCTGTATCCGAGACTAACCTCAATTTATCATTTCTGAAGGCCTTCCGGAGACATCCGATAAATTCTAAACAAATTTATAACATGTACTTCGGATAGTGGCGATTAGCCCCGTACTTCCATTTACAACAATAACTCCCTAACTTTCATATTCCAACATTTGGGTTTTTTTTTTTTCTTATTTCAATTTCAAAAAAATCTCACTTAATAAATTTTTATTTGATTGTTATGTATTTGTGAAACCGTTCTAAATTTAAATCCCTAAATTATATTTTTGTGAGAGCATTTTTTCTTTTTTTTTTCTCCTTATATATATATATATCTTTATTTAACCCTTCATTTATATTTTTTCTCTTCTTTCTCATCATACATTTTAGGAGATGAGAAAGAGCGCATTTTATCATGTTCATTTTGCTGTTTTGAAATATCTGAAAATTTTCCGTAATCAATTTAGTTAATGGAGGGGCAAAGAAGGTTTTACATTTTAAAATTGGCATTGCTAAACAAACCTGTATCAGGTCTATAAGGGACTCCATTATCATTTACTGGGCTTATTCTCCAAACAAGAGATCCGTTATCTTCATAGTTTGTGCCATCAGGCCCATCACGGAATATCTTTCCGTGAAAAGATAACATACAAATATGAGATATGTTTTTAATGTACGGCTGAATGCCCTTGTGAGTTTGGTGTGCAAATCTCAGTTGTTCATTGAGAGCATCTTCCCGTGAAAGATAGATATGGAAAATGTTTTTTATGCACGGCTGAAATCACTGATTGTGTGAAGAGAGATTTAAAAGAGCAAATTCGGATTCGTGTTGTAGACCAATTGATGGATAAAGGTGCAAATGGATCTGATCATAAAAGAGCAAATTTGAAATTTGATTCGTGGTGTTGTAGACCAATTGAAGGATAGGGTACAAATGGATCGAATCTGATCATTGTTTGTTGGATTTAGATATCTCTGTTTTGGATTTTTAAATGAATTTAATTAATATATATATATATATATATTTATAAATATATTAGTTATATTGACTTTTGTGATTATTTTATATTATTTATTTTTTATAAAAAAGTATATATATTATTGATAAAAATAGTTAAAAACTATTTATCAAATTTGAATTCAAATTTATAATTTGTACTTATGAGATATGATTTGGATATGTATGAGTTAGGCTTCAGTCAGGGCAATGCCCCTTCAATTATGTTTCATGGAAATATATTCCTAATAAAAAGTTGTAAAAATAGGTTTGTCATGTCGATAGATATATTGTGTTTTCATATGAGATTCAAATATCTTGTCCGTTTGTATCTTTGTTGAAGGATAAAGATTTAAAGTAGATTCGGTTGCACATGGATCGATGTCATTAAAAATGGGAATCGATAGGGATTTATCATTTATCCAATTGATTATTGGGGAAACGAGATGTGATCCTCACATAGGGGCGTCTCACACGCACGTTCATCGTGCATTGCCAATATTTCCTATAAATAATAACTTATAAGCAGAGAAGATGTTCCCTGAAATCGGTGGGACTGGTGACATGAGATTTGTATGATTCCGGATCTCCTAGTCACAACTCTACCTACGCCTGGAAATATGTTCTCGTGCAGCATAACATGTAAGAGGATGAAATGTTTTCAATTCGTATATGTATATGAGTTTTAACTTGAAACGTGTTGCATTTTCAAGAATCAAATTACTAGTTGTCACCATTTAATGGGTTGGATGTGAAGTGCTACAGGGGATAATGTCAGTAGATACATATATGATCTTATTTGTCGGATTAATATTTATTAATATATTGGACAATTAAAACCTTTCCAAATGGGATAATTTCAGTAGATACGTGTTTGATCTATTTTCAAATTCAGATCGGAGCTTAGGAAAAAACGCAGAATTAGTGGGATCCATACCTAATACCAGTTATGACCATAGTTTTTAAAATCGAACTGGAAACAGAACCGGTATCTGGTTAAGCGGTTTAATTGTTTAGGTTAAATGGTTTAATTCATGATGGCATAAATAAATTAAAAATTAAAAAATATTTATAAATAATAAAAATAGCATAAAATTAAATTAAAAAAAAACAGAAAATACAACTATCTAAATAAAAAAATAATAGTATAAAATACATAAAAATATAAAAATAAAATACAGATAAATTCTAAATAATACAGAAAAAGTACAAAAAATAAAAAATAAAGAAAAAAAAAAACAGAAGATTGCAAAATTATAGAAAAAAACTCTGGAAAGTGTGGATGCATGAATCATTGTAAACAAAGTCATCTCGAGATGCTGATAAAAATAGGAATGAGTTCACCTCTTGGGAGCAGGGAAGTCGAGAGGTTGGGATTTGTAAGGCAAGGAGCTCTTCCATGCTGAGATCATCTACGCTGAAATTGAATCAAGAACTAACCCAATCATCATCATCATCGAAGCCTTTTACTCACTAGAGAAATCAGAATATCAAAAGAAAAAGACAAAAATTTATAACAGAACACCACCAAAAACAGTATACCATTTCTCCCTGCATTTGGAGTTCATCTTTAGACTAGAATGTTAAATCCTAAAATGCAAAAAACCTTGACCTAAAACCAAAATTCATAGGGATAGATTCCCTTGGCACCAAAGTAAAAGGGGAAAAATAGGAGCATTCACTCTAGAATGTTAAATGGTGGTGTGACAATGGGCTTGTCGTCGATGGGCTCGGGCTTGGTCGCATGCAAGTTGCCACTGCAAGTGCTGCTCCAATTTGCATAATTGCCAATGCCCAATGGTGGTGTTACTGCTAATGCAAACTCCCCACCCACTGTTGCAAACTTGTCAGACAGCCACTGCAAGTGTTGGCTGCCACAACTCTTACTACTGCCTGCAAGCGCTGGCCGCCACAACTCTTACTACTGTAAATTTGTTTTTTTACCTTTTCAACAGTTTTTAAGAATTTCCGATTTTTAGTATAACTAGACCTGGGGGCTGATCGGTTACTGTTTTTTCTGGTCCGACCGCCCAGTCTGGTCCATTTTTGAAAACCATGGTTATGACTTTTGAGCAATCTTAAATCATCAGATTAGCTTGGATTTGCCTTGAAAGGTCATGCTAAATATGAATATTTGCCTTGTACTAAATATTGATATGGAGCATGCTAGCACGGTAATATTAGATACGATCAAGTCTATACCATTAAAAGACTTGGGGCCGTTTGGCAAGTCTGTTTGGTTTTGGAAAAAATTTTTGATAGTTTTGACAATTAAAAGACGCATTGAACTTTTGCATTAAGATCTGAACAACTTAAAGCTTGTTAGGTTGCACAAAAATAAATAGAAAAGACAAAAGTTTTATGAATTTTTCGAAAATCACCCGTTTTAGGCTTTTCGCATATTTTTGGTGGTTGGATTTTGACAGCCAAATCTACTACAAACCAAATAGGAAAAGACCGGATCCGCCAAAGTTGTAAATAACCAAGAGACCACGCGGAAAAGCATGCCAAATGGGCCAACTGATTTGGTTGGGTTGGATTTGCTTTACAGCTTTAAAACGATTTGGGTCGCGTTTCACAAATCTTTTCTTCTAGAGGACGTGGCTTTTAGAAGCTCAAAATTGGTAACTTGAACTGAAGCTCTCTCCCAAGCCTGACTAGTGAAAAACTCTCTTTGCTGGGGCTTTTACGTTCTACCAGCTTCTGAAACCCTGATTTTCCTTTGGAGAGCAAGAGATTCTCTGTGAGAACCCTGAAAGCAGTAATGCCTGATTTACAAATACAACTCTGGAAGATCTTTATCGAGGGAAGAAGATAAGCTATCTTATTTCCATAGCTCCCATCCTTGCCGAATTCAAGTTTCCGCTATCTATACCACTGTAGCCCGCAATTCATTAAAAAAAGGGAAGTTGTCTAAAATTCATCATGAGTTTTCAACCTTTCCAATTCATCACAATTTTTCAAAATGTCTAAAACTCATCATATCATTAAGTTTTTATTTTCTAAAACTCACATTCTGTTAGTGCATCTTAATGCTTCTTAACAGAGGTGTCCATGTCAGCATAAATAACAATTTTCATGACCAAATTACCCTTGAATGGTGAGTTTTGAGGAAAAATGGTCATTTTCAGTTTTCAATTTTCTTGTTTTTTTTTGCATTTGTAGTGTTATATTATAATTTCTGATGTTTTTTTTATAATTTTTGTTTTTTACATTTTTTATTTTTTACAATCTATAAAATTTTCTGTATTTTTTGTTATATATTTATAATTTCTGTATTTTTTCTATATATTTTTTTGATTTTTTTACAATTTTGATTTTTTGATTTTGTTTTCAATTTATATAATTTCTATAATTTAAAAATAATTTTTTATTTTATTTTCAATCTCTATAACTTTTTTATATTAAAACTCGTGTTGAGTTTTAGACAATTTCGAAAAAGAAAAACAAAAACAAGTCAAGCTTCTCGTATTTTGGTCCGCTATTTATCGCCCGTGTGCCAATACCACACATTCCAAGAAATTAGGGGGGAGCCCGGAGCTCTAAGCAAACGAAGAAGAGGAAACCTCACGCACCAGGTACGTTCTCTTCTTTTGACACTATCACATTTTTATTTTTTCTTGCAGTGGATCAGTCCCAAAACCCTATTGCAGCGGCTGAAACATGCCATCCAGTGTCTCAGGTTGGTCCCAAAATCCTATCGCTCGTGTGCCAATCCTATTGCAGTAGTCTTGTCCCAAAATCCTATCTTTAATGGCTGATTTTTGTACATGACCAACTTCTTAGTTGCTAATTCTCACTCCTCACATTGTTCATAGTTTTTGATTATTTGAGAGTAGAAAGGGAAATTTAGACCAAATAGACTTATCCACTCCAGAGCTATCCTCGATGGTTATTATAAAAAAATAGACTCCCTCATTTCCTTCAATTATCTAGCACTGTACTTCTGGTTTTTCTCGATCCTTTAGTTTTCATTGTCTACTAGTTTGTTTACGAAGAAAGTAGTTTTGGAGTTTTCATCTTATAGTATGCTGATTAAGTTGAAGAACTTTATTGAAAAATAGGATAGACTGATAGTGAGATCTCCTGCCTGGAACTGTACATAAAGAATATTTTCTATAATATGGAGTTGGAAACTTGGATATCAGTACTGAATTTGCTACCTACTTTTTGATTTTTTCAGGTTGCTCCAGATGTGTAATAAATATTGGGCACCTTCTGTGTTGTAGCTGAACTAGGAAGTGGTTGTCTTGGATCATATGTGATTTCCATGGCCTTATGGCCTCTAATGTATGTGTTAACCATTGATGTTAAATTTTTGGTTTCGTGGCTATGAGAAAACTAATAGTCACATTTAACAGCAAGGTTTTTCTTTTTCTTTCTTTATTGTTTTTGCAGTCTTGCCATTTACCAGGCTGCTGGGATGTCGGTGGGTTGGGTTAACTGGTAAACCCGCACTGATCCCAAATATAGGTCGGATTAGTCTTAATCGGGTTTCATGTTGAGGTAAACTCATGCTGGGCCCAACCTGTATTAGGTTTGTTTGAGAGTATAGATGTACTATATATGGGATGGGTTGGGTAGGGAGCAATGATCTGTTGACACCCTTTTCTTGGTATATTAGTGGCTCTTTTTTACTTTTACTCTTTTTCCTGTAGAAACTTACATTAGGTCATGTTGAAATTTGACAGGCAAGTGATGTCCTTGCTATGGAGCTCTTACAAAAAGATGCCCAGCTTGCTTGGAATACCATGCCTTGGGGAATGCAAGATTCTGCTTCCATTGCCCAAACATTTTTTTTACCCGGACGAATGGTCTTTGTTGTTATTGAGCTCCATATTCTCTTCCCAGAAAGCATTAGAACACAAGAATTAGTCATATATGTGCTGATCCTGGCCTACTTCCAAGCTGCAGGACATGCTTTGATCTATGAGCTGCATTACTATGATACATCTTAGGGATGAGCCCATTTCCTCATGCATTTTCCAAACTCATTGGATCTCTTAATTTAAGCCTTACATTATATTTATAAAGCCTTAGGGTAGGCCATGCTTAGTTTTTTCTTTTTTCTCCTTAAAATACCAAAATACTTAACAACTATAATGGTTTCTTAAACTAGTTGACTAACACCGAAGAAACTTCTAATTTTACACACACTCTTTAAAGGAAATAAAAACCAAGCACCTCTAGTGAATATTCCATAACATATTCCAAATTAGGTGGCAAAATAGCCAAAGCATTGACTAACAAAGTAGGTTTTAAGGACCCTCATGCCTAACTAGACCAGCAATGAAGTGATGCAACCTATATAGCAACTTGAGCATGATTAGGATAGAACTAGGACTGCATCAGTAGCAACAACTTTGTTCATTTGTTTTTTGTTGTTTTGTTTGGCTTCAAAAGATATTTCATAATAATACAATGTCAGATTTGCATTACTTTTTATAGCAATTTTTATGTACAATTTATAGTTATTCCCTTATTTTTATAAGCAGTTATTCCTATAATTTGTTTCCATAAACAGTAATTCCCATAATTATCATTTATAATAAAATCATGATTTATTATTATAGTAGTCTCTGGTTTCTCTAGCCCGTTAAACCCCTTATCTTTAAACTGGGACTTTGGGTTTCGTAGAGGGTTAAGGGATGGTGAGTCGAGTTGTGTTATTGAGCTAATTCATTTACTAGAATTCGTTTGCTTGGACCCCACTTCTAATCAAAGGGTTTGGACTCCTCTTCCAAAAGGTACTTTTACTTGCTCTTCTTTTCTAAAATCCCTCAGTTCTAACCCCATTTCCCAAGGATTCCCTATCAAAGAAGTCTGGGCATGACCTATTTCCCCAAAAAATTGTTGTATTCTACTGGGAAGTCTTCTATGGGAAAATTAATACTTTGGAAAACTTATAGAAAAAGAGACCCTCGCTTTGTCTTTCCCCAAATTGGTGTTCCTTGTGTAAGATCGAGAATGAGGATTGTTTCCATTTGTTGATCTCTTGTTCCTTTGCTACACCTATATGGAGGTTGAGCCTTTGTTTATTGGAGGTAGGTGGTCTATGCCTTCTGATTTAAGCTTGTTATTCAACCCATATGTCTTTGTTTGGCACACTAGAAGAGGTAAGGTCATGTGGAAATGTGTCAAGGCAGCCACTCTATGGACTCTTTAGGAGGAAAGGAATGCAAGATTTTTCTTAGAGAAGGAAAGAGGGTTAGATGAAATGAAGGATTGTATCCTTACAAGAGCAATCCATTGGCTGAAAACTGTGGATAATGACTTCTCCTTTGATGACTTGTGGAGGAATTGACTAGTAATAGCTAACATTTCAACAAAGAAGGAAAGAATTCTGTCAGAATGGGTTCCGCCTTTGGAAGGTGTCATCAAACTGAACTTTGATGGAAGCAGCCAAGGCAACCCCGGGCCTTCAGGTATAGGGGGTATCCTGAGAAATAAGGACAACAACGTAATTTCCCTATTCTCAGGACCAGTGGGAGTGGGGGATTCTACAAGGCAGAAATCCTTACTGCAGTACAAGGAATTCAGATCGCTAACCAGCTTGGGATGGGGCATCTCCTAGTTGAAGGGGACTCCTAGGTGGTAACAAGGTGACTCCTAAACTTGGATACCACCATTTGGGGCTACAAATATCTCATCAAAAAAGCAAAGTGGTTAACCAGCAATACGAGAGTTGAATTAAAATGGGTTAGTAGGTCTACTAATTCTTTGGCTGATGCTTTAGCCAAACAAGGGGTTTTTAGGGAAGATCTTTTTTGTGCTTCTTTGTAAGTTGTTATTAATTTGGAAATCTGTACTTAACTAACCCGGAGAGGATGCAACTCGTGCCTTTCCTTGGGGACTTTGTACTATTGTCTGTTGCTGATTAATAAAATCATTTCAATTATAAAAAAAACAAAATATACAATTTACCCATGTACACTAAGGGCCTGTTCGTTTGCTCTGGAGTCTGACATCTGAAAGTGCAATAATTACATTAAAAGGTATATTGGTATTGGTGAACTTTTTCTTTCCTCTAAACTTTGAATGTAGAGAATGTTGTTTTGAACTCTGAATTCTGAAAATGATCAAATATCCATTTTGACCCCATATATGAGAGTTTTTGTTTGTGTTTTTGGGGGTAACATTGGAAAACAAAACGTTGTATGGTTGCACTTTAAGAGATAAGAGATAAGAGGAAACGAACAACCATAGTTAAAAAGATTCCTCTTAAGAGATAAGAGTTAAGAGGAAACGAACAGGACCTAAGAGACTGTATAGTGGGTATACAACACAATGAGACGAATTGTGTAATTAAGAAGCTAAAGGTCCAACATAAAAAAATCAATAGGCTAGACCCCCTTAAAAGGTGATTGTATTATTATTAATATTAACTCATCAGAACTTTATTGGGATCAAATGGAAGGAGTCTTTGGAATATTTACTAGAGGAGATGAAATCTCCTAAAGCTTCAATCTACTCACACCATTATTAACTCAAAAAGAAAAACCCAAACTACTTCAATTGTTTTCTCATCCAATGTGTTGACCTCTCATGGTCATGGACAACTATTATTACCTATTAGAACCTTAACTTTTTGAAAAGAAGAGATAATTCGTAAGACTTCTTAGTTTATTCATTGGTTAAATGATGGCCTAAAGTAAAAAAAAAATGGAGCATTCGTTGACTTTCCTTCCAAAGATGTGCTATCCTCCAGTCTATGTACAATTTCTCACATGTTAGTTGAATATATCTTATATGCTTAACAACCAACTTCTCCCTATCCATAGCGAATGTAATGCTGATTTTTTTTGATAAGAGGCTGAGGCTTGATTCATCCACATATTCAACTGGTTGATTGATTCTTGCTTCGGATCCATACAAAAAATTGATCCTTGTTTTGGCATGTGCTTTTCAGGTGGTGAGTGAACTTGCAGATGTGCATTGTCCTATTTTGGAGATGTTTACAGAATCCACAGTTGCTCGAGTTGGAATAAGTATACAAAGGACCATATAGCTTGTAGTGACTATGAGGGAAGTTAGTAGAAAAACAGGCCCGCCTTGTCACCATGTCGAAAGGAGTAAGTATATTCATTTATCCCATCTTGATTTATATGATATGTTTGGGCTTGACCCGATCTCTAATAATGCCCAACCTATTTGTTAGTAGAAGAGGGGTTAGTGTTATAAGACCAGAGATCGTCCTAAAGGAGACAATATATTGGGTAATCTAATTCCGATTTTAAATGCTAACTTAGGCTTGTTGATCTGTAACAATGCCCATTCCACGATGTCTATGAAAACACTTAATTGGGCTGAGATGTAGTCTCGATTTCAATTGAATGTGGTGTCTATAAGTAAGCCGAATTAGTAAAAAATCATGTCATCCTTATAATACCAAGACCACTACTAAATGTGTCAATATATTGGGTGATCCCATCTCGATTTTAAACGATGACTCATGCCTTGTTATGATTTCTAAAATTGCCCATTCGACAAGTTGTTAGAATGACAGGTCAGTCCTTTAACACCATCCCATTGGGCAATTGCATCTCGATTTTTAATGATAAATGAGGCCTGGTCTGATTTCTAAAGATGCCGTTCTTATGATTTGAATTAGAAACCATATTTGAGCGGAGATGTTATGATCTTAAATAACTGTGGCATTGAGTACTGAGGCGAGTTGGTAGAAGATTGTGTTCACGGATGGACGGATTAAGGTTGGGTAAGATGTTTTCTTGAAATTTTGAAGGCCAAGATGATGCTTGAGAATATCGAGTTTTTCTTTGAGAAGGCTTGCTGGGAGCGAGGCATACCAAACTGAGGGAAGTTAGTAAAAACAACGGGCCCACCTTATCACCATTTTGAAAGGAGTAAGTATATTTGTTTATCCCATCCTGATTTATATGATACGTTCGGGCTTGACCCGATCTCTAATAGTGCTCCGAGAACCTCCTATTTGCTAATGTTGTTTATTCATTCATTGCAATAAAATATCTTCTTAAAAGGCAATGGAAGTTATAAAATCATTATTTTTTTGTGAGAAATAAGAATTTCAGACCCTAACATAGACTTGTTCGGGCTTGCCTCGAGGGGCGTGGTACAAAGGCGACTCATAGAATCAAGAGTGCAATATGTTTTACATCACATTAGCTACTTGAAGCAATGCAATTGAGGAAAGAGATTGTGGGTTTTACATGCTTGAAAATGCTTTATATGTTTTCTTTTATTTTTAAATTTTCATTTGAATACGCTTTACATGTTATGTTTATGTATTTTAATTTTAGATAATAGGTTTTTTAAAACATTTATTTCAAAATTTAAGTTTATATTTTTATTAACATTATGTTTAATATATTTTGAAATTTTGAATTAAAAAAAATTGGCATTTTTTTGAATTTTCTGATTTTTTTGAATTTTTAGCTTTTTTTTTTTTGTAATTTTGCGCCTTTCTTAAAATGGCTTGTGCCTTAGGCGCAAATTGGCCCTTGAGCTTTTTGTGCGCCTTGCGCTTTTAAAACATTGGGAGTTACAGCCAATCAATCTCACCAGGGTATCAGTTGGTTTTCAGTTCAGTAATAGCTTCAGCAAGTCTTAAACCTTGTCTTTCCCTTTGAGACTATAGTTGTAGATCGCTGTTAGGAGCATAACATGTCCACTATATCCGGGGAAGTGTCCTCTAAGGACAATAGGACTGGTGGGAGATCTTCAAACCTGGAAATTCCAAATTTGCATGGTATGCAAATCACCAATTTGTTGTTGGATGAATACAATTTCAAAGAATGGTCTATTTTAGTCAAACTTTTCATTACTTCTTGGAAGCTTATGGGTTATATAGATGGAAAGAGGAAGGAACCTAAAGGGGATGATGCTCAATACTCAACCTGGTGCAAGGAGAATGCTATAGTTATGCCCTAGTGCAAGGCAATTCCCTACATCCTTTAAGATTTGAGAGGTGTCCAAAACCCATGGACAGAGGAAAAAGAATACAAGAATGTATAGGCTAACACAAGATATTGTTGCATTGAGGCAAGGGGATGTCTATTGCAACTTATTTTGCATCCGTGGAAATACTATGGGAAGAACTGAACCACCATATTGTACTTGACTGGGAGAATGCAAGAGACAAGGAGAGGCATGATAAACAGATAGAAGATGGTAGAGCTTTTAAGTTCTTGGCTGGCTTGGACCCAATATATTGAAGTATAAAATCGCAAATTTTGGGAAGGGATGAGCTTCCAGATTTACAACATGTTTACTATCTTATAAGGAACGAAGAAGTTAGATGGAAAGAGATGTAAGTAGACACCCAATCACAACCTATTGAGCATTCAACCTTGATTTTTTAAAGCCAAAAAGGGGGCAAAGGTTCAGACAAGAGGCACCTCAATTGCTCTCATTGTGGAGGAGACATGTATCTGAAAGAGACTTGCTAGATTCTTTATCAGCTGCATTAAGAAATGACAAGAAGCCTCAGAGGAGCTAAACAACAAGTGGAAATGTTGTCATAAGTAACAATGTTGACAACCAAAAGAACACACCCGCAGTTGCTCCTCTTCCAATGGAACAAACCACTAGTTCCCTCACATCAAGTTCATTTTTGGATTTTACAGTTGATGAGGTAGAAATTCTTAGCTGTTCTAGAGGAACAATCCACTTGCATCCACCTCTCTTGCCAAATTAGGTATTGTCTCTTCTCATAGTGTGAGTAGTCCTAGAGTATATAACTCTTGAATTTTTGATTCTAGTGCTATTTTTTTTGATCAATAATAGTGAATTTTATTAAAGATTGAGAAATTACATAGCTAAGGAGCTAAAAAAATATTAACTCCCTAATACATCAATGTACACCCAAACTATAAATCAATTACAAAGCAACACAAAAAATAGAGTTTCTATTCACCCCTTACCTAGCTAAACCATTTGCCAATGAATTTGCACCTCTCTTTACCCATGACAAAAAATAGAGTTTCTAGAGCTTGGAGTTGTCCTCTTTTAACCGGTTCACCACAACATATGACACTTGTTTTCTTTGTTTTCTTCTTAAATTTGTTCCCCATGTTCCAAATCTTGCTTCAAACCTATTAATTGATGGTTCTTTTACCACCATCTTTGGAAAGGGGGAGGTTAACCTAGGCAAGGATCTCTCCCTTAAATTTGTTCTCAATGTTCCTAATCTTGCTTCAAACCTATTAGTTGTTTCTAAGCTTACAAAAAATTTAAATTGTAGCATAAATTTCTTTCATGGTCATTGTGTTTTTCAGGACAGATTGAGGAAGAGAATGATTGGGAGCAATCATGAATTTGAAGGTCTCTATTATTTTGATGCAAACATTAGTTCAACCTTATAGTCATCTACTTTCAGTTGCTAGGATAATGAGGAGTCAATAGCTAGGTTACATTTATAGCATGCTTGGCTAGGTCATTTGTCTTTTTCTTTGATGCAAGAATTGTTTCCTAAGTTGTTTAAATGTGTTTCGAGTTAGAGTTTGGTTTGTGAAGTGTGTTAGTTGTCAAAACAATGTACAACTCTATCCAATTTCATGTAATGAAATTCAAGCTCCTTTTGATTTAGTCCATTCTGGTGTGCGGGGACGAGCCTTCACCCTATGTTTTTATATTTGGCTTTCGTTATTTTATTAGCTTTATTGTCACTATTCATGATGCACATGGATCTACTTGTTAAAAAGGGGTGATGAAGTTTCGTGAATAACCATGGTATTTTATAAAATGAATGAAACTTAGTTCGACAAGAAGATTAAGTAGTTTTGCTCAAATAATGCTGCTGGGTATTTTGAGAACTCCTTGAATCTCTTCATGGAGGATGCTAGTATCTTGCATCAATCATCTTGTGCTAGTACCCCTCAACAGAATGGGGTCATTGAGTGCAAGAATAGACACATTTGAGACATCTTGAGCCCTACCGTTTCAGCACATGGTTCCCAAGAAATATTGGTCTCAAGCAATCCTTGCTGCATCATATTTGATAAATTGAATGCCATATAGGGTATTGGGTAAGAGAACTCATTTTTTTGTCCTTTGTCCTAACCTTCAAGATTTTCCTCTTCCTCATAGAGTCTTTGGTTGTGTGTGCTTCCTCCATGTCAAGGATCCTAAGAAAAAAAAGTTGGACCCTAGGGCCATATGGGGTGTCTTCCTAGGGTACTCTCCCGCACAAAAAGGCTGTAAGTGTTATGATACAATTACCAAGAGAAATTATGTCAGCAAAAGGATGTGGTGTTTTTTTGAGTCTCAGTCTTATTTTTAGACCTCCAATAGTCCTCTTCAATGGGAGACTAGTAAGATGGAAGATGATCCTTCCTCTACATTTTTTGTGCCACTTTTTGCTTTAGGTCTTGCACCTTCTCCTCTTGAACCTCCTAGTTCTAGCTGTCTAGGTGAATTTGGTGAGACTCCTATTCCTACTAAACCTGTTATTACTTCAGATGTTGAGGAAGGGACTGATGTTGTTAATAGGTAATAGAGAGATGTGAGAATTATCTACAGGAAAAGGAAGTGAGATCGTCCAACTTATGGCAACAACCAACCAGAATCGGTGCAATATGTCTTAGTGGATCCAGGTAACCCTATCACTAATACTATCACTCCTACTTATGACTTGGATCTTTCCATTACTCTTTGTAAGCCCATCCGTTCTTGTACTACTCAACATCCCATTGCTAAATATGTCTCTTATTCTAGTTTATCTCCTTGTTTATTTTTCTTTGTTAGTTCTTTCTTCTGTCCAAGTTCCAACCAAGTACTCAGAGGTTGTGTCTGACCCAAGATGGAAGCCTTAATGGAAGCCAAGACTTGGGAGGTAGTAGATTTATTAGAAGGGAAGAGCATTGTGGGGTGTAAGTGGGTGTTCACTGTGGCGAAAGGGCTTACTCAGGAGGGGATTGACTACAAGAAGTCTTTTGCTCTAGTTGCAAATCTTAATAGTCTATGTTGATGATATGGGAGCTACATTAGTTGGAGGCTCATGAAGAAAGTGTTATACACTCAGAGTGGTGCAAATCATACCTTGTTCATAAGGAAACATGGTAATATACTTACGACTCTCATAGTCTATGTTGATGATATGGTAATTATAGGGAATGATTCGGAAGAGATGGAAAGATTGAAAGAGTTCTTGGCATGTAAATTTGAGATTAAAGATTTATGCCATCTAAGGTACTTCCTTGGGATTGAAGTTGCAAGGTCATAAGAAGGCACATATATATGTGTGTGTGTGTGTCAAAGGAAGTATGTTCTTATCTTCTAGAGGAGATAGGTATGATGGGGAGTAGACCATTAGATACACCAATATAGCAAAATCATTGTCTCCAGGAGTCGGTTGGTGAGGACTACTCCAATAAAGAAAGGTACCCAAATCTGGTGGAAAATTGATTACTTGTTTCTTACTCAACCTGATATAGCTTATGCAATACATGTTGTCAGCCAGTTCCTACATTCTCCCAAGATTCCTCATATGAAAGTAGTTAAAAGGATCCTTAGATATTTGAAAACTTGTCCAAGAAAAGGAATCCTGTTCAAGAGGCACAATAATCTTAAAATAGAGGTATGCACTGATGCTGATTGGGCTGGATCGATTGGAGATAGGAAGTCTACTTCCGGATATTACACATTTGTTGGGGGGAACTTGGTTATTTGGAGAAGTATAAAAGCAAAATGTTATTGTGAGATCAAGTGCAGAAGTTGAATATAGGGCTATGGCACATGGTGTTGCAGAACAATTGTGGCTTAGGAGTCTCCTAGGTGAGCTAGGAATGAGAGTTGATGGTCTCCTCAAGCTGTACTGTGACAACAAGGCTGCAATCAACAATTCAAATAACCCAGTACAGCGTGATAAGACTAAGTATATTGAAATTGACCGACACTTTGTGAGAGAGAGAATTGTCTTAGGTGAACTTTGCATTCCTTACACACCCTTAGATATGCAAATTGTTGATATTTTGACAAAAGGCCCGTCTTAAGTGAAGTTCCTTGGCAAGCTAAACATGATTGACATCCATTCTTAGCATGAGGGGGAGTGTTGGGCCTAGTGATTAACATTCTATGTTTTAGTTTCATATTCTGTTATGGGCCTGAACTGGTTCTATTTTTGTACTGTCTAGGTGTCCCATCACTAATCTAGGGCACTCTAGTCTTTTTATTGTAACATTTTAATGTCAATATATATATATATATTAGGGCTGACTGAGAAGTCATTGCCGTCTATACTTTGCTGTCTTCTCTTCTCTTCTCTTCTTGCTCTTCTACTTCACCATTTCAGCAAGCAGGGAGGACTTCATCCTTGATATACGATGACTTAAATGGTTGGGCCTGGTTCAATGTGATTTGAACCAATTGAATATGGATCTTGTGATGAATTATGAAGAGGTCCACATACAAGGTTTAAAACCCGAGGAAAGCACACAGACGAATGTAGGCTCAGTCACTAAGGTCCAGCCTACCTTGATGCTCATTGGGCCCCAACAGACCAGCCCCATCTTAGAGATCAATGGTAGAACACCATTTTTTATTAGTTGCTGGTTGTGTATGTGGAGTTCCATACTTGCATGCTATTTCCAGTTTGGTCTTTCTGAGTTTCATGTATTCTCCCTCCCCTTTTGATATTTAATGGAAATTTCTTTACTAGTTAGCAAAAAGCATAATCATGGGCCTTGAGTCACACCTTTCTTCAATCTCTGCATTGTCAAAGAGAGAACTATGAAGTTCCTCAAGTAAACCTGAAATCATCTGGTAGCAATTGAGCTCTCTTATTTTTATTTTCATTATTTGCAGAAACCATGGAAAGCTGAGTCTGGAGTTTTCTAGTAATGTATATTTTACTTCCGAGAAGCTTTATCACCTGTATATGTTAATCCATGCTTCTTTTTCTTCTCATGCTATAATGTGCTGAGTTTGAAACATTAACTTGGAACTGCACTTCATTCTTTGTCTTAATCATTGTTGGTAATTTGTAGGTTTTCTTGCACAAAATTTTAAGATATACGAGTCAACTGGCTATTGGAAATACTTTTAAGGGAGAGCCAACCCATTAGAAAATCAGTTTCACCTTGGTATTATTAGGTTCTCTCAAATTTTATTTCCTAGTCTAACATCTAGTATTGAATTTCCATGTTATTTCTATTTCTTTGCCAGAGCTCAAGAGCTGGAAACTGCAGTCATGGAGATGGTCAAGCAGGATAATTGTTGACAAATGAGTGCAAGGGTACATCTGAATCACAGTAGACTATCTGCTTGTTATGCCAGTTGTCATGTTAAATATGGAAACACATGTTTTTGTAGGACTGTTTACGGTGTGGTTCAAGTCAGTTTCACTCAATTTTTCGGAGTGAAGTTTTTGGGTTGGATTTTAATCCAACAGAAACCAACCAACAAAAGAAAGAACCGAATTTGAAATTGAATGTTTGATTGACAGACTGCTTAATCAGTTTGTGTTCCTTTGCATTTGTGTTGAATTTGCCCCAATGTTATGGATTGGGCTTCACATTTTTCTGGGTTTTAAAGTTAACCAATCAAGGTTTATATATGTAGCAATGAACAACTCATCTAACAATGTTTGGGTTCAAGTTCTATTACCTTTATTTGCTTGGTAGTTGATATGAAGTTTACAAATGCAATAGATAAATAGAAAATTACACCACTGATTTTTCTTTGGGATATGGATAGTGTTGGAATGTTAATTTTATTTCTTATGTTTGTATTCTGCTGAGTTAGGGTCCGTTTGGACTAGTTAAAGTAGTTTTTTTCTTTGTTTTTTGTACTGAAACTTAATTAGGGGCATAAGGGTCCTTTCCCTTTTAATTATGGTCACTCTATATATATTAATATAAACTGGCGCCGCCAGCCATAGTGGTTGACTCCAAAACACTCTCTTCTCTTCTTCTTCCTCTCTTTTCTTCTATTCTGCTGTTAATAGATAGATTGTAATGGGAAAACCAGATTCATGTAGCGGATTCAATAGAGTTGGGTATGGCTTTGTTGATTTGAGCTGTTGATAAGAAAACTATGTGGAGTGTTTTTGTTTTATTTATTTATTTCTTTGGTGGGGGTGGGGGAGAATATCTGTTAAAAAATTAATCATTCAGAAACATTTTAGATTGGGGAGTGATGGAGGTATGTGGATGGGAGAAGAATGCCAAATCCACAAGGAGAGGTTAGGCTATCCCTTTCATGTGGATGTCTGATTCTTGAAAGGTAGTTGAACTATTTGGTTGAAGGTTTCATATCTATTTGTGAAAACATTTCGTGCAAATGTTTTATAACGTAGATGTGTGAGGCACCCACAACCAGAACACTATAGGGTGTAAGCATCCTGATAAAAAATAAAAATGCAGTAAATATCCCATAAAATGTGAAAATTGATGAGAAATTAGAAATTTTCATATTTACAATTTCTAATAATAATATCATCACAATTAAATGTACAAATGAAGAATCGTCATTATAATTATACAAGTTCATCAGATATTAGTGTAGCACTTGCAAACTGCGGCCATTTTATGTCAATAGAATGCCAACGATTAGGACTGCAGCCAATCAACCCCTCCCAAGACCCCAGATAGCTGGAACCAACACTTGGTAATTGCCTTCTCTAATAGTTTTCTTGTCAACTTTTCTTCTGTATATCTTCTATTAAGAGCTTAAATTTCACTCTTTAGTTCATTCTTCTTTTGCATGTATGTATGTGTGGAAGGGGGCAGTTTTCTCTACTTTGCAAACCTACGTCAATTGTCTTGCTTATAAAATTTTTGAAATATTCTTTTCTCATACAGGTGGAGCAGTTGGAGAAAGAGATAGCAGAGCTACGGCAGGCCCTATCAGATAAACAGGAATAAGAGTGTTCCATGCTTCAGGTTTCATTTCTTCTGACTTTTATCTTTCATCCATTTGGTGAAGGTGGTTCTTAGTTACTGGAAAAACAAGCAAAGTGAACCCAAGGTGCTCAGCATTGTTTGTCCCTCTTAACTTTATCTTTTTTAATGCCCACCTCTTGTTTGTTGAGATTGAATGACAATGTTTGCCAACTGTTCCCTTCTGTGTTCCTTTTGAAATTTCCTCATGGTTTCTTGGTTTCTCAAAAGATGAAAACCTCTCATGATGATGGATTTTCTCTGAGGTGTTGCCTAAAATACTTCCAAGAAAAAATGTATTTCCAAGTGTTTAATACTTGTTTCCTTGTCTGCCAACTTTTTGATGTTCTTTTATGTTATTGTTCCTTGTCCTGGCTAGTTCTAGCAGAGACATGGGATTAAATCCTGACTCCACCAGGGATTGGGAGGTTTCAGTTGGGGGAGTGCTACCCCCATTCTGTATCCTATTTGCATACCAAAAATATGTTATTGTTTCCTTGTTCCGCACTAAAACTCACCGGAAAAGTGTACTTCTATCATGATAGTCTACAATCTGATCCAATGTTACTATAGGTCCTAATGCGGGTGAGCAAGAACAAATGGTAACAGAGGATGCTCGCAGATTAGCGGAACAAGATGCAGCTACTCAGAGATATGCTGCCAATGTGCTTCAGGTTCTTTCTTGTTTCTAATATACTGGCTCATTTTAGACGAAGTGATTCATTTCAGTTGAAATAACTCAGTTGGGGATGTATCTAAATTTAGTAGAACATGAAGAGATTCTCTCTTATTTCAAGGGTTTGGGTTTTATAATAGCATTCAGCCCCATGGGATCCATCTCAAAACAGTGCTTTGAGCTCTCAAAGAAGTTTATTGTTTACCAATAATAGCTTCCAAGTGCTTTTCTCTAAGCCATTGCTCCATCCACTGTCTTCAATAGACCTTTTTAATCATTAACTACTTTGTGGAGGGAGACTCAAAGCTGGTAACCCACTGGTTACAAGGAGAGGAGATGGAAATGTGTCTCTTCAACAATGAAAATAAAAGAATCAAGTGGCTAACCTAAGACATGGAGCCAAGGGGTGGGAAGAGATAAGAGATTTTGGGGTGGATTGTAAATTCTGGGGTTGGGAGATGTAAATTCTGTAGCTGATGCATTGGCTAAACAAAGGGTGGGGGGACATTCTTTGTTCTAGGCACAGATGTAAAGGTTTTTGGGGTGGGTTGGGGAGAGATAAGAGATTTTGTCTCACACAATCTTTGCTCTATACCTCCTTGTATTTTTACTTTCTACTTCTTGCATATTCTAATGAAATCTTCAAGTTATTGATAAAAATAAAAGTTTCGTCTAGGTGACAGCACTGATATTGAACGGGGAAGAGAAGTCCTACTACGGTGTTCGTGGTGGGCAGGAAATAATTTAGATATGACATGTTTGGAAGGAGTAGATCTCCTACCACTCCCAGGGTCTCTTGTATATCATTCTATTTTCCTCTTTTAATAAACCTTTGAGTTAGTTAATAAAAAAAAAGGAAAGAAAGAGAAGAAAAAGATGCTGCACCTTCAGGGGACAGACTTGGAACAAGCTCCCATAACCACAATTTACGAAATTAAATTTTATTCATTAACTTGTTGGCAATGCCACTTGAAGCTTTAGTGAGATGGATTCATGCATAGTGGTTCTTCTAGCAACCACTTGGGCTTCTCCTTTTCAATCACCAGAGATACTATGCTCTCAGATGATATCTCAGATATTGGAGATTGAACAACATAAAACACAGCAAGTCTCTTCCTAGTAGTACTACTGTTTTAACTATACTCTTGTTAGAAAATGTTACCATCTTCTTAACTAAATAATGTGTGAGCTAACATAATTTGAATTGAACAATAAAAAAACTGGGCTAAGTGCTCAGTTAATTCTAGTGCTTCCACTACTATTTTCTTTTTTTCCTTGCTGGTGGAGATACTTACTGGGAGCCAATTTGCACTGAAAATTGCATGCAACACCAGATGGGAATGCAGTAGATGGCTTCCCTTTATCGTATGAGGAGGATAAAAAATCTTGCAGTTGGAAGAAAATTGAGACTGTACCTACTTTGCCATATTTCTGAAGGTAATGTTTTGTAATACTATAAAGATGGGTTCCTTTAGTTTAGCTGAAAATTTTCAAGTTGTTTCAAATTCTGTAGCTTTGGAATGTAATAAGAATTGGTATAACTTCCATGGCTATTATCTGTAGTTCCAGGATGTCAATACAAGGTAGTTATGAACTAGAGAAGGAGCTCAGATGCTGAGAAGTACATACACTATGGGATTACGGGTTCAGTACAACTGGAAGAGGTCCTTGCTCTGATGGGACCCTCAGGTGGTGGTAAAACGACTTAATCTCCTCAGTGGAAGGGTGACAGGTACGTATATGCTTAGTTTTGATATCTAAAAACTTTACATACATACATACATGATACATGTATGAATGGATGGATGCATGCATTGATTTCTAGTCATGCATACTTGGGGTGCATGTAAAATGATAAAAGTACCTGACCAGACAATCATGGAATTTAATGTATCCATATATGGTTTGTGTCAAACTATATATGAGATCTCTCAAAAGAAAATATATATATATGAGATGAAATTGCCAAGTCACAATCCAGTAATTACTGAGAGATTGAATGGCATACATGAACAGGATTGGTTTTGTGATGCAAGATGATGTTGTTTTTCCTCACCTCACAGTAAAAGAGGCTCTAACATATGCTTCTCTTCTACGTCTTCCCAAAACACTTACCAAACAACAGAAAGAAGAAAGGGCCATGAATGTTCTAACTTCTAAGAGAACTCGACCTTGAATGGTGACTTCTCAACTTTGTCTCTTAAGATTAATGTGGTATTAGGTAAAAGTTTATTAGTTGCAGAATTCATTTATTGATATGAGAATGCTAAATTATGATGCCTCCACAAATGCCTTGTTTTTATACATTTTTTTATGGACATCTCATTGACTTTACAGTTTACATTCTCTAACAATTTATATGTTAGAGAATATGTGTTACAATATTCGATGTGGATTTGTTGCACGTCCATAATGGTTGCAGGTCCAACCATTATGTTAGGTGGATTTGCATTGAAATATGTGTTACAATATTTGAGAAATTGATTTTTTTAGTCCTTGTATTTTTTATATGTCAAATGGATATTGTATCTAGATCTGATCTGGCGGTTCAGACCACCGCCCAAAGAACCAGAAGATGCTGGGCAAAACCAAATTTGGCAGTTAACTAGGATTAAAACCGTTTTTCTTATAGCGAATATTCTGAGTTTAATTGCACTTCTGAAGTTTCGGTCAGCCTGTTTCAGTGTATGTGTGATCTGTTTTACACGTATGTAAGACATTTGTCACAAACTGAACAGAACAATTGTATATCGCATGTCTAACACTCCTCGTAGCAGTTTCAGTCGTTAATTGAAAGATCTCTATCTTGTCATTCATAGAAATATGTTGGTCTGAGGAGCAAAACTGTTTCGGCGAGTATGGATTCAGCCCGCACAAATCTGTCCTTACACCGTATTCATAGCCTTTTGTAGCAGTGCATCCGGAATGACTCCGGATCTCTTGCCCGCAGGAACTCTGCTCACAAGTCACATCTACCCACAACATATCACCTCCATGCATTTGGAACATCTTATATAAGAGGATGAGATGTTCCCACTTATGTTATGTGGGTAGACGTAGACAGACTTCTTTTTATGTGCAGGAGATCTGAATTCATTGAAAAAACTTGGTATTTATATGTTTAGATTGGAAGGGAGATATTCCCAATGCAAAGCTAGTAAGTGGCTGTGACTTTGTGAGCAGTGTGAAAGCGGTTCTATGAGTACTTAATCTGAATTCCTAGGAGGCGAGGGGTCTGTCTATAGGCGCTCACAGGGCGGTCTTCAACCCTAAGTAACTATATTTTTCAGAAATTTAAAATATCAGTTTGAAAAGAGTGTAATTTTATAGATATATACCGTGAAAATACAAGGTTTAGAAATGAGTAATGCATCACCTGAACAACTGTAAACGTTTTGGAAAGCATTTTTGTTTATAGATGCTTTCCAACAAAGGACAAAGCCCTTAATGATATCTGATTATGGTTTTGTTGGATTGTAAGGCACTCTCCAAATGAATAAAAGTATTAAAACCCACAAATTTCTCACTGAATTGAATCATGATGATTCAAATAAAAGAAAAAGACGAGTTGAATCCAAATAGCATCCTACTATTCAACCTTTAACATGAATTCACAGGATTTGAAAAGTAGAAACACTTCTCATAGTGTTCAACAACTCTCGTTACACGAAAATTTGAAAAGTAGAATATGGATTAGCCATTTTGGAATTGGGATTTGTCAAAGAATCCCTTTATTGTAAAAGTTAAAGTATAAAAGCTAAAGCTTAGCTAAAACGGAGGTGGACCTGGTGGCCTCCGAGGAGGGGCGAACGGATCCAAGTGTGGCGGAGGAGGTGGTCCCGGTGGTGGTGGTGGACCGAAGGGACCTGGCGGACCTGGTGGTGGCGGAGGACCCTGAGGACCTGGTGGTGATGGTGGAGGAGGCCCGGCTGGCCCTGGAGGTGGCGGTGGTGGTGCAAAGGGAGCAGGTGGTGGAGGGTGTCGATGATGGGCCATGATAAAGAGGGGGTGCAAAATTGCTTCTGGGAAGATGAAAGCAAGCTGCAAGTGTGGGAAAAGGTGAGTGGAATGTCGCGGCACGGAAGGCTACAAAACTAAACCTCTCTTTATAAGAGGATCCAACGGAAGATTGTAGAAAGCCTGAGTCTATGACTCGTAGGTGACGAGTGACGACTGGTAGCTAAAATGTTAAAAAACGTGTCCCTCTCTGTTTTGGAAGCGCCGTTCAATCAGTACGAGAGGTGGTAACACATTAACCTACTATGAACCACAAAATTGTTGTCAGACTGTCAGCTGCTCGATGGATAGCATATGTATATTGTGGCTGCGTTTGGGAAGAGTAGTAGAGTACAGATAAAAAAAATGATAACTACAAATATATATGTTTCATGTTTGGTTCTGAAAAATGCAAAGTTGATTTAGTTTTGGCAAATTCTATGATTTTTAATTGTGGTAGCTATAAATATGAATTTCAACATCGGAATTTGTTAAAATTCATATTTACTATCATTATTAATATATATAAATGCATTCTTCAGAGGCTGTGTTTGAGAATGGTGTAAATGCAATGATACATTCTACAAATAATGACACCTCCGGTTCAGGTGCATGAAAAGTGGAACCGGGTTTTCTTCTCGTTTGGCAAATAACACGAGTGCTTTTCTCGGTGGAAAAAAAGGGCGTGAATTTACACTAAAAAATTTGAAATAGTTTTTCACCCCAAAATCGAAAAAAAACTGACACATTTGCAAGTTTAGTTAAATCTCAAGGATATTCATACAACGCTTCCAAACGCATGCAAATCAGGACCGGGATGCAATAGTCGGCTGGCATTTACACCATTTCCAAACACAGCCTCGCCGAAGTAAAACATTTAGAATCGTTTGTATTTTACAAGTCAATTTTGTCCTAATTAATAATTGGATCTGGATAGGTTTTGTTCCAAATTAATTCAGACATGCACCGATTGTATAGTTAATAATATATAAAGGCCTCTATTTTTGTATTGGATTGGACCCGTCCAAATCAGAATCAATTTGGATTGGATTCGATCTGGTTCATCCATAAAGGATTTACATTGGATTGGGTCGGATTGAACCAACATCTGGTCCATCAATAGAAAATAAGAATATAAGTATCAATATTGGATCAGGTTTGCATTGAAACTGATCTAAATTAAAATCAATTTGAACAGATTGGATGGTCCAAACATTGAATTGGACTGGTCCAAAATGGTCCAAAGTATTCATTAGATTGGACTGGACCTGGTCCATCTGTAATGAACTCATATTTGATTGGACAAAATTCAGTCCAATTGACACCCCTATTCATAGATAGTGTATAAGATAATTTTGGTTAAGGATGCTTCTTTTATCAACATATAAACAATTTACTATTTTAGTGTCATTTTTTTGAAGGTTATATCATTAAAAATAAAATTTTAAATTATTATTATCATATGTAATTATAAATTTCATGTATATTTGGGTCTAATTGGATCAGATTCGATTGCCCCGATTAAAAATTAAGACAATTCTGGTTTAGAAGACTAATAAGTGGTTTGGAACTGGTACACCCTGTCCAAGTGACCAGAACCACGCCCGACCCATTAACTTTAGGCAATTTGGATTGTTTAGGCCACTTAACAACTTAGCTCTAAATGTCATGGGAATCTTCCATTGAGATTGGTTTTGGGTTCTTATCAGTTGTGACTGTGTCTGAACTGCAATCCAGAACTGATTCATTGATGGGCCGAGGTGGAGGGAGGGGGTAGGAGTTGTGTGGGACAGAAAATGGACCCAATTAATTTGATAGGGTAACATCCGAATTTGATTTAATCAGAAAATCCTTTATCCAAATTCCACTGTATCGATCCTAAATTATAGCAAAACCCAAGTATCAGCCATCAATATGCCAAAAATAACAAACTTATGTAAAAAAAAAAAAAGATAAATCAATTGCTATTGTTAGTCAGAATCCATCTAATGAGTTGAGTTCAAGAATATGCTAATGATCTAGTAGCTGTGTTTGATTGCAATGCGAATAAATTTCCACCGATACAAAACCATGGCAGTGCAAATGATTTGAATGTAAGTTCTGACCTATTTTTGTTTCAAATTTTAGCTTGTTTTGTTTGATTGTAGTACAAATGAAGTAAATTAAGACATGAAGCAGAATAAAGTAAAATCTAAAATAAAATTAAATAAGAATTTGCATTTTTTACATTTGCACTGTCATGCATTTGTACTAGTGCAAATAAATTTGCACTGCAACCAAACACAATGTTTGGCTCAGTTTGGAAGGAGTAAAAATACAAATAGGTAGTGTGCAAAACTATGTATTTGTATTATTTTATATGTAATTGTACTCTTTCCAAATCTGCACCCTACTCTGTTCCTATCCTAAATCTCCCTATGGCTATGTTTGGTTTGAAGGAAAAGGTAGGGAAACTTATACAATGTTTGTAAGGCTCCGTTTGGTTTGTGGGATGAGAATGAGAAAAAGGGAATATTCCAAAAGTATTCATTTTTTCTCTCATTTGTTTTGAGGGAAACAAAGGGATGGGGTGAGAAAAATGTGGGATGTCAGATCCCAAAATCGTGGATTTGGGGTCGCACCAAAACCGTGCAACCCAGTGGAAAATTTTGAGAAAGCACTGTTACCATCGACAACGAACAGAGGAGGCAACTAACGACGACGAAAAGAGGAGGGAGAGGACCAGTGCCTTTCCCGTTACCATTAGTGATTTGCTACCTCCACTTCCCCGTTCGAACCAGAAGTAGGAGTTGGTTCGGTGAGATTTCACCAATGGCTCTAGTAGCTCTTCCTAAGTTTAAGGCGAATCGGGTAGAGCAATACCATTTGTGTCTAGCCTGAACTCAATTGGTGTACAGAGGAGATTCGAGCTCGATTCGATTTCAGAGTACCTCTCTTTAGACAAGAACGATGATTTATGGCCGATTAGGAGAGATTCAATTAAGAAAACCAAGCTTATCAACTGTAGCTTCGTGAGTGTTGGGTTTATATTAAAAATGATATGAGAAACACAATCTACTCTGGTGTGCTTCTTCCCTCGCCGTCGACAGAGATGTTCGACAGAGGGCTAACGAACGAAGAAGAGGATGGAGGGAGAAGGAGATGACTATGCGAGTAAGATTTAGAAATGGAGAGAGATGGGGGTTTGGTCCGCTGCTACCTATTAGTTTGAAGGTAGGAGATGATGAACAATCACTCCCCTTCCTCCTTTTTCTTCTTCTTCCGAATAGGAAAGTTAGGTTTCTCTTTAGTTCGAACGGTTTGTTGCTACTTGTTAATCTGAACTACTGTCTTCGGCAGCATTGTTCGCTTTCCAATGGTGACCAGCGACATTGTTTTCTCATCTTTGCTTTCCACCGACAAACTATTGTTCATCTTCCTCTTGGTGAAATAGAGCACCCACAATGAAGAAGTAGCTCGTCACAGTGCTTTTCCCATTATTTTCCCATATATAAAACCAAACAATGGAAGTATAAATTTTTACACTTTCCCATCCCATTCCATACAAATCTTCACACAAACCAAATGAAGACTAAAGGCTTCCCTACCTTTCCTTTACTTTCCCTACTTTTGCCTTCAAACCAAACACAACCTATGTGTCAAAAAAAAAAAAAAGTTCAGGAATACAAGATACACGATTCATCAGATGCAAAATAAGGATCAATCCATTTGCTACTTGGTGAGGCTGTCACCAAACCCAGTACCTTAGAGAGTAGAGAGTGGAGAGGAAAAGTTCCATATATATATATATATATATATATATATATATATATCACACAAGGGGTAGAGAGTAGAGAACCCACTACCTTAGAGATGAGGCTGTCAGTTGTGTTTAGTACAATTGGTGTTTGAATTTGCACTGTTTTCACTTGAAATATCATTTATATTTGGAACACAAATACCACTGTTTTTACTTAAACCTGTTTGGTGAAAAATGTGTATTTTTCATTCATGCCATTGCCACATCGTCAATCAGGTTTTCAATCCACTATTGATCTGGATGGTTGAACTCTTTGAACTGGATATAATTCAAGGTCTGGTTTTCCCAAAACCCAAGATTTGACAATAAACCAATCAATTGCTTAAAATCCACTTGACATGGATGGTGAAACTGGTGACCCATCACCCAAGAAAAAACAGTTCAGCCTTAGGTTTGGTTTTTAAAACATTGGTTAGGAATTTTAATTTTCTAACATGGTTAAAAATATAAAATAATTATAAAAAACTACTAAATTAGCAATAGTGAATGGTGAGAGAATTTATGAATACAAAGAGTATTGTAGCATAGCATAGGTAAAGGTTTGAAACAATACGTTCAAAAAATCAACAAGTTTTTAAATGGAACAAATCATGGTTTTTAAAACCGACCCGTTGATCAAACTGGTCAGGGGTCCGGTTACCGGGTTGAATGGTCCGACTGTTCGAATTGAACGTTCGGCTCGTTCTGACAGAAAAAAATAAAAAAAAAATTCAAAAAAATAAAAAATGGTCAAAACCATTCAAACGATTAACTGCCCGATTCAGCAGTTCGTTGACCAAATCAATGGTTTTGAGGGAAAATCTGATTTTTGGGGAAAACAAAACTGATTAAATGACTGGTTCCTGTTTTTCCGGTCCGGTCTGATTTTAAAAACCATGGAACAAATTATATATTTCCTAATAATTAAATGTTAAACACATGGAAAATTGAGATACCAAATTCACATATGGATAACCAATATTTAGGAGGATCATAGGCCCATTAGATTTACCTGGGCCCATTAGATTTTCTTGAAAAACGATATTCGATGGGAAAGACAAAGTACGTTCTTTATTTTCTCCTGCTTCCCTACAATTAATTCTCTTTTTGAAAAATATTTTTCAGTTTTGTGTTCTCGTATGCTAATATTCACATGTAACAAAAACGGAAAAAAAGAAAATCGTTGCAGGCATGGAGTACAATGCAACAGTTGTTTATTCTGCTTTATTACACATAAGCTACCACCAGCTTATGATGTTTTCTTTAATGGGGCGTTCCTATTTTGGATTTTGAGAGGGGGAAAGTTGGTTACTTGGATTCAAGAAACTTATGTTATTTTTTCATATTTTGGATTTTGAGAGAGAGAAAAATTGGTCAATGGGATTCAAGAAACCTATGTTCTTTTATCAAATTTATGTGAGACCATGGGAAGTTTATTTTCCTGCCTCACAGGTGGGTAAATAACTTTTCCACCTAGGGAAATGTTGTCAATATTTTGATGGGACAAAAATGCTAATTTTAATAATAAAATTTTATGGTTAAAATGGTCATTAGATATTTACCAAGGACATGGATAAATCATAAATGCATTTACCCGAATAAATAACTTACCAAAAAGCGAATGGAGCTTAATTATAGGTTTCACATAATCCCGAATAAAAAAAAAAAAAACACTTGAACCCAATCAATCAACCAAACAAGATTCTTCTTACACATAAAGCATCAGTAGGCACCACACAGGCATAACAGAAACATATCAAAGAAAACATCAAAATGATAATAAAAGTGAATTTACTCTAATAAAATTTGTACCCAATCGAATTACCAAACAAGAGTCAAATAGAATAGCCTAAAACTAATGTGCCACTAAGATGAATTAGGAATGTTAATTTTCCCCGTTTCCACTAGGTATCAGGTCTCCCCGACCCCATCAAGGGACGGGGTCAGGATGGGGGATGAAGTCCCTATCCCACTTAGACCTAATTATTAAATATTATTCATATTAATTATATATTATTTTATGTATATAGTATTATTTATATTTAAAAAATATTTTAATTCAATTTTTTTTAAATACTATTAATTAAAAAATTTTGGGAATTCAGATCCTTAGAAGGAACCCATCTCCATTGGGGATCAGGAATGGAGGATGGGCTTTGGCCATTCCCATACTTAGATGGAATCACAACTAGGGATGGCAATTTCTATCATAATCGGTGGGTACCCACCCCTACCCTCCCCAACCCGCAGTGTTAGAAAGCATATAAACTTTATATACTAAGCGTTGAATTTAACAATATGTTGAATTTTATGGGAAAGATAATTGATAGTTTATGTGTTTTTTACATATCTTAATCAAATAATTGTAAATTTTGTTCTTTATTTGTGTAATTTTACTTATTTATTATTTATATATGACAAGAAATAATAAGAAATTAGATGTAGATTTTAAATCAACTTGCCTTACCCTTGAATGCCGAGAGGGTTTTGCATATTCATTTATGAGACGAATTCTTAAAATTGAACCTACTACGGGTTTTGAACAGGTACGGATCGAAAGGTTTAAGGAGACAAATAAGATCTAAAATTTACAAAACCCTCCCTAATCACAACAGGCACACAGCCAACAAACATACCAAACACCCACAAAGACTGTGATAACTCACTGGCTGGGCAAAGGTGGATGTGCTGCTGCGTAGCGTCGGAAATGAAGTGACGCAACCACCCATACCCAGGCAAACAAACAAGATGCAACAGTTTATTGATTTTCATTTTATAATTTATGGCTTTTCGCTGTGACTGCTCGGTGCTCACTAAAAGGAGGGCACAGTATAATCTTACATTTACAGATATGCCACCAAATAGGCCCTCATGATGTGAGGTAACTAAATGAGGGTATTTTGGTAAATGAGTTACAGAAAAGTTGCTTGGCCCCTTTTCTTTCCTTTCCTTCCTCCATCCCCTGTGGATGGACGTTAAATGGGTTAAAAAGAGAGAGAAAGAGATGAAAAAGGATAAGGATGGAGTCATGGAGGTGGACCTGGTTATTTCTGCCGTTCTGTTGGCGGCGATGGCGATCTACACTCCTGAAAATCCACCATGGACCCTCGTTAGGCCTCAACGCGCCCAGCAGTCGATACTGCCATACTCAGTAAGTCTCCTCTCTCTCTCTAAAACTCTTTCATTCTTTTATCTTTTTTGTTTGCTTGGATGATTAATAAGTCCTTTTTTTAGTAAAGTTCACAGTTTACTTATGCTCAAATACTTTTTCTCAATGATTCACTCGTGTTTTTTTCTCTTCCTTCTTTGTTGTTTGCTTTGTCCAATCTCTTCTATTTGTTTCCTTTTAGCAATTTTATCAGTTTTTGTATGTTTGGGACTTGGGAGAGAGTTTTGGGGATCACAAAGACACCAGGGAGTAATTCCCTTGTGTTTGTTATTCGGTAACCATATGGAAAGCGTGATGTTAATACCAGGCAAAAATAATGTTATAATAACGTATAATGTACTTCAAAATTCAAATAGTAGTCTTCAAAACAGAAAACCAAGAATGGTTGAACAGAATGGGCTTGGCTTCTAAGATATACACGTAAGAAATGGGTTTTTAAAGAGGCCCATGTTTGAAAATGGGCCCAAAAATTGAGCCCATGATACTTATTGGACCCCCAATCCCAAGTCAAGCCATATTCGGCCTAGTCAATACATGGAAGTGGACCTCGGTTCTTAATTTGGTGGGTAGACTGAGAACATGGGTTAAATTTTGCTTTCATTATATTCTAATTTCTAAGAGATAGAATGTGGAAGCGCTGGAGTTTGGATTGGTCCATGATGTTCAGAAACATCAGCAGGACATGGGGATGGGGAGTATATATATATATACACACGTTAGGTCCATTCACCATCTCAGCTATTGGGTCATTGGCAAAAATAGTTAGACTTTGGGGGTGCATGTAGGGGTGTCAATTGGACTGGATTTTGTCCAATCCGATTCAGTCCAATGTGAGTCCATTATAAATGGACCAGGTCCAATCCAATCCAATGAATACTTTGGACTGGTCCAATCCATTGCCTGGAGTGTCCAATCTGTTCAAATTCATTTTGATTTATATTGGTTTTAACCCAAACCCGGTCCATTAATACCTATGTTTTTATCTTATATCAATGGATTAGGTATTAGCTTAATCCAACCCAATCCAATATAAATTTATTATGGACGAACTGGGTCCAATCGAATCTAATAAATATTTTAGACCGGATTGGTCCAATCCATCCAAATTGATTTTGGACTGTATGGGTTCAATCCAAAACCGGTCCATTCACACCCTTAGGTGCATGCATAGAAATCTTTGATTTCTGCATAAGATATATAATAAGAAGCTGTGTACAAAACAATGTATAAGCAAAAAGTTTTCTTTTCTTTTCTTTTTTTTTTCTCCTAAGCAATAGATCAGTATTGTAATAATACAAAACAGACATTGTTTCATAATAATATAATTTAGTGGGTTTTCAGCAACAAGTATGACTTTGTTAAATTGTTTTTCTTGCGTATATTGGGGGATCTGATGTTTGTTTTCTAAAATTTGGATTTATATGCATCGTTTAATTAGCTTCACTAATTCTTTCTTTCTTTTTTTATTTTTTTATTTTTTATTTTTTATTTTTAAGCTGATAGTAGGATGAGGTGACAAAGCTTAAGTAAAAAGAAATAAAATGGAAGAAGTAACAGCCCGAAAAGAAATAAACAAGAAAATTGGATAAAACCTTTATGAATGAAGAGATAGACCACAAAGATGTACAAAATTTCGGGATTTAGGCACCACATCTAAGAGAAGAATTTTTATTTTCCACTCAAGATGAATCTCTCTCGTCTCTCAAAGAATGGTAGGATATGGATGCCTCATGCATGAAGTTACATCACTCTGTATAGTAAAAAAAGTAATTAAACCTATTAGAGCATTTAAATAAAAAATAATTATTAGAAATCCACTAATATAAATTAGTTATTGTTAGAAATTCACTAACAAAGGTATATTCAAAGCCCACTAGCTAGTTTATATGTAGTTAAGCTGCACAATGAGGTTATACATTACTATAATGGGAAAGACTAATAGTAGTAAAGAGCTAAGGAGTGGGTGAGTAGATTTTATATAAAGAACTAAGGACATATTAAATTATAATAAAAGTAAATAGAAATTATTATATTGTAAAATGTTTGATTTGTTGATATCGACATGAAATTCATGGAAATATTCAAATTTTAACTGTAGAAAAATTATGTTTCTTAATAAGCTATGACTAGGCAAGATATTGGGTCTGGCCCATGACTTGCCATGTCTAAACCAGAAAAAATTTTGTCACGTATCAGCGTATCCTGTAGGAGCCTTCCCGATACGCCCCTTCAGCGAGTGTTTCAGGTCGGCAAGTGATTTAGGGGTCAACTGACCCTTCTAAATAGGGCTGTTCACGGGTCGAGTTGGGTTAGTTTATTGAGATTTTTTCAACCGATCCGACTTGATCGGGTTACCTGAAATTGAAACTAAAACTGACTTGGTTGGTTTGGGTCGGTTTCGGCTCTAAATTCAACCATGGTAATAAATTGGTAGATTGGAGAAAGAAGATTGAAATTTGATATAAAAAATGACACCCAATTCTATTAGAGAAAGAAGACTGAAATTGGTAGGGGGCGGATCAAGTTAGAATAGAAGTTATCAAGAAAATAGAAAGTCAAACTGTATTAGAGAAAGAAGAATGAAATTTGTATATTTCAAGAAACCTTCTAATATAAGTAAAAAAGGAAACCTAATTCTAATTGTAATTGGTTGCCTATTTGGTGTAAAAGACCATAAAAACTAGGATCTTTTGATTATTTTCTTTAAAATTTTCTAAAAAAATTCATTGTCTAGTTGTCTTATAATACTTGCCATTAATGTCATTTCTAATTAGAAAACTAGAAATTAAATTAAGTTGTAACTAGGATAGAGACAAGTTAGTTAAGTAGGAACTAAGTAGGTTGTAAATACTAACTAGGAACTAACTACTAACTACTAAGTCGGTTCGGTTCGGGTTGGTTTATGATTTTTAACAACCCGAAACCGATCGATGCTGAAGAAAACCCGACCAATTCGGGTTGGGTCGGTCCGAGTTGGTCAATTTGGTCGGGTTGGTTCTTCTTATGAACAACCCTAGCTCTGAACCTGATTTGAAAAAAAAAAAAAAACAGTACCGATACAGGCCAATACACCCTATCGACGTATCGCCTTGTATCGATACTTTGAACCTTAGTCTAAATAATGTGGTAAAAAAAATTAGGGTAAAATACAAAAACCTCCTCTGAAGTTTCTGACAATCATAAGAACCTCCCCTATAGTTTCATTTTAACAAATACCTCTCTTGAACTTTTGAAAAACTCAACAAAAACCTCCCTTCCGTCACTATCCCAGATGGAAAATGTTAAATTGATGCACCAGTTTTTTCCAAATATCTATTATACCCTTTAATAAATTATTTTACATACAAAATTACTGAAATAATCCTATTTTAACTCAACAAAAAAATATATCTCAGTAATTTTGTATGTAAAATTACTGAAATGATCGTTAAAAGAGGTTTTTGTTAAGTTAAAATGAGATTATTTCAGTAATTTTGTAATAAAATAATTTATAAAAGGGTAGAATGGGTATTTGAAAAAAACTGAGCTATCAATTTAAGGTTTTCGGTCAGAACAGTGAGGCAAAGAGGTTTTTGTTGAGCTTTTAAAAAATTCAGGGAAGATATTTGTTTAAATGAAACTATAGTAGAGATTTTTATGATTGTCAAAAAATTCAGGAGAGATTTTTGTATTGTACCCAAAAAATTATTGAATTTTTGGTTACCCTTCCGGTGCTTGGTACACGAATCAATGAAATATAGTATTAATATACATCACTACCAGTTATTGGGGCCCTAGAGCCATACGTGGATATTGTGTTCTCAGGCCCGCCCAAGACATTCCCCATAAATTATACATTCATAGTACAATTATTTTTCTCATTGGCTTATTAAAAATTGTCCTCTTCGATAACAAAAAGCCATGGACAATAAAGGGCTCCAGCCCCGGTGATGTCCTTGCTCTACTGGAATGGTTTACATCCAGTTCATCACTGAGATATTTTTCTTCTAGTACAAGAAATTTACTAGTATTCTTAATAAGTAATTAACTAGAGAAAGTAGATTAAAATGGTTTGGTCATATGTATAGAAGAATTTTAACTTCATTCATAAGAGGTGATCTATTGCAAGTTGAAGGTATCAAAATCAAAGGGGATAGGGTAAATTTAAAAAGACATGGCTTGAAGTAGTAAAAAATTATCTAAATACTAATAATATACAATGAATATAACTTAAATAGAATGGGATGATGACACCGGATTCATGTAGCTGACCCCATATGGTTGGATAAAGCCAGGATGATGATTATTTTAATTATGGAAAAAAAATAATAACAGTTTTTAAAAATATAAAAAATTACATACTTAAAATGTATCTTTAAAGCTGTAAATCGGGCTGTGCCATATGCGGCCTGGCACAACAGCATGCAGGCTGTGCCCGACACAACACGACACGACAACACAGGTTGTGCTGGCATGGGCCTGTGGCCCATCCCGGCCTGCGGCCCAACCCATATATTTATATGTATATGTAAAATAATAATAATAATAATAATAATTGTATACATTTTTATTTCCAATTTTATTATACTATTTTATTTCAATTGTATTTTAATTTCATTTTATTATTTCATATATAAACAATTGTATACATCAAAGTTTCATTTTATTATTTATTATTTTGTTATTTTATTTTAAAATTATTTTTGAAAAATATACCCCTCATGGCTTGACCTGGCTCGCCACATAGCATTCAGAGGTAGCAAGTACAATCCAACACGACCTGATTTGCACCTCTATGTATATTGATCAAGAAAGGCATTATAAGTTTATATTAGGGAATCAAGAACCCTAACCCTAGCTTGTATGATTGTATGTAGTATGGTAATAGCTAGGGGTGTCAATTGGATTGGATTTGGTCCAATCTGATCCAGTCCAATGTGAGTCCATTATAAATGAATCAGGTCCAATCCAATCCAATGAATGCTATGGACCAATTTGGACCAGTCCAATTCAATGTATGGACAATCCAATCTGTTCAAATTCATTTTGATTTAAATCGATTTCAACCTAAACCCGGTCCATTGACACATATTCTTATCTTATGTCAATGGACCAGATGTTGGCTTAATCCAATCCAATCCAATATAAATTTATTATGGATGGATCAGATCCAATCCAATCTAATTAATATTTTAAGCCAGATTGATCCAATCCAATGTATATTGTTGGTCCATCCAATCCGTCTACATTCATTTTGGACTGGACGGGGTCCAATCCAATCATGTGTCAAAGGCATAAACTAATTATTTATATTTCTATGTTACCATTAATTGACAAATCCACGAAATTAATTATGGAAAATGTATCTATGTAGTAAAAGAAAGACAAAAACATGCATATGTTTCGAATAAAAAAAGACAAAAGACAGTTTTTTCTTAAAAAGAAAAAAAAAAAGTCTCCTTTTATGTGTCCACATGCATGAAACGTGGCCATTGCCAACCACTAAAAATTATATGGGCAGATTAAATACATACGTGGCATATGCATTATCAAGAACAAATTAATAAAGGAAAAGAAAAAGGAAAACAAACAAAAATGCTTATTGGTCATTCACGTGAATAGAAGAAAACTACAACCCCAGCCTTCCTGCTAGAATCTTGAAACTTGAAACTTGAATAAAACCATAACAATCAGAGACATCTCATCTAAGGAAAAGCCATGCTTTAGGGAAACTTATCTACAAGGGCATCCATATAACGGGGCCAAATATGTCATTTCCATGCAATTCTTGTTCTGGGTTTAATTCTTTTAATTCCTACATGAATCCCATTTCACCATCTGGTTTTATTTAATATATACTCTATCCATTGTTAAATTAAAAATGCTTAAATTCAATTAATGTTCTTTTTGGTCTACCCACTGCCCCTAACCCTTTTAACGTCTTCATGATCATTAGAATTTGGCAGAAGTTCTAGACGAAGGTTTTTAAAATCGATCCGGAGAATGAATCATTCAGGGATTTGATTCTTGGGTCGAATGGTCCGATCATTTAAATTGAATGGTAAGTTTATTTTGACAAAAAAAATAAAAAAATTTAAAAATTTAAAAAATATTAAAACTGTTCGAATGGTTAATCGTCTGAATTAGTGATTTATTGACCAAAATCAATTTGATTTTGATAAAAAACAGAATCAATCACCTAATCGGTTTTTGGTTTTTCCGGTTCAACTGTCCAGTCTAGTCCGATTTTGAAAATCATGTTCTAGACTGCCAACCTGATGCAACCCTCCTTCTTTATCAGGGCTTAGGACTGGCGGTGTAAGACAACTTATTGAATATATTATTGATATATTGGAGTACTGATGTGTGATTTCCTCTTTTGTTTGTTCATTAATTCTTACCAATTCTTCCATCCTTGTCATTGGTCTCTTTGAATTTCTTCTCCTCAATCGCCACTATAAATTGCTCTATCCAGAAGGGAGAATTTGAATGAACCAAGGCTAATCAAATGCTACTTTCTCCCAGCAAAAGCTGTAGCTTCTTCCTAATATCTTTCTTTTCTCTGTTTTAGTTAGAGAGGCTTTCATATTGGGCATACATATTTGGTGTTGGAACTGAAACCTTTGCCATTGATATAGCTGCAATACTCAGAAGCTCAATTTTTCTGAAATGATGACCATGTTTTTACTGCAAATTCTAGGGACCCACATCACTTGCCAATGGGTTTCAATAGTTAAGCTTCTATGAACCCTTTCCACCCTTACTTGCCAGAAACGTCATTTTCTATCACGAACTGCCACAAGAAATCTTTGTCACGAATTGATGAGTGGGTTTTGGAATTTCTCAAAAATATGGATCTAATTGGAGGGTGATGGTTATTGAGGTGATGATACGCAGTTATATCATTCCTGATCAACTGCAAACAGAATCCTTTAATTCTTTGTCCGTGACTAAATTTCTAAGGTGTGGATATATAGACTTTATTTCTTGGGTTTTCTGTAACAATTACACATTTGATTTCAGATGCCCCTTTAGACATCTTACTTGTCTTGTTCCCAAAGACCCAAAACTGATTTCTGCAAGTACAGTGCATGATCCTTTTCAAAATTTGATTTTTTATCAGTTGCCTCACTCACTAATTACAACTATTCTCTTCCCAATCTCGTGTCGGTTGCGTTGCTGTGTTTATTGCATAATCCATTTTAGTTTCTTCTGTCTGCTTGGGAAGTCCCAACTCTCAATCATGGTTTTTAAAACTGGATCGGATGGTTGGACCAAAAAAACTGGGAATCGGTCAGGTGATCGGTTCCGTTTTTTTAGAAAATTGGATTTTTTTTAAAAAATCATTGATTTTGGTCAATAAACCACTGACCCAAGCAATTAATCGTTCGAACAGTTTTGACCATTTTTTATTTTTCTTTTTATCAAAATGAACCGACCATTCAGTTCAAATGGTGGGACCGTTCGACCCGGAAACCAAACCCCTGACCGGTTCATCTCCGGTTCTGTTTTAAAAACCTTGGTCCCAATCACTACTCCAGACTGAGACATTCATGCATCTTTTAGTCACTTTCAGTGCTTAAATTCTATGAAAAGATGGCTTCTATAGTTGATGAGTATAAAGAAGAGATTTCTATCAGTGCTCTTCTTGTTTTATTTAGTACTTTATATATATATATATATATATATATTTACATAGGAAAAAAGAGGGAAGAACACAGAATTAAACAACAAAAAGATGGTTTCATAATATGAAATATAACCATACATCATTATGGTACGTCTCTTCTCTCTTGTTAATGTCGTTTTACCCTTGGAAGCATGGCTTGATAGAAGTTACCCTCAATTAAAATCCGTTCTTTTTCACACCCACCATGGCTTTTAAAGTAATTTTCCCTTTACAACAGGAAGACATCATTATCTTGCAGTTCAATCGGCCCATCTCTGGCTTTGGCTTTGGTAGTTGGTACAGAATGGTACACCACGACAAACTTATATTGGCCAAACGTTACCTCGATTGTTACATCAGTATCACTTGAATTTATCTGACTGGACTTCTGTGTCATCGATTGGTGTAACCTTTCATTCTCTGACCTCTCAAAACTATTTCGTAGCATTATCACATGGACCCGGCCTCTTCTCATAATAAACATACTTCCATCATCTCTTGTTGAAACTTCCAATCCATTATTGCCATGGATTTGAATATACCCATCAGCATGGTGATGATGGGTTTGATTTTAATGTCAAATTTCCATTTTAAGTGTGTGATTTCAGCTATGGGGCTTTTGTTGGTCAACATTGGCTGACGAGAGAAATGATAAGCAATAAACAGTAGATCCCGCAGGGATGACAACTTGTTTCAAGCCTCTGGGGGATCATTTTACTTTCTTGTTATTATGTCAAATCAAAGAGATTCCCACATAAATCCAGATTGGTAAGTCGTTTTAGTTGGTAGGTCGAATGAAACATTAGATCAATTACTGCTCCCCTTTTCTAAGTAATGGAAGCATAAATCAATCAAGAGGGTGCAGCATTCAATTGTTTTTGTTCCACAAGAAGCATGGGATGGGATTCACTATTGGAACCATGAACCAAGGCTAAATTAACTACAAACCAAAAGAAAAAGAATTGAAGTCATAAACAAAAGAAACAGCATCCAAGCTAGCTAGCAGCCTAGGGGCAATATAATTGAAATACCACCTTATGAATTACAATGCTGAATAAATGATGTTTTGAGTTGCAAATGTAAGCACATATGAGTGATGAAATGAAATGAAATTGATCACTGTGAGTTGATTGCTTCACCAACGGTGTTTGCACATACCTGAAGCCTGAAGCCATATGATATCTTATCTCAGGGAACACCATTCGAGTCTATTAGTGTCACTGAAAATTATTTGTCTTGGCTGACAATGACAAATTGACTACGACTTGGGGGGAATCTTTCTTTTTCCTTCCAAGACGATCATGTACAGAATCATCAGAGGGGACATTGTGGTTCCTTCTTGTTGTATTCACCTCCTTTGACCCACTAGCGCCTAAAGAATCCAAGACCTGCCGACTTCAACAGATCAAATTCACAAAAAAAAAAAAAAAAAGGAAAAGCAAATAATAACAATTTCAACATAAACCAGTTACCATGATAACTTCTCATAATACCATTATGAGAACTTGTCTTAAATTGATGCTACAGTTGAAGTTAAAATATGGAATTGGATTATATTAAGCAGGAATTATATAAGTTTTCACATGGAAAAGCTGATTAAAGAGATTCATAATATACCTGTTTCCATTGTTTATAGGTTTGGTTGATGTAAATTTTTGAAGCTCCAACAATGAGTACCTTAATTAGGTTGTGTACAGAAGGACTGACTATATGGAGAGAAAGCAGGTAAATATCTTTGCTCCAACATTTACTTTTTAAACCCTACAACAATGTTATCTAAAAGAAGTTCATCTTATTCTTTCTACTCCCCTAACCGACCCAAGGTCTCTCTAACTTTTCTTCCCCCCCCCCCCCCTTCTTTTGGTATTGGGGTGTCCTTATAATGCGGGGCTGGTCAATGCTTCTTCCTGTTCATGCAACAAATTTCAAAAATTCCCTAATAAGTGAATTTAATGTGAAATGACATTGCTCTATCTTGTAGATGGTATTCTATATCATACCATGAACAATTTGTGTTAATTCAAATAAATAACATGGATCATTTATAACTAACAGTTAAAATTGATGCTTGGCAGTCTTCTTTGATTTAGTTTTGGTGAATTCAACCACGGAAATCCACCCCTATTTGTTGTAGTTAAAATAACATCATAAGGAACCATTTGCTTTTGTACTCTATTGGTTCCTACAAAAAATAAAACCATAACACCTAAAAATTAAGGATTTCTAGCTGTTTCTCAGAAAATCACTTTTGTTGTTAATTCTTTCATTAGGCAAAGTAGGAAGTGGTGAAACTGGGTCAAGCTTCAAGTTGATGGTGGGTAAATATATACTGTGACTAACATGAGGTCTCTTCGAAGAAGATAATCGAATCCCAGGTTGACAGGATCTATAATATGGTACCACAGACAAAGAAAAATGTATTCGGACATCTATTACTTATGCAAAACCAAAGATTTGCTTTGATGGGCCTAGACTCTTATATGGGTTATGGTCCATCAAATTAACCACATATCAGAGACATTACTAGTTTGAGTTATATTTTATGTTTTGGTAGTTTGAAGTCATAGAATATTTTGGTACGACATTTTACAATAGACCTCATATAAAAAATTGCAACAGAGACATTACTTGTTTGAATTGTGTGTGTGTGTGTATGGGGGGGGGGGTTGTTTTTCAGCCATTGGGGCTGCTGGTTTGTGTGCTGGCCCAGTCTCTTTGCTGTACTGTATCTTTGTTGGGCCTGGTTTCTCTCACTGGAACCAGGCCTTTTGTACCTTTCTTTTTTATGAATTGCATCTACCTTACCTTTATCAGAAGAGAGAGAGAGAGAAACCTCATATATAAAATTGTATATGAGGGACAATAAGATAGATATAACGTGTCTATTAGGATAATTTGGACATCTCAATTGTAAATACTAAAATTTCTCTTCCCAAGAACCTCCCCATCACCAGCACCACTATTATCTTCCCTCTTAAAAAAAGGGAAAAGAAGAAACAGAAAGAAAATCCCCCTATATTAATTCTATTACTCTTTTTTTTTTTTATAAATCTACAAATGTGTTCACGTGTGCATATTCCCAGTAAAAACGTACTAAAATATTTGAAAATGGAGAAATTACATTAGATAAGTCAACCTAAAAAAATTACTTAAAACCATTAAAAGAAGAAAATATTTGCAAATTAAAAGAACTAAAGTGTATACACTAGTTAAACAAGATGTTATATAGACTATTTTTCTCCCTAAATATTTTAATTACCCTAATAATATCACCATATGGAAACACCTAATGGAACTCAAAAGCACCCAAATAAATTTAGAAGTTAGGTTTTTAACCAATGTAAGTTTCATTGGATTTTGAAGATTTCAAAACAAATAGCCTTTAAATTGAAGACTTTCAGCATGCTTTTAATTTTAAAATAACAATATATTATCCTACTAAAACATGCTTCTTATTAATTAGTACTCAAATCTAACTTAAAAAAAAATCCTTCTCGAATGACACAACATAATAAATTGGGGGTTGATATATTGATCAAAATGTAATCTGTTTACTTCAGATGAAATGTTTGACCATCTTTGTTTGTAAGTCAACAATGCTCATCTGAGTCTCTACACTTTCTTTTATTGTCTCGGTTGAGGCATCCTTTTATGAATGGCATGTCTACTAACCATGTCTCATAACCATGATTTATTATAAGTCATGGACGAAAAGTATTGGCAGATTTGGTGGGATTCAACAATGTGTAGAAAATGTGTTTTGTGCTTTTCATTCAAGGCCATAAACGCATTGTTCATTCAACTCGTGGTTGGTTTCCATGAGTAGTAGTTTTCATGCATAATTAATTCTTACTACTGACTACTGAGATAGTGTTGGTTGTTCATGATTTATTTGTGAACCTTGTTTTCGGATACATAAATATATATTGTTATACACAATATATTTTCTTGTAGACAAGGCTTTTACCTTCTATATATTCATTACTTTTTCAATGATTTCAATTTTTTTTTTCTTTTCATTAGCAAATGATACAAATCCTGCTCAACTCCCTCTTCCACTTAATGATCTAGTAGTATAGAAATGAGAGAAAAGTTGTGGTTCTCCTGCAGGTGATTACTAGTTGCCCTCTTGTTCCTAGCTAGGAGTCTCTAAGTGGTTTATATGATCATTCGGAGTGCCCAAGTGATGGACAATCAGGAGACAAGAGAAGGCGTTAGGTTTGACATTGGATCAACAATCACACTTATCCAATCAAAAACTTTCTTTGAGATAATCAATTGATGGTAACTGTTATGTCAATTTAATTAGTAATCAACCAAGTTGTTAGAACCATTTAAAGTATGCATGTTCTTGTTTGTTAATTCCCTTGAATGTGTGTAATGAATTTAATTCATTGGTTGGATTTTTTGGTACATATATATATGAGAGGTATTGATTTCACAGAACACTCATATACATGAGATAAGGTTTCAACCTCCTACTATATATGTTGCTTCTTCTGGAATTGGACTACCTTTAGCTCAACAGATGGAAAGGTTTTATTGAAAGAATTAAAGGAAACAGGTAGATAGCCACGATAATAAGAATGGGCCACATCTCTCATAATGGATACTGAAAGAAAGATTTCATTTGCTATACAACTTATCTGAAATAGCTCTTGACCCTGTGAATAATGAACCCCCAAAAGGGTTTTTGTAAGCCAACAGTATTTGATAAACTTCCTGTGAGTTAATAGAAGCTTATACCAGACAACCAGTGAACCGACCATATTCTGCCAATTAATTGAAGATGCATTTTCAAGGTTCAACCTCCCCAATGCAGTAAGACCTTGTAGCCAAAATAGGATCTTGTATGCTTATGACTTGGATGGATCCAATAAAGAATTAGCTTTTCGCCATCTAAGCAATCGGAAATAAATTTTGGGAAGAGATCTTCCCAACTCACTCTTCAGTATTGTGGTCGGATCATGTTATAACATACCAGAGAAAAATATAACATTCAGTAGCCACATAATTTGCTCTCTTTGTTTCGTATATTTCCACTGACTGCTTGTATTCATTAAATCCTCATCTGTAATCTGATATGGTTCATGGATTTTTAAAATTCAGCAGCTATATATAGTGAAACAGAAATTTAAAACAGAAATATGAAAGAAGAGTTATAAACAAAAAATGAACAGAAATGGAACTTTTCCCCACTAGAAGAAAAGTTGGGAGTTTCTCTGTAACTTTGAAAAGGAAATCGGTAATTAACCAGAAAATGATTTTAGTCCCATAATATATATATATATATACTTCCCCCTATAGGCCTTCATTCAGCCAAGACCACAAGGAGAGAGAGAGAGAGAGAGAGGAAATATTGCAGCTTTACATTGTGGAATGGAACATTGGCAAATTACAGATGTTGCTTGTGTACAAAACATACAGTTTCTGATAGGAAAACACAAATGCAAGATGCTTTGACAAACGGACCTGATGAACAACTCGTCATGCAATCAACAACGAACCCATATTTTTCACATGAACTCCAGTTGAACAGTCAATCGATTCCGTGAAGCAATTCTCGCTGCGATAAGAGAGGAAGAATTGTAACTGAAACAGTACTACAAGAACCAGATTCACGACTTCCATGCCTGAAATTACTCCAAACCCAAGTCCAGAATCAATCCCATCGGCACACATTATCTGTGACAATCAGCGAATTTGACCTGCACAAACAGAAAAGACAGACAAGCAAAAGGATCAAACAAATCAAACACATAGCTAGAGATATCCATTGTGCATATGGTTCTCAAACGATGAAAAGTTAAACAAGATAAACAATTGTATGCTGCTGTACTAGTAATTTACTAGTATTAGACTATTAGTAAAGTAGTATATATGAGAAGAGAAGCTGAAGATGATGACAGAAGCATAGAGAGCACAAAGGAGTGAGGTGCGAACTCCACGCACATCATCATCTGTGCTCTCTATCTTCTGTCAACAACATCACCAGTGCCTTCTCTGTCCCTTGTAACTAATATAGTAGATTAGAACAAAAGAAGTAAAACAAAGAGAGAGAGAGAGAGAGAGAGAGAGAGAGAGAGAGAGGGAGAAGGGGGATGTGGGAGAAATAGAAGAAGGTTTATAAGGTGTGGATGGTTTATAAGAGAGTCCCCAGACACCTCTATTTATAGAAAGGATGGAGAGAAAACGGCCAAGGGTGTACTATTACTTCAACTACTACTACTACCACTACCGTGCTTCTTACATGTACCACTGCTGTAACCGTTTTTCTCTCCAAGGTAAAAGATTGAAAGGACACAATCTAGAACTTCATATATAAAAGCCGTACTTTTCCCTCTTCTTGTTATCTGTGAACTCTCTCATAAGTAAATCTCTGTGAGCTCATATACTTCATACCCAGCCGTAGAACTCAGATTCTATGATACCCACAAGAGCCTGATTTACACAGTTGTGGATTCTTTTCAAGAATGCGTTACAATTAATACAATGGATGTTGGAATCAAGTATTTTTCTTTCTGGGGTATGATGTGAAGTAATTTTCAACACTAATAAGCCTTAATGTCATCAATGGGGGTATACCCAATTGGTCGACAGATCCAGCCCTGACTAGTTATGTCTGGGTCCATGGACTTGGGTTCATTCGTTTATACCCATTAGGAGCCATGCCGTACCTGGGCCCCTTCTCCAGTAAAGAACAAAAACATAAATTCCAAATAGTAAAACAATAATTTAAGCATATTATCTTTCTCCTCTTTTCCTATTTTTATCAATCTTTTCCACATATCATTATGTAATTTTACGCATAACAACTGATGACGTGTCTTAATTAGAATAAAGTTGATCAGGAATGGTTTTTAAGCTGGAAAAAAGTTCAGAAATTCTTTTTTCTGTCTGAGTTGTCTAGCCAATAAGTGATAAAAACATGGTAGAATTATTAGGGTTTACTCAGTGATTGTCTTCTCGTCAAATCACCACTACCCCTTTTTTATCCTTTTACATAAGCAGTGATCAGATGCAAAAGTTGTCAAGCTTTATTTATATACTATATATATATATATGTCATGGGCTCTGAAAAGTTGTTAATTTTTTGTTGTCTAAATCTTTTAGCCAATTAATAATCGACACACTAGGGATAATGCATGAAACTGTTCAGAATAGCTATTTTTATTTTTAACCAAAAAATTGTTTTTTTTTTTTAATTTATTGAAAGAAATATTGAAGAAAACTCAAGGGATATTGATGGGACATGATGCTGATGCTTTGATAAACAGTACATTTGTGATTATCCAAAGGATCCATTTTATGGATGATGTAGATTTACCATGTCAGCCCTCCACGTGGCAGAAAATCATTTATTGAAAAATTGAGTTTGTCTTCTTCTTCTAAAAGTTGAAATGGATTGCCAAGTAAATAACCTCTATTTATTGGTGGGTTGGGAATAGAACCGTCTATTTGTAACTAAATAGAAATCAAATCTATGAGATATTGATTTGGGAATATATATGATTAGCTCCTATTGTTTTATCAAAAGGCACTTTTTATTTTTTTATTAAAAAATCATTTTTTACTAGCATTAGGGAAGCCCTTCACGTAACCTCCTCGTGCAAGGCATATGGAAGGCCTAGTAACATAATTTATTTATACTCTACCTTTATTTTCTTTTTTAATCCAATGGCAAGTAGCAAGATGTAATAATTTCAAGGAATTTATTCTGCTATATATTTACTTTAAAAGTAGAGATGAAATAGGAAAATAAAAAATATACAAAAAAGAATTAACTACCAAGGTGTTGTAATTTATATAATATATAATAATTCACTTGGGTTGTGTTTGGTTTAAAAGAAAATAAGAGAGAAACGAGGGAAGCTTCTTAACTAGATTTTCGAAATTCCTTAATAACTTTTCCTCCACTTCATTTTTGTTTCTCTCTCTTGTTTTATGTCAAACCAAAGAGAGCCTTAGAATGCAAGAATTCACAGAGAAGATCAAATGTAAAGCTATTAAATGGACGCACGAAATAATTGTCCAGAAAATAAGGACCCAAATAAAAAGAATACCAGTTTTAGTATGGCATAGAAAGAAAGATAAATTCAAAAACATGTACATAAAGCTATTAATTAACTAAATATATTTATTACATTTCCAATCCGAAAACTGGATAAATCGGCCGATTAACCATTCTCTTGTCATCGCCTGAACTGAACTGCACTGCTTGATGCATGCTTCCCCTTAATAATATTTGTGTTAATTAATCTGATTCTAGTCATTAATTAAGCATTGATTAGCCTAATAAAATTTGTGTTAATCTCTGAGCTAAAAACAACTGATTCTGGGTTTCCATTGATCACGAAACATGGCAAGTTTTAGGGGTAACCGTATCATCAGAACTTGTTTAGAACAGAATCAGAAGGAGAAATGAGGTTGAAGTTGGAGTTGCTATCGCTCACGTGGAAATGAATTAACGATGGAAGATTATTCAGCACTCAACTCGAACTCGATCACAAGAGCACAGATGAATGGATGATGAATTGATGACCCACCACAGTCCACAGAGACATATTGTAATAAAGACGTTGGGCACCACCGTACTGTACAATTAATAATGGCGATAGAATAGAACCCTCGATGCAATAATGCCATATTCAGGTTAATGCGGACACTTTTTTTGCTGGGAAGGTTAATGTGAACGCTCGAGAGTGCTGAAGTGATAGTTTGATACTTTCAATTTCTCTTCGTGAAAGGTGCAATGAACAACCAGACCTATGCCTACCATATATATACTTTATTTTTTGATCGTCGAAATGAGACCTTCGGAGAGAGAGAGAGAGGCTTGCGTCAGAGCTAAGACATGCAAGCATGCAACCAACCAAGGAAGCCAAGAAACATGGAGAGGAAAGAGAGAATGGACCATGGAAGCATCCCCAACGGACACGCTTTATCCTGTTCATTCACCGATGAAGGGCAAATGGGCGGTGGTGGTCTTGCTATCAGGAATCATCCGCTCCACGTGTCATCACCCTAGAGCTCCATTGTCAGGTGGGCTCCATCCTTTGATTTGAGTGATTTGATGGATGCTCCTGGCGCTTTGCATGGAGATGGTCAGATGGAGAGGTGGAGAGAGAGAGAGAGAGAGAGAGAAGATTGATTAATTAATTAATTAAGTAATGAATGAATAAATGGGGTGTGACTTTCGTAAGCAGCAGTGATGACAGCTAGGTTGTTCCAGATGCGTTCCCGCTGTTTTTCTTGTTATCTGGGGTCTCCGGACTGCACCAAATCATGGACCCCACGTGCCAGCCATGCCATTTTTGGACCAAGACCTTTTGAAAATTGAAAGGTTCCCATTTTCCTTTTATGGGCATTTGGGTACCTCCCATTTACCAACCATCATCTCCCATATGGGTGGGTGGGGGGCTTCTGAAACTGTTTTAATAGCTTAGCCTAGGGCACTGGGCTGGGCATCCTGCTTGATCCTTCTTCCTTCCCCTTCCAATTCTTCTGAATTCTGATTGATTTATCAATTATATTTTTTCTGCTGAAAACCCATCCTTTCTTGTCCCTAATCTTTTGCTTTTCTTGGGTCCTGGCTTTGTGATTGGGTTTGGCGCTCAGATTGCCTTTCCGTTATTCCTTCCTTTGTTTACTAATTATTTCTTCGCTTCTGTATATATATGCACTTGTTTATTTATTTTTTCTTGGTCTTACCACCATATCCAGTGCTACGTACAGGTCTCCCTTTTTTGACTCCTTTTCAAATGTTAGAACTTCAATGCAGGCACGTTCTGTAATGCGCACCGTCTTTATTTGTTCTGGGGACCCATCAAAATCGTGACTGGTGAGAATAACAATTCATTTATTTCATCCAGGCTCCAGCTCATAATTATGTTCTGTCTTAATTAGCAGGGTATTTCTAATTGCTTCTGATGAGAATAACCTAGCCGTTAAATACTACTAGAATTTGGATTTCGTGAAGGGTTAGCTGCTCTTGCCCATCTACTAATACTATAATTAATAAACTTATTGGAGATCTAGAATCAACCCAGCTGGGTTAAATTAAAGGATATATCTCTTATTGAACCTACTACTTAATGGGCGCCTTAAATGAGATCTGCTGTTTCTGTTAGCTTAGCTAGAGATTAAACAAAAAACAAGCCATGAACACAACCTTGTAAAGCTCAAAGCAGATCTACAACAGGGCAGATAGGGTTTCCATGCAGCATTTCGTTTGACACAGGATTATAATGTGTTGGGTTGGCCAATTAAACTCATTTTGCTGGCAATGGGCAGATGGTATGCGTTTGGAGTTGATGGGCTTCATCAGATTTCAAAATGGTTCCCCATAAACTATGTCATGAGATCACGAAACCAAAACTAGAAGAAAAATGGGCTATCTCTGAAACTTCTGATCATCGATCAGTAGTAGGTATGATGGGCTAGCTAGCTGGTAAGGCCGATTCAGACCTATGTAGCTGCCAATAACATGTCACATGACCATTATGCAGCAATAAGTGGCATGCCATGCATGCATGCCATCATCGAGAGATTATATAGGATTCTTAGACGTGTAGGAGGAGCTGAGTACTGTTTGGATCCATTAGTTAATCTTCTTCATAAGCCACAGCTCACAAGTCACAAGGGGTCCATGACCATGCATTAGAAGCTAGCAAAAAGTAAAAATGTATTAATTAATGAACCATCTTATTTAATTAACTACACACTAACCTAAGCACTAATGTAATTAGTAATCCACTCATTACATTTGTACAATACTAGCTACACACTAACGTAAGCATCTTCTTCTTCTACTACTACTAATAGAAAATTAATCTCTAAGATACAAATCTTTTAATGATTTGAGAGAAAACAGAAAGAAGAGTATGAGGCGATTCTGTAGAGAGAATATTGACCCATGCATCAATAACCACCTGTTATTACACATTCAAATACCATATAAACCACTAATTTTTTTTTTACACTTTAAGCTGCATTTGGATGCGATGTAAATTAAGAATCGATATAAATTTTATATTAGTTTGGTTTTATATGCGTTTAGAAAGAGGATGTAATTATTATCAATATAAAATTATACTTCGATTAAGATTTATATACATTTGAATGGAGCATAGATTTACGTTGATAATAAATGTAAAACCTCATTAATTCTAAAGTTTTACATCAATAATCGATATAAAACTTTATACTCTTCCACTTATTATTAAAAAAAACAATGATTATTTTCTGATTCAGTGTAAACATCATCAGTATATTTTTACACTGATTCCAAATGCAGTCTTAATTTGTTGATGAACTCTTCTCCAATGTTTATTACATGCATCCAACGCTAAGATATATACCCCCACCATGCATAAGTACCACCTTCGGCCTAAGAGAGTTGATATTGACCCTACCACTTATAGAGTACTGTGGGTCGAGCCTCTTTCCCAATGAGTATTGCCTCATTAATTGCTCAGCCATATCTCCTAGAGCATCTTATATATTCCTCCTTCCACCCCGTAAACAAAAGAACAAAAATCTTATCACCCTCTTTCAGAAAAAAAAAGGGTATCGACTATCAAAAGTTTATAGATACCTATCATTCATGCATTTTTCCTGCTTGAGAATATTGGTAGCTTTAGCTAGGGTTTTCATGCTAATTCTCTTTCCACCCCTAGTAGGGCATGTCTCACTCTCACATGTTAATTAATAGATGACAGATCTAGTCGTATTAGTTACATCACCACTTCTGCAGAGGAAAGGAAATTATCACTGTTGAGCCATCTGCAGAGTCGTTGGGATGAAACGTTTTCATGATTCAGATAACAGGCAAATAGGGCTAATCATGTTTTGTTTTTGTAATTAATGCAATTCCATTTGCACTGGTGTAAAAGTGTTTACTTTTGTAGGTTTTGTTTGTCTATGAGCGCAAGTATAGTAAATAAAACCTGAAGAAAAGTGAAACTCAAAATAAATAGTAAACCACACTTTGCATTCTTACAAGATTTGTAAAGGTTTCCCTACTTTTACCTTGATTCCATCTTTTTATTACACCTTTTAAATTATTTGGAGCACAACTTAAAAAAAAATGTATTATGAGGCCCTCGCATTAATTAATGATACAAATTAACCACTTGCAAAGCAGGTTGCAGTCATCTATTATGAGACGCAGCCAAACATTGGGTCCTCAGTCTTGAACCTCTTAAAATATATTAAGTTAGGGCTAAATCGGTTTACCAAAGTCCAAATCGAGACCTTAGCTTTTGCTCAAATTTCTGTTGGAGTTTGATCTCATAAGAGATTAAATTTAATGGGTTTGATTGGTCAATTACATGAGAAATTGCACCTGTACACTTGATTGAAAAATTAGCTTTTCTCTTACCCAAACCCAATTTTGAACTTGTCCCACACTGGAAAATTATAAACTTTGTTTTCAGTATTTTAATAGGAGCTGATTTACACTCCTTAGAGATAGTAGAGGAGAGTATGGGGGTTTGATACCACGCAACGCGTGCTCACGCGTGTGCATGCATGTGTGCGGCACAATGACCGTTGATCGTGAAGGATGGCTTTGGTTTTGGTGCGATGTTGATCATTGATCACTGTTGATGAGACCAGATCAATGATCACGATTCGATCGAGTGTGATCAAGAGGCACAATTCAAAGTTAACAATCATTAATTGTTAACTACTTTTTAAACAATCACAATGTTTGAAATTGTGACTGTTCAATGTGCATTCTCTAAACCAGCACCTACATTTCTTTCATATCTCTTCATAAACTATTTAAGGAGCATGAATCAGACTCCAAAAACACACATTTTTGAAATTCACTCACTCTCTCTCTCTCTATCTCTCAGTCTGGTTTGCTATAGTCTCACATAAGGTTTCTCCGGAGATTCTTCAACTTTGCTAGTTGTAGATTCTCACCCAAGGCTCTGTTGTATCCTGGGAAAGGATTTGCCTGTAACTCAACAGCAAACTCAGTGAAACTAAGTGTGGGCAAATAACGTTCTAAAGACAATATCTTTAGACGCGCCTCAGAGCTTCTCTCCTCCAAAATTACAGTAACCCCATTTTCCATCGATTTCTACTACCAATTTGAGTGTCAGATTCTGTTATGTTAAACTTGCTATTCTATTACTACTTTTCTTTACTTGTTTTTCGTTTTCAATATTACAATAACTTTTTTCTGTTATTTTCGTCGTTTATCCATTTCAATATCTTAATTATATACCTTGAGTGAGCTTACTCAAGGGATATGATGTATTTCCATGGTTCAATTTTGGGCTCCATGAAGTAAAGCAAATCCTACTACGTACACTGGTTTCCACACTTAGACCGATTTATGACGCTTACACAGCGCTCTCCGTTCAATCAGCTCTATACGATCCCTATTAACACATTTTCGTGTTTGACAACAAATGGTAAGACAACGATACCCAAACCTGTCTCTATCCTTGTCTGTTCATGCACATGGTATGGTGCAGAATTCCAGGTTTGCAACTTTTGTCAAGCTGGTCCACTGTCTGAAGAAAGAGCTCGAGTTCCGAGCAACATGGTGGTGAGGTTTTGGGTGAGCTGGATTTTAATGGACTCCACCTCCACTCGGTTTAGATTCATCATCATCCCTCTCTCTCTCAAAGCTCTACCTACGTTTTCCCTCTGGAGATCTATTTGATGTTCTGAGTCGACATGGACACAGTCTGTCAGTATGGATGGCTTGGAGTGAGAGCCTTGAGCCTTGGGCTATTGGGTGTGTTGGAATGGTTGAGTTACATATTTTACATTTTTTCAAATGAGGTCAAGTGCTGGTTGGACCGGTTGATCTGACTGGTTAACCAGCTACCCACAGGTTGATGTCCCAACCAGCTTTCAGAACTCTACCTCAATGAGTTTCCACTCAGCATGACTGCCACCCCAAAAACGCTGTGTTGTGGCTTTGCCCAACAAACCCTGTTTAAGTAAGTGTTAGCCCAAAAGAGCCCTACATGCTGTTTAATTTCCTAGAGACTCTCTATTCACAGTAAGTTTTACAGCCCAACAGTCCCTAACACGCTTTAACTTCTAAGACCGAGCCCAACAAAACCAACCACTGTACCGCATGGCCGAAGCCAGACTTCTTTCGCCTGGGGGTTTTGCAAAATACAAGGCTACCCTTATGCCAATGTTCCAAGGATGGACCATAGAACTGATACTAATTGAGAATTATGAATAGTTTCTTTTCCAGTTGAATTAATTAATGTAGTAAAAAGACCATCTCAAATATGGCCTTTTTTATTACATGCAAAGTTGTATCTTTTGGAGTCTTCATCTGCCCCAGGTTTAATCTTAATCTTAGGCTATGTTTATGTTTGGTGTAATAGAAAATAAGAGAGAAACAAAAAATCCTTAGGTGAAGTTTTTGAATAGAGTTTTATTTTCTAACATGCTTTTATATGTGAAAGTGAAAAGCACAGGCCCATTCATACCTTATGCTGAAATTTTATTAATTATAATGGGAACGATGAGAATCAAATGCTACACCACTTGATCATACAGACTTAAAGGCTTAATATGTTAGATAAGATTTCTGAATAGATTTTTACTTTCTAACAAAAGGAAATGCTAATATTAGGGCTGCATTTGTTTGTGATGCAAAAGACCAATGTATCGTCAAAAGTGCGTGCAAATGGGATTTGAAAACCATGAATGCAATTAAAACTGGTTCGGCCATGCATTGGCATTTGTGTTCATCTTGTTTGTTTGTTTAGCGAGCAAATGTAGGTACTTTTTTTCCGCCCATTTGTTTGTACGAGAGAAATAACAGCAAGAAGACAAAATTTCACCAGAAAATGTCCTCAAGTCATTCGACATTTTTACATCAATCACGCATTTCGAACAAAATGGACACAAAACTAAAGCTAAAACAGAGTCCATTTTCCCAGTGTTTATATTGCAAATATCACAACCTAAAAATTTTCAAAAAAATTCTGAATTTCCCCTCTACATTGTGTTTCTCTTTTATTTACTATGGCTCAGTTTGTAAGGAGTATAAATACAAATATGTAGAGTGTAAAATCTTGTATATTGTATTATTTTTTATGTATTTATATTGTACATATTTGTATTTGTACTCCTTCCAAACTGAGCCTTATTGAAATACACTCTATAATTTGCATCTGCTTTGCTTAATTGATCTTTCATTTTTAACTCTTTGTATTTTCGTTTAGGAATGACCACATGACCTCTTAAAACAAGTAGAAAATATGAAAGAACATGGGCTCAGGGTTACATATTCCAAATATACCCCTAACAGCTCTCATATCAACTTTTTAGAAACAAAACCAGGGAGAAAAATTAATATTTTGCTATTTATTTATTTATTTGTTCAATGAGTCATTAAGGTAAAAGAATGTCATTTCCCACTCCCTATCTAAATTATGTTTGTATAGCTGTTATCATCGATCACTGAATTTAACATCTTTCTTGCACAAGCATGCTTTTTTCAGTAAAATCATAAAATTTGAGGCCCACACCAATCATATATGGGCCTGTCATATGAAAGCTGCATATAGGAGATAAGAAAGATCCAGGAATTGGTTAGTTGGGCTCCTTGATTGTATTTCAGTATTTGTACCTCAAAACCTCAAATCCTTTTGAGTTTTGAGAACATAAATTGATAATAACCAATGTTTTTAACTCGTTGTTGATCCGGCTGGTTGGACTGATCAATCAGTCACAATCCCAACTGGGTAGAAATTAATGAAGATAATAAATATTTTTAGGGTAAATGCACTTTTAATCTCCTTCACTCATGCACTATGAAGATTGAGTTAATTAGGTATCAACAACAATTAAGAATGAAATATTCAAATGTATGGTACTCAAACTAACTTCAGCTCCGGCCATTGACGAAATGTATCCGGCTTGTCACGGCTAATCAGATCAAACCAGCTAGAACTGTGTCCAGCTTGTTTGATAAATCCACTCATCTCGGGCATCTTCTGGGTATAGGCTTCAATGTTGCAGCCCAATTCCAATGTGAAGTTTGCGAGGTTCAGGTGCCCATCGAGCAAGCCCAGCCCATATGTACCAAGAAGGCAAGAACTCAAGAAATAGATCATAACTAGTGGATATTGTGATGTTAAATACATACATGTATACATATATTTATCATATTTATCCATACGTAGTTAGTAGGTATATATGTACTGTTACTTAGATACATGAACACATGTCTATATCCATACGATATTTGTACATACAAATTGCAAATATGTTGTTAAGTTGGGTTTGGATTGGACTGGGTTGATCAAGGCCTCATTCTAACTCAACCCGAAGTTAAATTGGATTCATATTTTTGAACCGGAACCCCAAATCGACCACACCCAACCTAATCCAATATTTTCGGGTTGGGTTTATGCTAACCCACCCAAATCGCTGCCCTACTCTCCGGTAATAGAGTTTAGCCCTAATGATGCATGCAACGGAATTCTGTGGATCTCCCCCTTAACAATGTGATTGGGATTAGCTGAACGCCTTACCCCTGTAGGAAGCTGTGGAACCAATGATAACATTCACGCCAGTGATAAAATACATGGGACCCATGGTGAAATTTGAATGGTTGTAGGCCCTATGTATTAAAAGACTGATGTGAAAAATTATTATTAGTTGAACAGCTATTGCATTCAGCTAATTCTATCTCTTAACAATGGAGGCCCAAATGCTCGAAGGAGACTTGCAGAGCTTAGAGTTACCTTTCAAGCCATTTATTCCTAGGTCTGAGCCTGACTGTCAAAATGGCGAAAGTTAATCGTTCTCCCATTTAGAAATTCTTTAATCTTGAAGTTGAATAAATGGAAGTGGAATGAAGAATTGTAAAAAAAGTTGAAAGAAGTAATAAAGGAATTGGGAGCCTGAGAGCCTCGTGGAAGTAAACCATGTTTGATTTTCCCATGACATTTAAATGCAAAAAGTTTATAAAAAAATAGAAAAGTCATGGGAATGTTAATAAAATTTAAAAGTGAGTTAGTTTCTTGAAATCCAAATTAACAATTCATTATTGTTCTTGTTGACAGCCCTAAGACTAAGATGATTCCATTTTAGACCCAGAAAACGCAACTAGAATTAAGAATTCATTATTGTTTTGATTTAATAATGACCCTTGTTGTCCTTCAACAGAAACTGCAATATGATTTATTAATGGTTAATTAATAAATATTATGAATTAACAATTCATTGTTATTATAATTATTAAAATGGCCACGTGTCTAAAATAAACATTCTTGTTTTTTTCTTTTCTTTTTTATTTGCTTTCAATGATCCTTTTGGGTGCTATAGGTTCCTCCTGTTCAATGACAAGATTCCAACTAAAAGTAAGTTCCTTTCTAGAGGAATAAATTTGAATCCCAAATGTGAATTCTGCAATGAAAATAAAACATCTTAGCATTTGTTTATTATCTGCTCCTGTACTAAGCAGATTTGGTTAAGGGTGGGGTCCTTGCTGCCGATCCCAAGTTCTAATGATAATTTGATAAATAACTAGTGGTCCAGTGCTTTGAGAAACCAAGATTCTATTAGTGCACAGTTTGTTAAAGAAAAATTGGTAGTGTTGCTCTGGTTTATTTGGAAGAATAGAGTTGACAATTGCTTTAACAATAAATGACTCTTTCTTATTTGGGAGAAATCAAATCTTGTTTTTCTTTTGGTCCCAATGAGATTTCTATAGAATGAGATTTTATTAGATGACACAATCCTAATCCTGGGACCATCAAAGTTCATTTTGATGCTTTTTGCATGTCGGATAGTTGGTGTTCCATAGGGTGCATTCTAGGGACCATATGGGTTTTATTTTGGACCTCAAAGCCTATTGTATTGGGATCTCTTTAATTAATCAGGTAAGGCCTGGGTTGCTTGGGAGGCCATCAACACTACTTTGAATTATAAGGATTCCCCTATCATTATTGAAGAAGACTCGAAGCTCGTGGTTGACTGTCTCAAGGAAAGACTAAAGCCTTGTGGAGATTGGAAAGCATCATTAGTGAGTGTTTCTTCCTCGAGACCGAGTTTAGTTCAAGCATCTCCTTCCGGCATACCTACTGCAAAGCAAATCAGGCAACTAATTGGATAGCATGCAATGCCCCTTCCTATCGTCCAACTACTTTAGGTTCAATCCCAAAGGATCTCATTCAGATTTGTTTTTGTTTTTGTTTTTTTTTTTGATTCCTGGGGAAGGATTACCCCTCATCTTGTGTAGCCCCTCAACTTTTCCTATCAAGAAAAAATGTTTAAAAAAATTATATGTCACATGGTGTTATATGTGTATGGATTTTAATGGAACATTAATAGACACTAACAGAAGGGCAGAATGTAGAACTAGTCAATTCTCAAAAACAGTAGGAATAATTTAAGACAGCAGTTATAATTCCCCCGCGGCACCTAATACAGTTTTTAGAAGTGCATGGAGTTGTGACTTGAGGCTAGAGCACATCATATTTTATAAAAAGGGCACACCCCCTAGTGAATGAACCAAAGTCCAGAGGTGGTAGTTCAAAATAGCAATCTATAGCACCCATAGGGTATCGCACATAAAAGAGCTTAACCAAGCAATATCCTTGGTGAATTTGAGTGAATTCTTACTTGTTGCTTGTTGGGTATTATGCCATAACTCATAATGTATTTTGGGACAAGGATGAAATAGGAAAATTGTCACTTGGAAAAAGAAATTCATTAATTAGGATAGGCATAAACCAAACACATGGGTGGCAGAACACACAAGATCCATTTGATTTACAAGAATAAGAGTCTGGAATCAGAATCAAAATGGTTCATTCCTGTTTCAACTGTTTGGTTGGGTAGAATGGGATTTCAATTCCCTTTAAAATGGCATTCTCATTTCAGAATCAGAATGCCATTTTGGCCTCTTTTCTTGGGAACAATAACCTCATTTCAGTGCTTAAGAAAAATATATTCACGTGACTTAAAAACCCTCCCAAATCTTATTTCTCTTCACCCAATACTAATTTTTCTTGGGTTTTGTGCATATCTCATGGAATCTGATTTCAATTCCCGTTATCCCAGCTCAGCTTAGTTTCCGGTGGGACCCTTAAAAATCTCAGCCCAATCTAGATCTACAGGGAAAACTAGGCCTGGGCCATCCTGATCCTAAAGTTGGATTGGGTGGACCAGGTCGGGTTGCCATTGCCACCACCTAGTTGACTCCGCATATGATAAAGAAATCCTGTGGCTAACTTTATCAAAGTGTATTTACCCTTTTGTGCTAGGCTAATGATATTTCCAAAGAAGTTCTTTACATCGAAAGCAAAAGATTCTATTTTGATGAACAGTAAAGTATGTCAGACTCAGATATCACTACAACCCTATTTGCCTTTTCCCAGATACTTTCATGAAAAGCTCTCCTGAGTTTTTTTTTTTTTTTTTCTGGTTCTCCATGGAAGGGTGATGAGATTGAAATGCTGTGTGTCATTTCAAGCAATTGGGGGTTGGTACCATGGTTCCTAGGCTTAGAATTTCAGAATATGCATCCAAAACGGTGATGAGCTCCAAAGCTAGAAGTCTGCTCGGTCTAGAGCTCCTGTTCAAACATTGAGTTCGGTACTTAAGCTAGCAACTTTTGAAGATTTTCATTCTTCAATCTTAACCAAGTAGAAAGAAGAGCAATATCAAAGGAAACTCACTGCTATGGTTACTGCTGGATCTTCCTTAATTTGGCTGAGGCCTCAAGAGTCAAGACAGTGACTGATAGGAGTCTAGGACAAGGCTATTTTTGTTGGTTACTATAACACCACTGGGCTTTAAGGCCCAGCCCACTGTGACCTAGATTTGGCTAAATTGAGCTTCTAGAACTCATTTCACTACCTGCTCCTAAATTTATATGTTTAATCCAACAGATTCATCAAAGGTTTAATCCATTTAATAAGGAATGGGCCGGTGTTTCTCCACCATGCATGATTCTTTTTTTCTTTCAGAAATTCAAGAATGTGTTTCTGGTTTCAGTTTTATAAACAAATGAAACACATTAAACAACTATTAATATGTTTTCTTATATCTATTTTAAGAATCAATTTTTTTTTTCCAAAGCAGGTTTAGAGTGTTTGTTTCAGGAGCTGACAGCAAGAGAGAGAACAATTCACATTGGAAAACACCTCAAAAATAAGCAAACCAAGAAGAAAACTAGAGCTAGTTACTGACTACCCAGTCACCATGGAATTGAAGGAATAAAAAGTTTAGACATAATTATGGCAGGTAGGCCTCATAACTCCATGAAATTCTATTACTATTATGAGAATCACCATACAAACATCACAGAAGCCAATAACAAAAAGCAAAAAAGCAGAAACTTACAAAGCAAACAAGCTAGTTAACATTCATCCATGATTCAGAAACAAATACATGATAGGTGTAAGTGATGCATTGCCAGCAGCATTACAACATCAAACCCATTTGAACTCAAGCCCAAGAACCCTCCGACCCCGAGTACAGAACAGAAGAAGCTACCTCGAATGCATCTCTTACATCCCCAGTACAAGGCAAAAACAAGAGAAAGTGGCAAAAAAATGTAAATACGCCTAAAGAGCAAGGTTTAAGGAGGAAAAGTCAAAAAAAAAAACAAAAGAAAAAGAAAAAGAAAGAAAAAGAAAGAAAAAGAAAGAAAAAGAAAAGAAAAAGAGAAGACCTAATTAATTAAAATCGGACCGTCTACCCTCGATTCCCCTCAATGCAATGTGGCTCTCCCGATTCTGCTCTCAGAATAACACAGGAGAGCGCCACTGCAGAGCCTGTGTTTGCTGTGTTGTTGTTGTTCTTGGTGTTGGAAGGACTTTAGCCCTCAGGCTTCACATGTATTTACAAAAAGAACCCGTCTCCGGCGACGCCGCCTCCGTCTGAACCCACCACCCGAATCAATCAACTCTCGCCGGTGGAAACTGTTGTCGTCAACCTCCATCTCTCGTTTGCTATGTAAAAGGGTTGAAGCTAAAATGAGCCCAAGTCGTGAAGTTGCAGCTAGTAGAAAAACAGAGGAAGAGAGAGTCGGTGAGAGGGGGGAGACATGGTGGGCCGTTTATAAAGGCGGAAGTTGAAGCTTTTGGTCTAATCAGAGTGCGATTTGTGTTGCTAAGATTTAAAAGAAAATTCGCTCTCGGTCTCGCCTCTCGGTCCAAGTTAGCAACTGGTAGGGGCATGTTTGTCGGGAATGCCAAATCCTCCTCCACTCACTCGAATTCCAATGCCGTCGGAATTTTCTTTCGTAGTCGCACTCGCACAGACTCAAAAGCGATCTTTGATGGGTTTGTTTTGCTTTCGCAGCGTCGTCTTTCTTTCTTTATTTTTAAAGAGGGTACAGCGTTCCTGCTGGGCTGAACTCTGAAGGCAAAAAGTGGGATGACCAGCTTTTGAGTTTCATTTACTAATACTAAATGGGCAGTGGATTTGGGCACATCCCATTTTTGATAAAGCTCACGGCCTTATTTGTTAATGGTTGAATGGATGCATTAAAATACAAAAGCATCTCCATCTTTTTGACTTTTTCTAACTCACAGTGATTTATTTGTCTGTTCACTACGATGTGTCATATCACATCAACTCAATCCCCAATCCCATTAGCCAATGATCTCAAAAGGTCTGGCATCCAAAGGTTGGACTGTTGGAAATGTAGTACCCTGGCCCTACATGAATTTTGTTCTTGTTTTTTTTTTTTCTCTTTTTTTTTTTTTAGTTTTCTGTTTTTTGGGTTTGAGCGGCCTGTCTATTCCAAGTTTTATAAATGTCACACCACAACTGATGTAGGCTTACTAATGCTAATTCCAAGATGATACATTATCCTAATTCTCATGGTGTAAGAGTATAGATTTATAAAAACCTATAAGTTGGGTCCAAAGTCCAAACTATCTTGAATCAAATCAAATGGAATCGATCCAAACTGGTTCATAAAGTAGTAAACTGAGCCAAACCTTGAATTAAACATGTGTCAAATAGTCGGCCACCAACAAATAGACCTGTTTATGGGCCGGGTAGCTTAATGGGCCAGCCCAGCCTGACCTTATCTAAGTTGGGCTTAAATATGAGTTTAGATCCACAGGCTTGGATTTGGGTCTAAAACACCATGCTCAACATTTTTCGAGCTGGGCTCAGGCTTTCTCAAAAAAGCCCAGTACAAGCCCGAGCCTAATGAGATAATATATTATATAAGAAATATATATTATGTTATTTTCTTTGTTTCTCTTTTCTTTTTTCAAGGTGTAGTGGGATCTTTCATAATTTTTGGGTTTTGAAGTTTTTTAATAAAAATTAATTAGTTTTTTATTGAGTAAAAAAAGAAAAAATCACTTTTCTCAATTTTTTAATTGACCTTCAAGTTTTATATAGGGCTTGGGCTCGAACCTGAAAGTTTTATGTTAATATAAAGACAAAGTCCAGCCCGTGAACAAGTCTACTGACAAATAATTGGCCATGAGCTTGCAAGAAGATTCTAGAAATTATTTAAGAAAAAAACCAAATGGGTGACCCACTTCCAAATGGGGAACCAAGACCCGAAATGATCTCTCTCTCTTTCTCTCTCTCTCTCTCTCTCTATATATATATATATACACCGGCTTCAATTTCTCAAACTCTCTGCTCCATTGAACCACCTCCCTTGGACTTTTGGAGGCTTGGCCACCACCTCTGTGGAGTCCACTTTTCTTGCACATTGTGTAGGCTATTGTTGTATTCAAAAATCGATTGATATCGTACGATATGTATGGTATGATTATTTGTGATACATTGAACGTTGCATAAAGGAGAGAAGGAGCATTGATGGGATTCTTGGGGTATGGCCCGTCAACTAAGAGTTGCAATACAGAAATCTACACTGGTGATCAAGTAGGGTAGGCATAAAGCCTGATGATGGGCTCGTCATGGAATCATTCTGTTAGAGACTCTTCGTTTATAATGCAAGAAAAGAATAAGGTGGGCTTCCTAGTTTCCTTGTCAGTTGAAATCGGATTGCAAACATATCTTGACTTCTAAGAGATGATTAATCTATTAATCCAAGCCTTATCTGGAAGATTTTTTTTTAATTAATTAGATAGGTAGAATAGAAGTAGATGCAAAAAGAAAATGGGTGGGTAGATCACTTTACAGTTATTATATATCCATCACACACAATCAAAAGGAAATAAGGGCAAAGTGAACAAGCCAGTGAGAGGTGAGAGGTGAAGCCTCACAAGTCAAAGCTGTTTGTCATTCCTCTCTCTCTCTCTTAGAGTGCTCTCGTTTCTTGTTATAAAGTCATTATCCCATCTATGCTTAAAGAGTTAGAGCAAATTCCCAATACCCAAAGCTTTTTGTTCAGTGTCCGTCATTCATTTTTGGTTGTCTTGATGGTTTCTTCAAACCTACTGGTTAGACCGGTTGGACCACGACCATGTGCTTTGCGTGGTGAAAGGCTCTGGTTTAGAACAATTGAGCCATGCATCCACATGGTCACCCTGCTTTCCGGTTTATTGTATAGGTCCCCGTCCCACTCCTGGAGTCCAATTGATAGAGATCGATAGGTTGTAGCAGACGACTTAGACCTCTAGATGTCACCACTCACCATGGATTCGAAATCCACGTGGCGGTGACATACTAATAGTAATAGAGTGGGACCTTTTTATCTTTGAAAAAATTTGCAAACAGCGGTCAACCCGGGGACTGTACCTTGGTGGGTGCTCGCACTCCTCATCTCCGTTGAATCTTCACCATCCATTGTTGGTACGATTGAGGGTTCTGAGTCGTACATAATTTTCATTCGTATCTTTAAAATCAACCATGTCACAACTACGTTACGTCCACGTCGAAAGATAAGACCTCAATTGGGCTTTTTATTTAGACCCATTATTAGATTAATTAAGCCCACCCACATCCACATCCAAGAAAAAATAATAGAATAATCAATCATTAGGTACTTGAAGACCCCGTCCGCTTCGTGCAAATCCGCAAAGGTGCCACGTGGAGACAAGCTGTCTGGTGATGAGCAGACACAAATCGGCGCGTGAGGCTCGAACTCGTGGCGTGGGTAACACGAGTGGGGTCATTCGTCTCAGTGAGGCGCATTTTAGCCATTTGAAGCCGTCGGTCTCCGGGTCTCGCCTTATACGATGGTGGATGGGGTTTGCCGGAGTGCGGAATACTAGAAGGCACGGCTTTTCATCGGATCCGGTTAGAGCATATCAGCATGTGGGCCCCCAGCTTTTCTTTTTCTTTACGTTAACGTTAATGTGTGTGTGGTCGTCACTCGTCAGAGGATTTATCCAATAGAGTGTGTGAGATGAGTTGGGCGGTCCAAAATGATGGTGATGGTGAACGTATTCCGGTAGGAGGGCTTTTGCATGAGTATGTGGGTCCCATTTTGATCCTTTCCGACGTCGTAATGCTGCTTGTCATCTTAGGCTTGGCTTATTTGGCAGGCAGGAGGGTAAACCAGGTTTTTGACATCTTGTCACGCGCACAGAGAGATGGCGTGGCAGTGCGGTGGCACACAAAACCAAAAGAAAGGAAAGAAGGAGGGACTCAACCCTCAAGCAGATGGTGGTGGGGTCACCCAAGGGTTGAGGAATTAGGAACTGTCAATTCAATGGGTGTTTCGTGTTTGTTAATGGCTGCTGTTCAATTGAGGGTTTTGGGTCTTTCTTGCTGATGGCTTGCTTGTTCCAAGCTTCATTTTGGTCCAGTCACCAGTGATAAGTTCAGCCTCAGCCTCATTTTTATCCTCTGAGCTGAAAAACAAGGGGCTATAGCATCACTGCGACTAAGGTTTACGCATATATTAGTTTGGCTACCTAGAGAGAATGGGGGCGTAAGTAGGGTATACTAGCTGCATTACTTCGTTTGGAATTGGAGGTGGAGGGCTACCCTAACATCATCCACTTCCCAGCTTTTACTTCATGTCAAGATAACCAACTGATAGCAGCTTAATTGGTAGGATTTCTGATTGATTGTAGCAGAGATCTAAGATCAAATCTTGATGCCACGACAGTTGGGAAGGGTTAAGGGGATAGCCGGACTTGTATAGCTACATCAAAATATGTGAGAAAATTTTAGTTGTCTATATTGGCCGGGGCGGAGCTTGGAGGGACCCAGGGAGCGATTCCCCCCAATCCCCCTATGGTCTAGAAAACCCCACATGTAAATTTCCCCCCTTCCCCCTAGTTCCCACTCCAATGGTTGGCTCCTCTGGCCATCAAAATTTATTTTTCCCCACTCTCTCAATCCACTTTAGGTTTTGGTCCCCCTTATAAAAAATTCCTGACTCTGCCCCTGCACATTCAACAGTCTTTATTGTTTTTACAGGGTTCTCTTTATGTGACATGCAATTCATACAGTCCACTGTTACTATTATATCAAGTTCATATAGGCTATGTGTAGCCAAATTTTTAACAGTCATAAAAGCTCGCTTGTAGGGAGGGGCACCTTGACCTGGTGAGTGGTGACCGACCATCTGAGCAAGGGAATTTACACCAGACCTAGCTTCCTCCGTTGAGTACTGATTAATGTTAATTAAACTAATGTTAAGGGGTATTCTTTTTTTGGATTTTGAGAGAGGGAAAGTTTGGTTAATGAGATTTTGATTCCCGTTGATCAAGAAATCCATGCTCTTTTTTTATATTTATGTGGAGGTAGGTTGGTAAATAACTTTCTCACCTTGGAGGAAGGTTGTCAAATGCCAATACTTGAATGGCTCAATATTATCCTTTTTAATAATAGATTTTTATGATTAAAATGGTTTATTATCTTATTTACATAGAAAATAAAAGAACATGGATAAATGCACTTACTGGATAAGTTCATACCGAGAAACATCTATCCAGATAAGTACATTTTCTGGAAAAATAACTTACCAAAAATCAAACAGGCCTAATGATGATAAAAGATGACAAAAGGGGAGATTAGGGATTCAAGGGCGCTGCATTTGGCATTCCTTATATCAAGGACTTATTTAGTAGCTGTTTGTTTTTCCTTTTTATGGGCAAATCGGATGGCTGTTATCATTTGATTCATTCAACTTCAGTATTGAATGGTGACCTGCCCATTCAAAAAAACGAAAAAAAAGTGTGGGTGACCTACGTTGTGAACTGTCCAAGTTGATGAATAGTAACCGTGTAATAATCTATGGTGTGGCAATCCCTGGCAACCGTAGCAGCTAGGACTGTTAACGAGCTCCTAAATTTCTATACCCGATTCAATTGTTTTCGAAATCCGGAATTGATTGGGATTTTACCATTACAATCTAATTAAAATCCAAATCCAATTACTTTTTTGTATATATTGATTTAATATATAATGTGTATATAAACTCATTATGTATAAATTAAAAAGTAATTGTTTTTATTTTTTAAATTTGTTTATTTATTTTTAATAAATACGAAGCACAGTCGGATTAAATTGGGAATTGATCCAAATCCGTTAGGAATCAAAATCTGATCCAAATTTCACAAACCCAATTAACAGCCCTGGTAACAGCTAGAATAAGCACTTACTAGTAACCGCAATAGAATTCACACCTGCACCCACCACAGCATATTCCGACCGTCAATTGAGAACATCTACCACTAACAACACTGGGAGATGCTCCTAATGCATGTTGAGATGTGCATGTGGGGTGTTTGTAGGACACCATCAGAGCAAAGACTTGTAACCTGCTTCTCATGGAGCATGCTTCATACCGATTTCACAGTCACATCCCACCCTGTATTGAGAACATCTCCCTTAAATAATAAATACAAATGTAAGAAATATTCTTGATGTACGGCCAGGACATGCTGTAAGGTGCACTATGTGAGGAGCAGATCTGGACTTGGGGGCAGATGTGATCTCACATCAAGAGATGTCTAGGGGTTACCCCGCATGCCCTGGGCTAGCCACTAAACGGGCAAATTGACTTGTATTTCTTGTGTTCTTTTCACTTTTGAATAAAAAAACAGGGTAAAAGACTTGAACCTCCCCTGAATTTTCTCTTAAATACTTAAACCTCCTCTCTTGAGCAATGCTGTAATAATTGACAGAATTTGTGAAAAGACTTTTCATTCAAATTTTCAAAGAGAACCATTGAATTTATGTCTGTTGTGCTTTTGGACGACTTTGTCATCAAATCAGATACCACCAACTTCTAGTTCGTCACCATTACTCTTGATTGAAGAAACCGAAGTGTTCAATCAGAGCCTGAGCTCAAATGGCAACTCCAGTCCACGTGGCAGATTGAATGAGCTATGATGATGTATAGGTTCACAGTGCCGAGAATCCAACTTCCACTTCATTGTTCAAATTTTCAAATCATAAAAGCACTTTTCCAACCAGTAACTAAAATTAGCCACAATGCATCCACGATGAGCATCTGAAAGAGTGTTGACATATCAAGATTCATCAAACCAGTAAGTAACTAAATGTCTCCTTGCTTCCAGATCAGCTTCAGTCAATGCAAGGCCTGTTCGAACACCGTTCAAACAGCCTTTACAGAAGGCCATAAAGGGTATTGGAACGAGTTCATCAGGATAAGATTTGAAGGTGAATAGTGGGTAAGTAGAAGTGGGATAAATTAAGGGGATACGTTATTAGTAACGTATAAGGGTTAATTTGCTTTTCTGTAATTGTATGTAAAACGGCTGAGTTTAGTGTTTAATGCCTTATTTGTAGGAGTAAGTATTTTCTATAATTACATGTGAAACGGCTGAGTTTAGTGTTTAATGCCTTATTTGTAAGAGGGGTTTAGAGAGTCATGTTAATTTGAGAGTTTTTAATTAGAGTCTATATATATTCTTGTAAGTATTGTATGAGGATATCAATTGAAGAATTTTATCAAGAACATTGGGTTTTTATGGGATGTCTCTCGTCTCCCTCGAAGTAGACGAAACTCACGTTATGCCCTGCCCTTAACCGGGACCGTGACATTATTCCATTGGCTTAAGATTTTATCAGTCACTGCAAATGTGACTTTTATGCGGGCTTCAATAATGATCCTAATGTTAGAATGGGTTGTGGCTTTTATGGAGAAAGATTGTAGCCCAGACACGATGGGTTTCGGTGGCCTCTATTTGCAAGATTGACAATACCAAAGAAACTAGAATCCCTATTGATGTTGCATCAATCTGCAGCTTCCGTTTCTAAGAAAATTGTTCACCATTGCTGCTAGGCTGTATTGGCTTTTGCAGCTGAGAGCATTTATCTTTTCAATGAACGGTGCACCACCACCTTCCACCAGTCTAAATCAAAGTTCGAAGCCTTGATGAACAGAGCAATCCTTGGTTTTAACATGGGTTGGACGTGGGTGATTAGAATCTCTGATTCTCTGTAGAAGGTTAAATTTGGGTATTGGAAAATTTTCAGTTACGCGTAATGTTACATGTAAACGAATATTGGGAGATTGTTAGAGGTGGGTGCAATTAAAATAACCCTATGGAACACTAAGCTTTTAACTGCAGAATGCCAATTGTAACCTTAGAGAAGAGGAAGGCCGCAGGGGCGGGGGAATAATCGCTAGGCCTTCCGCATCACGGCATCAGCCGTTTCACCAGTTGCGGAGAAAATGTCCACGTCCTGCATCTGTTAGTTGCTATATAAATAGCCCAATGTAGTGGCAGATCAGACTCAAAAGGATAGAAAAAGGGTAATGCACTCCGCATTGAGCAATTTCCTTTCCTTCATTTTAATCAAAGCACACTAATGAAAACTCCTAATGTGGGGGTGGTATCTGATTGGCCAAATTCTCAAATAAGAGTGAATGATGATATTGATGTAGATGGACTAACGGTTCATCCCAGAAACCGGCAACATTCCGGTTCCGTTTACCCTACACGCCCATCCAAGGTGAAACAACGTTGAAATATCGATAAATTGTCAAACTGGCGTTGGTCCGGGCAACGATTGTCCACCTGCTCACGTTTTTAAACCCTAATTAGGGCTTCGACCATAATACCAACAACACAGCCATAAAAAAACTAGGGTTCCACTATTATATCACAGAGGAGACAAATATTAAAACAAAAAAAAAAAAACGGTTAGATCTAACTCGTTAACTGATTTACTTTTAACAGTCGCTCTAACGCAAGATATAGCGTAGATCTACAATTTTAAAGCTGCTTTCTACTTCTTCCTCCTCCAGGCGAATTGCCCCACAAAAAAATCATCTCAAAGAAATTTACACGGACACTGTAGTAAACAGATAAAAACATTAAATAATATTTAAGAAAAAAAAGCAGACAAAAACGAGAAGCAATGTTACCGTTCAGCCCATCAGGGCGCGGACGACATGAGAAATCAAGGGAAAATTAGATTAGAGAGGAAAGTAGAGGGAGGAACCACGGGAAATCATCGGCATGGGAGGCCTTGGGAAGAAAAGAATAGCAGAAGAAGAGAAAGAAAATGAGAGAAAATGAATTTATCTCGGTCTCTCACTCGCCTCTGCTTCCCACGGCTCCCATCCCAAAAACTTCCAGCAGCTCCCTCTCCCTCTCCCTGCTCTCTGCTTCGCGGGGCTCTCTTCCTCCTGCTTCATCCGCCTTCATCCACTCACCTACTTACATAAATAGGTGAACGAGGAATTAGGGTTTAACAAAGCCGCGTTGTACGCCTCTCCGTAATTTTTGCAATTTTCTTTTCCTTTCTGATCAGGCAACGCGTGCAACTTCTTTGTGGTTTCTCATTCCTTATTCCGACGTTAAAAGAATAAAAAATAAAAAAGGATAATTATCAAAGCGTCATCGACCGTTGATTAGTACCCTGTATTTTAGATTTAGTGTTAACTAACCGTTAATCAATAGTTAAATAGCATTTAAAAAAGACACAAATGTCCTTCTAGTGTTATTTAATTTTTTTTATCAACCATCTAAACATTGACAAAAAATAATAGTCTTAAATCCTTGCCTTTTCCATTCAAGAAAATTGGGGTCATGTTTGAGTGGACATTGTGGTGACCCCAACTTTCTTGAATAGAAGAGGCAAGGATTTGAGGCTATTAATTTTTTGTTAATGCTTGGATAGTTGATAAATAAAATTATATGACACTTGAAGGGCATTTGTGTCTTTTTCAAATACCACTTAATGGCTAGTTAACCGTTACTTAACGACAGATACTGGATTGTCACATTTTAAAAGTTTGGGTACTGAATTGTCGCATTTTAAAGTTCAGGGACCAAAGTGGCACTGGGCCCAAAGTACATGGTACTAACCGGGAATTTTCCTTAAATAAAACAATTTTTAAACTAGTAAGTGTGAGAATGCAGATTTGAGTTTGAGAGCGGACACTTTGTGTAAATAAAACAACTTTTAGGGTATATAACAGAGACCAACAATGGGGTAATGGGCTTAATTTCTATATATAATTGACTAGGAACTAATAGGGATATTATCCATTTGTCATGCATCCTTCATTATTTATAGATCTAGAGAGATGAAGTCTCATATGGTCTCTTCTACCTGTGAGAGAGAGAGAGAGAGAGAGAGAGAGAGAGGAGTCCCATATAATCATCTCATATAATCATCTCTTATTAATGCCTTTATCTCTTTATTTCATCTTATTTGAGGGAATCACCCTCTTCCATGTTTGATCTTCCATCTACACTCAAATTCCATCTTTAGAGCCATAACAGAGGTCGATAGCTTCACCTTGCTTCTCACCATTCTTGATATCTCTAGACTGCAAAAATCGGCATCAATTTTCAAAACTGAGTATATAGTTCATACTAATATAACAAATGAAAAAAAGCAACAAAAATAATAAAAAAAGTCATCTATTATTGCAGCCTAATAACAACCAAAGATACATTGAAAGCTTTGATCTCACCTCAGCAGGAGATTCATAAACGATCCGGGTAGAGGATTCTGGGTGTTGAATCATAAGTCGTTGAGGAATTTGTTCTCCAGCCTTGAACTTCTGAGCAAATTAAAATTGAAAGGCATTCATTAGTTATTGAACTACAAAGACATGTAATTAATAGAGTTTAAATGAATTTTTGATGCATTTCAAAATTAAACTAGATGTAATTCACAATTATTATGATGAGATAAAGTTTTGTTTAACTAACCCCCTTAAGATTCTGGTGGAATTTGTTGACATCTATCATGGGAAGAGATACCTCATTGGATGGGAGATCAGAAACAGTTAGACTCTCATCTTTCTCAGCCTCCTCTTCCTAGAAAAAATTTCAAATAGTTTAATATATAACAAGGATTTGCACATGATATCAAGGAAAACTGTGCAATTAAATCTCTAACTCTTTGTTACCCCTAGCTAATTAATTACTTCATCTTGAATACCGGGCGGATTAATACATATAGGATGTGTGAAGTCAAAAGACCTTAGTTTCTTCCACTGGAATGGCGCCGAGTAAGAAATCAAGAACAGATTCAGTGGTTATAGAATGAGCAATATCACATCTCTGTAGGGTTCGCCGGCCCTGTTCTTCGGTGTGGAGCCATGATCGAAGAGTGAGTTCCAGGATAAAAAGCTCACAAGCTTTTGAGAACAGAATGGGAGCGTCTGCACTTATCTTCTGTTGCTAAAAATTTAAGCAAGGAGATCACAAAAAAATAAAAAAGAGGAAACAGCTTATAAGAGGGTAGAATTCTAGTATGCACATGAAATATTATTGGTCATCTGAATCTCTTTATTACAACAACTACTACAGTACGTATTACATGCATCATGTCTTTGTTACATTGTTTAAGTAAAATATGATGAATTGGTATGCAAACCTTCACTTCTTCATCCGATTTCATAATCCGCTTGATCCTTGCAATTGGAAGCTGATGTTTCTTTATCTCTACAAAAGCAAACTACTGCCTCAATTACTAATTAAGTTCGTCTAATTGATTTTGATAATAAAAGTATAAAACCAAAATTCCAAAATGGCTAAATATCTGAAAATTTAAAAAGATTCTAAAATGTTGGCCAGATTTTACACCCAAAAAATTTTCATATTTTGTTTTGATTAATTACAAATTTAGAATATTAGAGATCTGACTTGAAGAACTTTAAATGAAATTTAAAAACTTTCATAATGATTAAGATGATGTTTGGTACCATGGTTGTATTTACTTGAAATGTTGTGACATCAATACCATATAGGCATTTTGAGCTTAAATACCATTTTTTTTTGCTGGGTTGAGATTATTTTGATTTAAAAAAAAGGTCATGTATAAAACATTTCATTTAAATGTTTAATGTAAAAAGCCCATACCAAACACAATAAACACAAAACTGCTCAAAACACTAGTCAGCATTAAGTAGTATCAAGCAAACAAGTTTTATGTCAAGACATTCGAAATGAAATGCCATTGTATTGCCTCTAATCTAAACATTTAAGCCTGAAATGGAAATGACACCAAACAAAACCTAACTGATTAATAATTATAGCAAACAAAGAGCTTACTAAGCAAGAAGTGCCAGCACGGAGAGCCATTAATTACTGCTCAACTATTGTGGATAAACGACAACCATCCAGATGCTTCATCAATGTATAAAAGACACAAATTTAGAAAAAACAATCCCCATTGTTCATGCGCTATTACACAAAAACATTTTGGATGGGTTGTCGTTGAGGAGCATGGATCTATAAGACACCAGCTTAATTTGCTTCAATGTGCATCTATAAGACACCAGATCTGCTACCAATACGCTATACACACAGCTTCCAATATGATCCATGGTTGCACATCTCAAATATCATTACTGTATCAAAAGTGTAACCCCTATCAATCACAATATACAACTATAAAACATATTTGAAATATGTGATTATAGACCATGTTGGTAGTTCTGCAGGTAACATCTTGTTGGTAGCAAATTGGGGTTATGGCTGAAGAGGCTAAATTCAAGTATTTTGCTAAACGAAATGCATTAATAGGCTGTTCAATTATCAAAACTATGGTTTTTAAAATTGGACTGGACCGGATAGTTGGATTAGAAAAACCAAGAATCGGTCACTTAATTGATTTCGTTTTCCCCCAAAACTGTTTTTTTCCTCAAAACCATTGATTTTGGTCAACAAACTGTTGAATCAACCGATTAATCATTTAAACAATTCGAATGGTTTTGACTGTTTTTTAATTTTTTTATTTTCTTAATTTTTTTATCAGAACGGGCCGACCGTTTGGATTGACCGTTTGACCTGGTAACTGGACCCCTGACCGATTCAGCTGCCGGATTGGTTTTAAAAACCATGATAAAAACCAAATCCATTCCTCATTCTGAGTATAAAACGAAGGAAATATTGACAACAAAGTCATCTCCATAGAAGAACAAAATAAAATAGAAATAGAATATATATGCATGTATCATGTATGTATGTGTGTACACAAAACCTGAAATATGATGGATATCGAGTAATTGTTGATGCCAAAATAATCGCAAATTCTGCCTTCGCAATTTTTCAAGGGGAGATTCCATACCCTCTCCTTCCATCTAGGAAATTACAAAGCATGTAGCGCATCATAAATTACAAAGTAACACAAACACATTAGAAAAAAATTCCATTATCTTAGAAGAAATCCAAAAAAAAAAGGATGGAATAAAATCCATTCAAAAGAATGATAAAAGAAACTGTGAAGGAATGAGTAAAATATGATAGATAGGCCTTCACCTCATGCGATTTCTCTGGGTTGTGAGGCACCATGGGGCGAGGTGCTTGCATTGATGAGTCGCGTACCTGCATAAGTAGGGATGGATTAGTGAATTGTAGTGATTGGTTTAGGTCCATGACTGAACTTCTCACTTTCTAGTTTCTACTCTCTTTGAAACTTGGTTTGAAAGAACATAAGAAGCTTGTCCTCAAATAGACAGAACAAGGTGGAGGGTAATTAAAAAAGTGAAGAGCATTAAATGAAGAGGAGTAATTCATTTGAGCACATCCCATTTTTTATAAATTAAACCAGGTACATCCATGGTGAAAAGACAAAGAAACCCCTATTTGTAAGGATAAAAATCAATTAAAAAAAACTATATATGTTTCTTTCTTTTGCCACATTTTCTTCTTCACTAATGGTTAAGGGTATGCCTCCGTTTGTGAAAGATTGCGATGTTTCCAAATCACTCCCCAAAAAAGAAAGTTAACCTGAAGATTCAACATTCATTGTCACAGCAAGATAGAAAGAGTGGTAGAGTACCATGTGAAGTTGGTTTCACCTGAAGAACATAGTTTTTTTTTTTTTTTTTTCCTTTATAAATGTGTAGCCGTTTTAACTCATTAATTTCTCTAAGAAAAGAACCTGATTGTTTTAGCCACTGTCAGTTTAGCTTAAATGCTGGCTTGTTTGTATCCTTCTGTTCAGTTTTGCCTTCTAACTTATATAAGTAATCACATCGTGCCGACTTAGAAGACTAGGACATGGTGACCAAGAAAATCAGAAGCCCTATGGCCTCTCGGCGTCAAGAATTTGATTTTTAATATTTTCAATTTTGAGCGATGCTAGGAATATAAAGAGTTTAATATCTGTATGTTTAAACTCAAAATTTGAGGTAGTAGAAAGAAAGAGAAAATAAGAGCTTTCAATTTGAAACATCCAACAGAATTGGGAAGAAGAGATGAAAAGAGACATGAAACCCTTTGGGAGATAAACAAAGAGAGAAAAATAGAATACGCACTTAATAATAGACCAGGTTCCTGCAACTACAATTTATTAAAGAATAACCTTTATTTCATTAAACTTATACTAAATTACAGGCTCATCATAAGGGCTCCGATATATCTTGGTCATAGTTTCCAATGTCAACAAGCTATCTTAAAGTTTTGATCCTTAGTAGAAGCGAAATAATTGTAGCTTCAACGTTCTAAAATTCCAAGGAAAATAACTATATATATTAAAACTTTTTTAGATTAATTTGATGATTATTTAATATAATTAACCCTATGAGAATCGTTGCAGATGACCAAGTGTTTTGTTTTAACCTTTCGCGCTAGATCCAGCCCGGCGATCAGTGCTTCGTACTCTGCCTCGTTGTTGGATGCCGCGAACTCAAAGCGTAGTGCGTATTCTACTTTTGTGCCGCTCGGGCCGCACAAGACTATTCCAGCTCCGCTGCCTTGCCGGTTCGAGGAACCATCCACGTGAAGTATCCAGGGCTCCTCATCCCAATTCGCTCTTCGCCTGACCAGGAGAGATGCCACACTGGGTGCTATTTCACGGGGTTCGGACTCTATGGGCTCGGGAGCTCCGGGTTCGCCGCAACTAGGGACCTCGGGCTCGACCTGTGGGGCTTCGTGGCTGAAAGTGCACTCGGCGATAAAATCTGCCAAAGCTTGGGCCTTGATAGCGGTTATCGGTTTGTACTGGAGGTCGTACTCGCTGAGTTCGATGGCCCATTTCGTCAGTCGACCGGAGACTTCGGGTTTGAGTAAAACTTGTCTAAGAGGTTTGTCAGTTAGGACGATGACGGTGTGAGCCTGGAAGTGCGGGCGGAGTTTACCAGCTACTATTACTAGGGCGTATGCTAGTTTTTCTATCTCCGGGTACCTTGCCTTTGCTCCCTGCAAAATTTTACTAACATAATATATGGGTCGTTGGACCCGGTCTGTTTCCTTTATTAGTACCGAACTGACCGCCTCGTCGCTCGCCGAGAGGTACAGTTCTAAGACCTCGCCCACCTCGGGCCGGGCTAAGGTTGGCATACTAGCAAGGTAACCTTTTAGTTCGTCGAACGCGAACTGGCAGTCCTGGGTCCACTCGAACCCTTTGCCTTTGACTGCCTTGAAGAAGGGTAGGCAGCGGTCTGCTGACTTAGACAAGAAGCAGCTTAGAGCGGCTATGCGGCCGTTTAGCCTCTGAACCTCTTTTACTTTCCGAGGTGGTTTCATATCTAGAATGGCTTTTATTTTGTTCGGGTTCGCCTCAATACCGCGTCGATTGACAATGTAGCCTAGGAACTTGCCCGAGGTGACGCCGAAGACACACTTGTTGGGATTCAACTTCATGCTAAACTGACGCAGGATTTGGAAAACAGAATCTAAGTCTTGTATTAACTCTTGTGAAAACTGAGTCTTGACGACCATGTCGTCTACATAGCACTCTATCTTCGTACCAATCAGGGGCCGAAATAGCTTATTTACAAGTCTTTGGAAAGTTGCCCCGGCATTTTTTAGTTCGAAGGGCATGACTTTGTAGCAATACAGGCCGAACTCGGTTATGAAGCTGGTTTTTTCCTCATCGGATGGGTCCATCCTAACTTGGTTGTAGCCCGAGTAGGCGTCCAGGAAGCTTAGCAACTCGTTTCCCGAGGTCGCGTCCACTAGGCGGTCAATTCTGGGGAGGGGGAAGCAAACTTTCTGGCAAGCTCGGTTCAGGTCGGTATAGTCGACGCACATGCGCCACTTGCCGCTTGCCTTTTTTACCAACACCGGGTTGGCCACCCAGCTCGGGTAGTGGACTTCCCTTATGAAGTTTGCTGCGAGGAGCTTCTCAACCTCCTCGTCGACCGCTCTCCAGCGTTCTGGGGCTAAGTTGTGTTTCATCTGTCTAACGGGTCTGACTACAGGGTCAGTATTAAGTTTGTGAGTTATCAGTCTGGGGCTAATGCCGAGCATGTCGGCCGCGGACCAAGCAAAAATATCTAAATTTTGAAGTAAAAAACTCACCAGTTTGGCTCGTAGGGGGTCTTCGATGGAAGCTCCGATGCTTAGTGTGCGAGCTGGGTCCGTAGCTGAAGTCGGGATTGCGACTATTTCCTCCGTGGGCGAAGCTCGCTCCTCACCTTGCTCCGCCGGCCGCTCCAGTTCGAGGTCGTCGGCCGCCTTGGTTTTTCCCTTTAGGGCGGCAACGTAGCACTTGCGGGACTCGAGCTGGTCGCCCCGCGCTACCCCTATACCGAAGTCCGTAGGGAACTTCATGGCCAAATAGTAGGTGGAGACCGCCGCCCGTAGGATATGCGTGATCGGCCGCCCTATTATGGCATTGTATGGGGAGGGGGTCGCGACTACCAGGAAATCATGGTTGAGTCTGACCGCACAAGGCCATGTGCCGACTTCCACAGGGACAGTTACTTTTCCGAGGGGCCTGACTTCCTCTCCGCTGAAACCTACCAGGGGAGTGTTCACGGGCTTCAGCTCGCTCTTCTTTAACTGCAGCTGGTCAAATGCTGATTTGAAGAGGATGTCCGCTGAGCTGCCCGAATCTACGAGTACGCGCCTGACCTCGAAGTCGTTGATCCTTAGCTTAATGACAAGCGCGTCATCATGGGGGTAGTGGACTCCTCGCGAGTCGTCCTCCGTGAAAAAGATTGGTTCTTTGGTCTTTGGTCTCTTTGGGGGGTTCCGTTCTTCGAGTGCCGCTTCACGAACTGAAGTCCGGGCTGCTGCCGAGGTACACCCCGCTACCACCGAACCTCCCACTATTATGTGGATGGTTCCCCGAACTGGTCTCTCTTCCGGAGGCTGCTTCTGCAACGGTTCGGCAGGTTTGTTGCTAGACTCGGGGGCATCCTTTTCGTGCTCCCCTTGCCGACCTGCTTTATTGTTATTGTTGTGCTGTACAAAGTTTCTCAAGTATCCGCGACGGATGAGTCCCTCTATCTCGTCCCGGAGGTTATTACACTGTTCGGTGCTATGACCATGGTCTCTATGGAAACTACAATACAAATTCTTGTTTCTCTCGTTCGGATTTCCTTTTAGGCGAGGTGGCCACTTAACGTACGGAGCGTCTTTGATCGTCATTAAGATCTCTGTCCGCCTCGTGTTTAACGGCGTGTAGTCCGTCCGAACTGCTAGGGGGGCCCGGAAGGACTGGTTCGGCTTCGGCTCCCGGGTCGGGTTTTTTCTATTCACTGGGTTGGAGAGCTCGCCTTCTCTCTTTCTTTTCTCGTTCCCACCTTCGGTTCGTTGGTTGATTTCTTCCTCTGTCCTCATGAACTTATCTACGAGTTTGAGGAATTCGGCTACGGTCACGGGCTGGTTGCCCACCATGTGCCATTTGAACTCTTTGTGCGTCACCCCTCTTTTGGCCACCGCGAGCTGCACTGCGGGGTCCAACCGCGGTATTTGCAAGCATGCTTCGTTGAACCGCTTGATGTAGCCCCGAATAGATTCTCCTTCTCTTTGGACCACTCCGAAGATGCTTTCCTCTGTTCTGGGGCACCGTTGGCTGGTGACGAAGTGTGTGGTGAAGACTTGCACGAACTGGGCCCAGCACTTTATCGACCCGGGGGCCAGGTTCCTGTACCAAGTGCGGGCTACCCCCCTGAGGGTGGTGGTAAAGGCCACGCACATGCACGATTCGCTAGCCCTGGCGAGGTGCATTTGCGACTGAAAGGTGCCAACGTGGTCGTTGGGGTCGAAGGACCCGTCGTACTTGTCCAGAGGTGGGAGCTTGAAGTCTCTGGGTAAGGGGACCGCCTGGAGTTCCGATGCGAGGGGGGAAGGAACGGAGAGAGCCGGGGCAGCCCCTACCTCATCCGAGCTCGTGGCTTTGCCTCTGAATTCCGACAAGGCGCGGGTGGCGGTTTGGTGACTTCGCCGGCGCCTTTGCCGTTGAGCGGGCCTTGTGCTGGCGTTGCTGGCCTCCGTGTTACCGAGCTCGATGGGCCCGGAGTGCTTGTAGTCTGCCGCTAGGGCGCTGAATCGGTTTTCGGTGAGCGGGAGCTCGGGCTTGGAGCGCCGGGGTGCCGACCTCGCGGGCAAGGTTCCCGACCCACCTGCGGGTTGCGAGGCGGGGATGCCATTTTTCTCTCTTCGGCCTGGGGACGAGGCCTGGCTGTTGGGGTGGTTCTGGGGTCGGGAGGCCTTCGCCTGGCGGGGGCGCCCATCCTACGAGGAGGCCTTGACCGGCCTCGGAGCGGGGTGGCGAGGTGGAAGTAGTGGTTGGTTCAGTGGCAGTTGGGGGAACTGCTGTTGATAGTGATACTGGGAGATGTGCAGCACTTGGTGCTGGTGAAGCTGGTGTTGCTGGAACTGTTGCATTTGGGCTTGCATTGCCCGCATGCACTGCATCAGGTCCTCCAATCGGTCTTGGCTAGCTGCCAGGGGGACGGCAGTTGGTTCAGTGAAGGTTGTCTCAATGGGGAGAGGAAAGGGGACGTTTGTGGTAGGAGGGTTTACGAGTGCCACTGCTTGCGGCGTGTTCAAGATGGGGATCCCATCCGCCGAAAGGGGGATGGTGAACTGTCCAACGCACACTACGGGGACCTGAAGTTGCTCCCCGGTGGCGTTTGTCTCCGTGCCACGTCTGGTGTTGCTCGAGGAGGCCATGAGTGTTGGGTTTTTTGAAGAAAAAAGGGGGGTATCGAAGTTTGGATGGAGGCTTTTCGAAGTGTTTCCCACAGACGGCGCCAATTGATGGAGCGCGATCTGGCTGGTCTTAGTTGTCCGCTACCTTGCTTCCGAACGGGGTAGCAGGGAACCTGAAACGGAAGAGATGGGAAAGCTCCAGGGGGAACCCGGTGTAGAGGCTCCGAAGCTCAAGTTAAAATCCTTCAAAAGCAAGGTAATACCAGATAGCGCAAAGTTTGCATACCTCCGTTGTTGGGGGGCAGGGGACTCTTATTGTCACTTCGTGTACTCGTCCCGAGGCCCTTGTCAGATCGGGCATGATTACCCTTGCGCTTGTCAACTCGGTCATCGTCCTTTCTGTTGAGACAGAACCGTCACTGCCTAACCGTCTAACTGGAGATGGCGGCGTCAGTGGCGGTGGCAAGTGGCCATTTAGAGTGTTGTTGCCAAACGTCAGATCCCAAGTCAGTCAGGCGTGGCGCCCTCGGGCACGGACTTCCCTAGTGTCAGGCATGGTACGACTTGTTTGGCTTTGGTGCCCAGAAGATGATGCGAAGTGCTGAGTGAGGCGGTCTTGAGCTCGGAGGTATCCCGAACTGTTACAAGGGTGGGTCAGTTCGGCGAAGTGTATCCTGAGCTGTTACAAGGTGGGTCAGTTCGGCGAAGTGTATCCCGAGCTGTTACAAGGTGGGTCAGTTCGGCGAAGTGTATCCCGAGCTGTTACAAGGTGGCAGTTAGGCGAAGTCTATCCCGAGCTGTTACAAGGTGGCAGTTCGGCGAAGTGTATCCCGAGCTGTTACAAGGTGGGTCAGTTCGGCGAAGTGTATCCCGAGCTGTTACAAGGTGGGTCAGTTTGGCGAAGTGTATCCCGAGCTGTTACAAGGTGGGTCAGTTCAGTGAAGTGTGTCCCCTTGTTCCCGCCTAGGCTTGGCCCCTTTTGCGGGCTGTTGTTTCTGCCACGTGTCTCATAATAGAGAGGTCGGGCCAAATCTTCCTTCATCACCAATTGATGTGACATCAACAAACTAAAAATTAATTTTTAAAAACTCAAATTGACCAAAAATTTAAATAAACAAATGTTACAAAATTGTTATTCATACAAGAATCTTGAGAAACTTGATCTCTTCTTTCATGCCAGCCTTTTAATTGGAATGGTCGATAACGCCTACACCAGTGTGTCAATTTGTGACATCTGTCTCATGGGTGCTTACAAAGAAAGCTTACAGAGAATCATGTCTCACCTATTTCGTCTCTGTAAAAGAATCATCTAACCAACCACAAACCATCTACAAAAGAATTTTGGAACTTGTGGATTCAGCATTTGTTCATTCCCTCAGTCCAATTTACCCAAGTGATCAATATAATCAGTCAATGTTTCAATGTTTTTCAATCCGGATGTGAATGTTTTATATTTTCCTCGGATTAGCAAAAAAAAGGTTCTTGAATATGTTTTCGTCAAAACAAAGTGAAAACTTTTCAATTTGGTTCACAAAAGTTAACCTTGTTTCTGAAAAAAAAAAAGTCTTCGAAGAACATATTTTCACTTCAATAAGGCTGATATATAGGCTACTAGTTGATGTGTGGTATGAAAATGAATCTCCTATGCATACTCATACAAGTGCTACCTTAAAACTTATATGCTTCATACCAGTTCCAATTTAAATGTATTTGACAAAAAATTTAAATTAATTTGGGTTCAATGTATAAATAAAAATAAATATTAGAAAGCTACGCTAATATCCGTTCCATCAGCAGCTCTATCTGAATATTGTATGTTTTATGAAATATAATATCAAATTATTAGGCAAAAACAGTGTTTGAACATAAGGGTGTCAATGGACTAGTTTAAACTAATTTGAATGGACCAATCCAGTCCAAAATTTTTATTAGATTGGATTGGACCTAGTTCATCTATAAAACATTTATATTGGATTGGGTTGGATTAAGTCAATATCTGGTCCATTAATATAAAATAAGAATATAGGTGTCAATAGACCGACTTTGGGTTGAAACCAATCTAAATTGAAACGAATTTGAATAGATTGAACGGTCCAGATGTTCAATTAGACCGGTCCAAAATAATTCATAATATTCATTGGATTGGACTGGACCTGATATATAATAGACTCACATTGGACTGGATAGGATTGGACCAAATCTAATCCAATTGACACCTCTATTTGAACCCACAAATTCAATAATAAATGGATTCACATTGAACTAGATCGGATTGGACCAAATCCAGTCCAATTGACACCTCTATTTGAACCCACAAATTCAATAATGTGTTTTTGGGTTTTTTTTTTTTTTTTTGACGAGATGTGTTTTTAGCCACGTTTATGAGTTGGGGTCCTTGTCCCCCCCCCCATATAAAAATTAAAGGCCTTACTTCTTTCTCCAGAGTTTGCTGCTTCGAAGGTCCGATAATCTTAACGTTATTCTTACTCTGCGAGGGGGTCCCAAGCTTGTTCATGGGCTACCCAACCCGTCATTTCAGATATCTTTTTGGTGTCGTTGGGTTTCTCCTCTTTGTTTGTGAGTCGTTCTTCAAATGTGGTAGCCCATACTCTGGCTACCAGGTTTTGATTTCTTTAGTGAATAAATTTTCTTTTTCGAAGCAAAAAAAAAGAAAAATGCTATTTTGAAGATGGGGTTTGGGCTCGTTGGGTCCCCTCCAAAACTTTTAATAATGTGTTACTCCTGATTTATTCACAAATTGACTAATTAACAAACTGCAACCAGTCCTATACACAGTTGGATCTCATTATATGCATGCGAGGAACAGACAAACGGGTGCTAGCTGCTAACCCCCTCCGTTAGTAATTCCCCAAAACACCCGTAAACGTATTTTTCTATCACATTTTCTTCTCCAAGCAACATCTTCATTCAATTTGATGTTCGTTTTCGCCCTGCCCCGATGATGCGCTCCTAGCTCGCGGAGCTACATACCGGAAAAAGACACCGCTATAGGTGACTGGTGAATCCTTTAATTAACACAAAAAACTTTCTACTGTTCTCTATTTTTCAAGCATTCTATTGTGAATGTAAATTTATTATAACTTTTTTATTACCATAAGCCAAAAAAAATTTTACTTATAGGAAAGGCAATGGGACGAGTCTGGGGTGGGGACCATAGTCCCCATATCCATTCTCAATTTCTAAGTATGTAACTCCCCACCTATGGGGGAAAAAATGAACCTCCATTCCCGATCTCCAATGAGACAAATTCCCCATCAGAGATCCGAATCCTATAATTCTTTTTTTTTAATAAAAAAATATATGATTAGGAAAGACTATACTTATGGGGTGTTCCTTTTTTGGATTTTGAGAGGGGGGAAAGTTGGTCAATGGGATTTTGGTTCCCATTGAACACGAATCCCATGTTCTTTTTTCAGATTTATGTGGGGAGCAGAAAAAAGTTTATTAAACCATCTCTTAGGTGGATAAATAATTTTTCCACCTAGGGGGAAGTTGCGAACACTTGAATGGGACAAAAATGCTCTTATGGATTTTTATGACTAAAGTGGTCATTACTTTATTTACATGAAAATAAAAGAACATGGGTAAATGTACTTACCCGGATAAGTATTTCCCAAGAAAAAACTTACCCAAATAACTGCATTTACCTGAGTAACTTACCAAAAAGCAAACAAAGCCTTAAAAAAATAATTATTAATCTAAATGGGTTTAGCACTTGACTAACATCTATTTGAGTTGAATTGAATACACACAGATATAAACATCGGTTAGAGTAAGGTGAACGATCTCCATATTCAACCCGATTGGGTTGGAGAGGCTAAATGCCTAGTGGGGTGGGTTGGAGAGACTAAATGCCTAGTGGGGTGAGGAAAAGTGCCACCCCTAATAAATTGGGCCCTCAAGAGAAAGTTCCTGGCTCCGGCAATGGTTTTTTGTTTAAATTTTAGCAACCGCAAATATAGCACACAACCAAAAACATGCTTTCCACGTTATGGGGAATACCTTATTTTGCTCTTCCTGAACTGGTGTTTAACCTATTTATTTATTTTCTTCCTTTTTTTCAGTTTGTTGCAAGAAGGAAGTTAAACAAGTTTTGGAATTAATCATCGTAGAAGACTTCCAAGATGAGCCTAGAGAGTTCCCATGGAAGATGGTTCTCCCAATTCCACTCCACGATTTTAGTTCCGCCCAGATCAGCTAGCATACACTTGGAAGTCGTTAGTAGAAGTCTTCAAACACCATGGTTGCTCCGTGTAAATGGTCTCTATAAATGTTTTTAAAGAGAGTTTGCCCTTATTTGATCGATCAAGGCATGGAAGTTGATTTTTACTGTACTGCCAGTTAAAAGGTTTGCACTAAACAAGTCCAAATATATTGCTATTGGGCCTATCTATTTCAAGAAACCCATTAGAATTAAGGTACTTGACATATCTTTTTTGGGCTTTAGAAGACTGCGGACATACTTCCCTAAAACGCGTAAACATATGTGTTTCTGCTTGTCCTCGTTTAGATCTCCGATTATTTGGACACTTTGTACAAGTTTGTAAATTTAATATCCAAAATTTAACAACGGCCACAATTGTGATATAGGTGAATAATGAAAAAAGTTTTGACCAATCAAAATCCACCCATAAATTTTGATAAATGACACACTTATTTACAACCACGTTTATGATTTCAATTTATTAGTCAGTTGTTTTTTGTATATCATATTTTTTCTATGATCTCTTATTTTATAGAGTAAATTGCAGATTAATATTTTATACTTTGGAGTAGTCTCACTTTAATAAATTAATTTTAAAATGTGCTACTGTAATACCTAAATTTCAAAAACTATGAATTTAGTATCTGTCTTTAGCATTTCAACCATTATCTATGTCAGTTACTTGAAATTTTTGAAAATGCTATAACTACCCTTTGAATAATTTTAGAAACAAATTTAATCTACCTTTTTCTTTAAAACCAGTAAAACTTTGGGAAAGCTAGGGTTCTTCCCATTTATTTCATTCAAGCTTGTTTTGCGAGCAACTAAATAAGTTTTTGAACGAGCTATTTCCATTTTTCGTTCACGATTGAACTAGTGCCGGCCGAAAAACCAGGCGTTGCCAGAAACCATCCATCAAGACTGAATTTCATGGTCAATATTGAACCGTCATGAGCTGAGATTTAAGTTTGGCATTTAAATCAATATTTTCTTCGAGCTGGAATCAGACAGGGGCATGAGGATTTCTCTGGAATCAAACACTAAGACTCAATTTGGAAGAAGTATAAATATAAATATGTACAATGCAAATATATGCAAAATAATACAAAATATAAGGTTTTATGTTCTACATATTTCTATTTGTACCCTTTCCAAATGGACCCTAAGTTTACAAAATCAAGCCAGGGAGATGGCTTTTTAAGTAAAATATATCAAAAGGAGAATTCAACAAATAAACAACTTAAAATTAGAAAAAAAGACAATGAAAAAACACAGAAAGTTAAGTCAAAAAGAAAATGGAAGTTTTTTTTTTTTTGGCAAAACGAAAGGTAAATTCGTTGTTGTAGATACCCTCACTTGGATTTCCATGAAATCTCCGTTAGACTCAAAAAGTCTATTCATCTCGAGGATTTCATCTTTACAAGTCTCTCTCTCCCTCTCTCTCTCCCCCGTGTTCTCTGCAACTCTTTTCCAGGCTTTTTTTTTTTTTTTTTATAGCTTTGCCGGCAAAGTTTGCAGTGTAAAGGGTTTTAATTTAAGGCTATTTTGGCCATTTAGAATTTATGTTTTTCTCGCCTATTGAAACCCAAAAGATATTTGTGTCCTTCCATGTGTCATCTAACATTAACTAATGATTTTGGACTAAAGTGATAATTTTGGGGAATTCCGGTACTGTATGACACATTTTAAAGTTCAAATACTAAATTGAGACTAACCACAAAGTTCAGTGTATTAATCTGGCAATTTATCCTATTTTTTATTATCCACCCAAAGAAAAGAAATCCTCTCTTTGCTGAATTAAACACTCGTAAGTTTCATTGGTGGAAGAGATACAATCACCACAGGTCCACAACAAATGTAGAGTTTATGATCAATATCAAAAGCTCAGTTCATTGTTTTTGGAGTGAACACATTTATATGCTTGTTGTGGTGATTTTATCTCCTCCCAAAATGAAACTTTTGAGTGTACGTTGGGCCATTCTTACTGTTATATCATACATGTAGCAAGTGTAAGTGGAACAGTCCTCTACCACATGGCAATAGCCTTGAGGTGGTTGAGTAGGGGAATATATAGGCCTTAATATATACCAAAACATGAAGGGGTTCCATTAGTACATGACTAAAGGTTGAAGGGATCTCACCCTTACCCGTTTTCAAGCCATAATCACAGAACACAATAAATTGGGTATTTGATCACTGCTTCATCGATTGAGTGGCATTTTTGGACTGACGTCAAGGTGGAAAATACGTTTTCATTTTTCACATGATTTGTTTTAATGGAAATGTTGTCGACAATTTCATATAACTGCATCCAAATTCCAAATAGAGCTGCGGAATCAGTTACATGGAACATCTTTAGTCTTTACCCAGTAATTAGCTGGTAATAAACGTTTTAATTAAGGAGACATTAATACAAAAGAACCTACTTGTAACTTATATGCGAGTCAAACCAACGAGTAAAGCGACGACGTGAGAAAGAAATGTGAGTAAGCATTTATATGGTGGGACTTGGGAGTACTAAAAAAATAAGAAACAATCTGCTGCTTAAGAAATACGCTAACCTTCTGCCTAACTCCACTGAGAGGGAAGAGAGAGATTCCGCTGGCTAGTATAACCTACTACTACATACTACATACAGACTTTATTGCAACTATAACCGAATTTGGATGATTCGACCATGGTCCCAATTTTAACAACTCAGATTAATTGTATACCGTGACTTATTACCTAATCACCAAGCCGCATTCAAACGAAACAATTAAAGCAAATGTGGATCACTAACCAAAAAGCATTATCGCGAAAATACCTCTCACTCAAAACTTTGAAGTAGTCTCCAGCATTTCACAGTGCGTGGATGGTGAGACGACCCTACCTTTATTTGTACTTGCAGTTACCAAAGTCACCGGGCATCCCCACGTGGTGCAGGGCCTGCAGACAATATTTTCACAATTCATTGTTCACTGATGAAACTTGGAAGCAAGTAATACCACAACAAACAAATATACGAGAGAGAGAGAGTGTGTGTTTGGTCATGCTCATGACTCATGAATGAGAACTCCAAGTCCAATCGAATATTGCGTACAGTGCCGGTATCAAATATCATGATTACAAAATTCCGGTTTGGTTGGCTGGTTCGTTTGATGATCTCCCAGATATCAAATACGAGAAGAAACGAGCAGCAGATGACGCATCTGGCGTGCCCTGTCAGAAGCAGCTACCAAACCCCCCCCCACCAAAAAAAAAAAACAGATAAAAAGAAGAAAAAAAAAACTTATTCATCTCCAGTTCTTCATTCCGCAACAGATTACCCCCGACAATGTCCAACCCTGCTCCTCACTGATTATCATACTTATACTTCTTAATACTAATTTTATTGTTATTATTATTTAATGGTGTCTTTTATTTTTTATTTTTCTTCTTATTATTGAATTGATCTGTATATAGTATATACATCGCAACTTATCCTACGTCCCCTTCTCCCTGTTTTCTATCTCTCCTTCTAAACATTATCATCAAAATAATCTCGGCCGCAGTTGGCATTGAATCAATCAATCTTCACTATATGGGACCCATGAACTTCTCGTGGTCAGTGAGTGCATGCCGAAAATGGCAGCGGTGACCGTACGGACATGTATCGCCGGCGAGCACCATCCGGCAGACTTCAGTCTTGTAGCGCGGGTGGCGAATAACCGGGCGGAGTTCACTGATACCGTGAGCAAACTGGCAGTTCTCCCCATACGGACACGCACCAGTCTGCTGCCACTTATTGCAAAGCTCCGTCTTGAACATCCCTTGGTTATAGACCTCGAACTCCAGCGCTTCTTCCTCTTTCTTCCCTCCGGGCACAAAAACACGCTGCTGCATCACGCACATTAACAGAACTCCCCAATTATTAATATATTAGAGTTATAATTTATGAAGTGACAACTGACAAGACCAACCGTTCGATTGTCCCCACCACCACCATTTCCATGTCCTGATATGGTACTTACTTATCTACCAGACTACCACTATGTAGTACAGCATACACGGATCATAATAGATAAGATCTTAAAGGATTAATATTCGACTTTCATCCATTATTCAAAACTTCAGTGATCCTATAATCAGAAAATAACACTGAATCATCTCTGTTTATAGAACACTCGATTATATATATGTAGATAATCAAAGGGTTGCTAACCCAAACGCAACCAAGGATGAAAATGGAAGGAAATACATGTATTCTATACCTCTAACAGGAAGAAAAATCCGAAACTTCTTCAATAATAAACCTAAAATCATGCCAAAAGAGAAGCCAAACTAATAATGAAATTAAGAACGGGTATTCAATTTCTAGGAATTAATATTTACCGTTCCACTGAGGACCGGGCTCGCAACGCGAAGACGATTGGTGCGAGTGGAACCACCGCTGCTCCCGGCAGCGTGATTCATCTTCAAGTAACCACTCGAACGAATGGAGATACTCTTAGGCAATGAAACGCGGTCAGTGCTCATTTCGAATTGATTACTCCCGATAACACTCGTCGGACTAGAATCCGAAATTTCGCCTGAAATGCCACTGTTACGCACGTTATCTCCAACATAGAGACGGCGGAAATCGTCAATGATCGACAGAGATGGAAGAGCAGAGGGAACATATAAATTCTGGAGCGACGCCTGAGTCAAGAGGTTCAAACGCATAGTGAGATCTTTGTTGGTCAATCGAAGTTTGGCATTCTCCTCACGAAGAGCTTCGACTTCATTGGTGATTTCTTGGAGGCGATTGAGACATATGCCGTAGCGATTGACCAGTTGTTGGAATTCCAAGGTGAGACCGGCGAGATAGAGACGATTTTCCGTGGCGATTGCGTTGTTATTGTTGTCTCCATCGCAGGAGCAACCGGAGGGACTGAGTGGAACCGAGTTCAAGGGAGATGTTTCCGGAGAGAAGATGGAGTAGAGTGAGGTAAGACCACTGCCGTTGGGTTGCTTTTGAGGTGTTGACAATACCCGCTGATCTTGTGATCGGGGAGGCGATGAAACGGCGGCATCCCTGACGCCATCGGCGGCGTACGAGGCGTCTTTCTGCATTTGCCGATGGCTATGTCCACCTACGAAACATAGAGAGAGTGAGCGAGAGAGAAAATCTCAGTTGCGATTGACACCTATCGAAATTTCATTTTTTATACTTTGTTAGACACATACGAGAAAATTAAAAGAAATTAGATATCTCGATCTTCTTTTCTTTTTTGTGTTCATTCTTTCTATTGGGAAGATACAAAGAATACGGAAGAGTTTCGAATGCAGGGCTTTAGAATCCTTGAAGCTTGAAGAATTTATTATATATTCTTAGATCAACTTCAAGAACTCGATATAGATCAATAGAAAAACCTAGGTTTGTAATCAGAGATTAGTGTAAAAAATGGAGAAAACTAATGTTTAGAAAGAATGAGTAACAGCATTGAGACGATTGAGATCTCATATCGGAAGGTCTAAACAGCGATGGGGCGGTGAAATTAAAGATTGCTGCAGGAAGTAGCTCACCTGAATCGGTGAAGAAGAGAGGGGAGGTAGCCTCCTTGGTTTTCTCAAAGAAGCGAAAGAAACAGAGAATGAAACCGGGAAGGATAGTGGGCGGACTTGAGAAATGAAGAGGGAAGTGGTTTATATAGAGATCGACTTGGAGAGGAGGAAACAGTGAAGCATGCCTGGTGGCAGGGAGACCAAAGAGCCGCAGCTCAGACCGTTAAACATATTCTAACGGAATGGCACTCCCATGCATTGGTTTAACGGTTTGGACATAACAGCGAGCTGACGTGGCATAACGGACTCCGTCACTTGTATTGCAATCTTGCTACTTTGCTTTGCTAGTTGTGACTTGTGAGCTGGACTAAGTCGCTATCCTGTCCTACCAGCTCGGCCCGGGTCTGGATGTCACGGAGGCCGGTCCGGGTTGTGTAGCCCGAAATTACTTCTGAGTTCTGTCAATATAGGTTAAGGAGTTATTTTGTGGAGTACTGTCGGGGTAATGTGTAATTTCATAATAATGGCCACATGCACCTTAACCGTTATCATAACAAGACTCACCACGTCCGACGTCCGAGGATCGAAGTCCGTACTTATCAGAAGCAAGATTACCAGCATATCCTCCTGAGAAGAACCAATTCACGACAAGTGTCAATTTAAGGATTTAAACTTGAGTGCTCATCATTCCAGTCTCCGGACAATGGGACCCACGTTCACCTCTCATTCTTTCCAAATTCTAATCAGAAGATCATCACACAAGGCAGGTCCCACGTGTTGCCGGGGCTGGACTCCCTACCAGATATATGATGTATCCGACCCGAAGCCTAACATCGGGTCAAGAATATGAATACCTGTATCCGGAGCATGCAATTTTTTAAATATCGGATAGACTTTGGATGATCCCACCAATCCAAGAGTAAATAACATGTAGGGTCCCACTCCGACCCTCTTAGAGAGAGAGAGAGAGAGAGAGAGAGAGAATGTAGAATGTATGATGGCTGTGGTTGCGGTTAGAGGGGAGGGTGTTGTGTGGTTACATGGTTGCGTGACTTGGAAGGCCCAAGGGGGGAGTGTGGAGGGTGGTGGTGGTCGTTTGGTGGTTTCGTTTTCTTAGGAAGACTGAAGAGGTGGATTAGGACATACTTAGAATTTAGAAGTGATTAAAAGAGGGGTGTGATGTTTGGATGGTTGCTTGTTTGTTACAACTATAACTAATTCTCTCTCTATGGCTACATCTCCCCATCAAAGTCTTTATATCAAATGTTTGGTAGGGAGGCATTCACAACCTTTTCAATACTCAATACTTGTCTCTTTTTCTTCATGGTTGTTAAGCTCACCTTAAAATTTCTTTTTTTTTTTCTCTCTCTCTCTTCTCTTTTTTTCTTCCTCTAAATCCCCCTAGTTCATCATTGTAATTAACCCGAGTAGATAGAATTATAAAGTGGCAATTTAAGCTACTATATACTTAAAAGGTATCATACTTACTAACCAATCAACTGTAAAGTAAGTAGAGATGGCAATCTACCCGATTCGAGGTGTCTCAAACCAAGATTGCAGCCAAATAATCTTACTAACTGGTAAAGTTGAGGTAGAAGGACAATGCCATGCAGGAAGATTTAAAACAAGAAAGTGATCAGAGGCCTGAGGAGTTATTCCCCGGGTAGGCACTTCGACGCTCAAGTCAGTAATGAGAGATGGATGGTCAGACCGAGTAGTTGAGAGAAACATGTTGTTCTGAGCATAGGCGGAATAACAGTATGGAGGCTGGAGAGTCAAAAGTCCTTTACCTTGAAAGGGGATTACCTATTTATAACCAAAGATCTGTGTCCTATTCGGATGAGGATTCTAGAGTTGTCGAGATAAGGTTGTTCGTAACGGTCTTCGGGATAAGTCCTAATCCCCGTCGGAGCTGTTCTCCTTATCGGTATAGGGCTCCTCTTCTTGGTCGCGCTTATCCATCCTATGTAGTGCCGATGTGGTCGAAGAGATAAGATGGCCGTAGAGGTGCCACGTGGCACCCAGGGCCAGCTCAACCATAACCTGAACACCACCCTCCCAATTCCAAAGTCGAGGAGTGTAGTGCTCGGCCGCGATGTGGCATGGAAGAGCTCTGTGGTTTTCAGCTGAGGAACTCTTTGGTGAAGCTTGTCTTTTCGGCTTGAGAGACCCGAGGTGTAGTTGGTTTTAGGGTGAACCGACCAGTTCAACATCCGTACCGTTTCCGAGACGGGTTAGTTGGGACGTCATTTCATTTTCCCTGAGGCTACTTGCATGTGAAGGGTGGTGGCACCGCTTCATCTTCCCAAGTTGTTAGAGAGTGACATCTGATCACCATCGTTGATTTGCCTTGAACTGGCCCCGGGTGCCACATGACACCTCTGCGGCCATCTTATCTCTTTGAACATGTTGGCACCATGTAGGATGGATAAGATTTGACATGGACAATACTTCCTATAGGTGCACCATAGAAAATTCTTGGCTTTGCCATTGACTGGGGGGATCCTTGTTCCCTATAGGGATGGGGATGTGGCTGAGATTTCTAGCCCCGTTAGGATAAGGGGTGAGATACATGCGTTCGGGGTCAAAAACAAGATATGCAAAAACCAATTCCGCCCCCTCCCCGTTGCAGTTTGGAAGAAGTATAAATACAAATATGTACTGTACAAATATATACAAAATACAAGGTTTTGAACTCTACATATTTACATTTGTACTCCTTCCAAACTGAGCCACAAGGACGTCAACAGATTGTATTTGCCGGTTCAGTATGGGTTCGGCTCAAAATGAATATGATTTGAATCAACCTCAACCTCAACCTGACCTAGATAAATAAAGAGAGGATGTTAAAACTGTACTCTCAAACCAAGCTTATATTTACAAATATTTCAATGCTACAATGTCAATGGGTCAGAGTTTAGAATGGGTTCGCGTCAACTCCAACCCAACCCAAGGCCAAAACCCAATTAAGGCTGATCCAACCCTACACGATAGGGTTGGATTAAGACATTAAGGTTGTGTTTGGTTGTAGTGCAATTTTATTTGCAATAGTGCAAATGTATGGGAGTATAAATGTAAAAATGCAAATTCTTGTTTAATTTTGTTTTGAATTTTACTTTATTCTATTTATTCTGTTTTATGTATTAATTTACTTCATTTGTGCTGCAATCAAAATACACTAAAATTTAAAACAAAAATATGTTAGAATTTACACTTAAATCATTTGCATTGGCATGGTTTTGCATAAGTGCAAATTTATTTGCATTGCAACCAAACACAGCCTAAGTGCACGTTAACCATATAACTCATCCACGGACATCTTTAACCAACTAGTATTCATTCAAATAGACGAGAGTTTCTGATTGGTTAAAGTTATTCAGGTATTATATAACACCCTTTTTGCTATCATAGAATGCCTTCTGTTTAATATGTTCTTTAAGAAATTTAAAATGAAAATTTCATGTATTTTATATATAAATATGTCATTCGTATATAAGATATTAAAATATGTATTTATAAAAATAATCAATACATTTTTAAAATTTACAAAATATCTATAAATTTAAAAGTTTCCAAAATTTTGATCTCATATTTTGGTCCCGTATTTTTGAAAATCCAAAGCATGTGTATTATTCTTTTATGTTTTTTTATTTAAATACACAAATCAGGATGTTTTGTTAGAAATATATATATATATTATCGATGCACAAACAATACATGTCTTATATGCAAAATTCAACCTTAAAAAGGATAAAGAATCTCCGTCAAAGTTTGGAGTCCGATATAACCTTCAGAGGGAATTCTATTTCTTGTTAAGTTTCTGTCTTAATCTGAAACCAACCATCCTTATCTTAATAAGATCACATGATATCAATGTTTACAAATGGTGGTTGTGCAAATATTTTAATCTTTAAATCTAAATCATTAAGTTAAAACATTTAAATAAGCACAGTAAAAATATTTTCAGCATCTAAATCTCTTCATCTTTTTATGTTTTATCTACTTATGCTGTGATTTTCTCTATCATAGCTTGGCTGGTTTGAAACGACAGATAAGGCATTGTTCACTCAGTTATGTCTCACTCGACCCTCTGAAATCTATGAATATTATTAACAGATATGTCCCACAGCCTCCAGTTCAATCGATGATCATCAGTCTCAGTCGGAGGCATCACCCATGACAACATGAAGTTCTTTGAGGGGATGTAGTAAAGTGTGTGTATGCGTTTCTCTTCCATGACCCCTTCTCAAACTGAGCCAACTTGTAGTCTCTACTCTAGTCTTCGCTGGGAACTGGGAAGGCTTCATATTAGATCGGGTTCCCTTGTACTGAAAATGGGCTTCTCTGAGGCCTTTGCAGTAAAGTGCAACCCAAGTGTAACACTACTAAACTTCACACTAAGCATATTGGATTGGGTTGGGTTGTGTTTCCAAATGGGCAGTCGGAATTGACTGTACAATGCATCATTTGGCCACAAGAGGATGTAGTATGTACTATGTAGGGTAGGGATGGATGTCATTGGTTGGATTAGGTACTTAGGTATGGGTTTGCCTCAACCTGAACCCGACCTGACTCAGCTAGATAAGGAGGGAGGTACCAATCCAATATATAATACACCTATACTCAACCTACCATATTTCAATGCTGCAATGCCAGTGGGTTTGGTTCAGCACGGACCTACCACAACCCGAACCCTGATTATAACAGACCCGACCCTAATCCAATAGGGTCAGGTTAGTGCAGATTAACCACTTAATCTGACCCACTGACATTCCTAGTAGTATGCATAACACAACTTAGGAGTCATGGAGAAAGGCCTTTTCATGCCCTGTCATTCAGATAAACAAATGCCAGAGTGCAGATTTAAGCTTGAGAAAAGCCAATTTGTGTTAAAAAATGCAGGAGGTTAGGTGTTATCCACTCAACCCCTCCCAAATTCCAGATTGCCTTGCCGGGACAAACATTAGGTAATGACCTTCCTTTATTCAGGCTGAACAAGTTCTGCCAAAGATGTAGACAACTCTCTAATGGTATGTTGATCAGATGATTATGATGATCACATTATGTGATTTCTAGTCAGAGAGGTAATATATAACCTATTAGTATGATATAGTTTCATTAATGATGGCAAATATGAGAATCAAATATTTCCATTTTCCAGTATATATTGAAACGACTCCATTTGCAATGTTATCTTCAGCATATACCAACCATTTGGCCACTTTGATGGACAGTTTCACAGTTTCTGGTATTGACAACATCAAAGCATAAGATCTTCTTAAATATCAATGCCATCAAAACTAAACTTGTTTTCAAAAACTGTTGTTTTAATTGCCTAAAACAACATAAGACAAATGCAGAAATCAGGCCATTATTTCTTTGCTAAAGCCAAGAGAGAAAAAAATATTTATGAATACCAAGCTTCTAGCTTTAAAGCTTTTTTGCTTCAATAAAACATGACATGGCTCATGCATATGCAAGGCCCAGAAAATGAAATAAACTGAATTAATACAAGTGGTGAATACCAGACAACCTGGTTCCAACTTGTATCAGATTGAATATGTACAAAACCAAGAATGACAGAACAATGAAAAATGTATTCAATAGCTTCTTGTCATATTAATAGTATCAGATTCATATACTTCTGCCTTGACAAATCTTCCTTTGACCCGTTTCCTTACATCAGCTGTAGCTTTTCTAGAAGCATATCGGATTCGTTTCTCATACCTTAGAACAGAGGAAACTTAATTCAGCATTATGTCTTCATAACAGAGCATAATTTGCCAAAAAATAAAACAGAGACAGTATAATTCCATAAATGTATTTGAAGTTAAGCAGGGATGCATATAGACACCATAATACCAGTAATACAAACTTGGCAGAGTTGCATATATATTATGTATGTACATATGTATTTCCATCCATGATGATCTTGGGTTCTTGCAGTTTCCTGGTTCCAAATGATTGGGTTTGCAATTGAAACTATTCCTCTGTAAACTGGAGACAGGTTTAGCTTAACCCATGAAAGTTGACTAAGGTCTGGAACATCATGTATCCATTGGTTCTATTCTCCAAGAGATCTTTTCTGGACTTTGCCTGCAAGTTTTCGTGTGCTTCTGATTTTATATGCTAATTTCCTTAGGACAAAGATAATGTACACCCCCCTCCCCACACGTTTGTATGTATGTTGTTGGTGAGGCTCCACAGATATATATTGTTGAGCAAAATGACATCCTCTTTTCCTGGTGAGGCTCCACAGATATTTCCAGCATTTTTCATTAATTATCCTTGATCAAAAAGACTTCAAACTATGAAGACAATGCTAATTTTGTATTTCCAATTCCATACTAGGTACTCAGGTTGGAGGGGGTGCTAGGCTGAATGCCATGAATGAGCCACCTAGGTGACAAAAAATAAAAATAAAAATAAAGCAGGTGCCTTGTTATAATTTTATTACAAGAGATGCCTTTGTTAGTATTTCTGCTAATATATGTTTTATATGTTTTATTTACATTTGAAATATAAGATATCCAAGGGTTCTGAAGAGGGTGAAAGAAAAAGAGGACAAAAGAGGAGTATCCCTTAGTTTTTTTCCTTGTTCTTCTTTTTCTATTAATCCTCTTTCATACATATTAAACAGAATAGGGGCTTCACTGTTTAGAATAGATAATGAATTGGTAATCCACCACTGGTGGATTACCCTTAAATCTTGGGCTGACAAGAATGATCTGGATGAAGTCTGGGAGAGGCCACATTCTTCAGAAGCTCCTAACTTTTAGGTCCATATTCAGTCCACCCCTCCGCCCAAGACTACCGAATAGCCAGGACAAACTTGGGTCATAAACCTAAAGAATCTATGATTAAAGAAAATTTATTTAGCTTGTACTTATTTTTATGATGTCTTCCATCAAAAAATCAATTCTTGATCAGTATTTCATCCATGTCCATTTATGCCAATAGAATAATGTCCATATTTGGTCAATCCCATTCTTGTGGATTTAGGAATAACTGTTATATTTGAAAGTCAAAAATCATTTTCCTTGAGTAAGCTATATGTGAATTTAAACTTCTAAAAAAATCCTGACAACCAAAAATAACACCAAATTCTCAGATCGAAATATTTTCGATGTTATATTTCCAAGCAGTTTTTACATCATAAATATCAAATAGTTAATTGGATAACATTATAGGTCCAGGTATCCATTAGACATCGTGCTAAGCCAAATGTTTGGTCCATCCAGAACCTTGAACTAACATCAACCAAATTAAAACCTAGGGTAATAGAATAGATAAAGAATTGGTAATCCACCAGTGGTATCAATGGGAGAGTAGTATTGCAGCATATTATTACCAGCTTCAAAAGCATTAGTATAGTAAGATACTTACGTCCGAGCCATTTTCTTCTCTTTGTACCTAATCATGGCATTTTCTTTGGCTTCAGAATGAGTATTCTCCACATCTGGTGAATTCCATGATGCTTGTATAATGTTGGGAGAAATTCCACTGTCAAGACAATCGGAGGCACTGCTTTCAGCACTGAGCCTTGAAACAGAGAATGACAAACATGAGTAAGATGGTCGAATTAAATGATGAGAATCCATGCTTCCACCAATTTGATAAGATTGATCAGAGTGTCCAATGCTTTTGTACTGATGAGATGATTGAGAGACATAAACAGATGGAACAACTGAAATATCCTGTCATAGTAGAAAGAAGAAATAAAGAAGTTACACGTTAGAGAAAAAAAAAAGTTACGAGGTCATATAGGGAAGTTATACAAAAGATACTGAAAGTGATATCTTTATGAAAATTCTAGTCATCTTTAGTCATCAATCCCAACAGTCAACATCTGATAGTTGAAATGGTAATGGGAGTTAGAGTACTTGTAGGAAAATAAAGCATATATGCCCAACTTTAGCATGAATTTCCCCAGAGATAGTGGCTTTGTTCACACGGTTGTGACCAAAGCATAACTAGATTTATCTATGAAACTTCGTTGGGGCAACAAGCCTCTCTCCTACAGGTTACTTCATCTTCAAAGTAAGTGGACCAAATGTGTCAAAAATTGATACTTGAGGTAGTGGCAAAGGCTTTCACCTCCTGTTGCACTTCATCAGAATAGGTTGAGATAGGCTTTCATCACTGCTTATGTCAACAGTCCAACTTCTAGACAGTGATTGCAGACACAATTTAGATATTGAAGCTTAATAAGTGTAGAGGAAACCATCCAAAACTCAAGCTAATTAGACTACGGAAAGGTTTTCATCAAGGGAGGTTAATATTGCTGGATTTCTAGGACAGTCAACAGTTCGTGTTGACCAAGGGGCTCCACATCTAGGGTTGCCCTGTCATAGCATTTTTGTGATTCAAGTTTCATGTTAATAGGTCCAGTAGTTAGTGCATTACAATTATTTTTATGGTTAGGAAAAAATAGGATAAGTTTTGTTCTTTTTCTTTAAGGGTATTTTGGGGAGTACAATTGGTAAACTCTGATGTCTTTTGGTGGTTCCCGATGACCAAGGGTAGTTTAGGCACATAATATTGATGTCTTATATGGTTTTGGGAGACTATAAAGTCTCCTAGAATTGTTCAAGCAAATTGTTCATCTTATCATATTAAACTAATTTTCTGTTTCAGCAATAAAGTCTGCTTTCTTCCTCCTCGTTCTCTCTAGTTGACTGATATTGAGAACTGATCTGTTATCATTCTTCTATTAATTTCTGCAATGGATCTTCTCCTATTATTTTGTCTGGTATTTTGCAGTTTCCAGTCATTTTATGTTACAGTTCTTCATTTAGGGCCTTTTTAATCCCACAACATCTTTTACAGTTTACAACTGATATGACTACTCACAAAATTTTCGTAATCTTGGACAGTTAACTGAATTTAACAAGTGGAAGGACAGGAGATTTCATCAATTCGTCTCAATCCCCCCTACTTATTTCTTGACACTTCTCCTTTCTTCTTTGATGTAGGTATATTTGGTCAACTCACCAGACCCTAACACGTGGCATCAGCCAGGGGTACTTGTGTCAATTCACACTCCCCCAAAGGGCAACAGGGTAACTCTCGCCTTGAATGGTTGCAAAGCATTTAATGCAGAAGCACGATCCTAGCGCATTTACTCCCGGTTCACTAATGAAGGGGTCATGGTCAACCAACGCCTCTCTAACTCCCCCCTACATGACCGCAATCTACGGGATGGCTACTCGTTGTTCATTACTCCTCTCCTGGGCAACCCTAACACAAGGGACTCTAATCCTATAGTCCCTCGGAATGAAGTACTTCTCAGCCAGGCCCTAATCTGCTTCCTGCCGAGTATGCTATCTAAGTCAGAGCGAGGAGGGCGCTCCAGCCTCATGCAGCGGCCCTTGGCCTCAATCTCCTCTTCACCAGTCAGCCCCTCGGCCTCCTCTCCATCCACCACCATGGGAAGTGCCGGTGCATTCCCTAGGGCATCTCCCCTCGAAGGCTTGACAGTGGGACACACAGGGACATCACTCCTCAGCATGGTGGACCCGGTACTCTCATTCACGGAGTCCACCCTTTGATGATCGTGCTTGGCCCCCTGAGTCGTGACTCTTTCCTACAGAACCTCCACACTAGAAGTGTAAGAGGTGCCTTCGGAACTACTATTGCTACTCTCACTCCCACTGATGCTGGGAATAGGGGTACTACTGGGATCACTCCAATTAGGAAGGGAATAGGCCTCACAGCTAGAGTTAGAAGTTGACATAATGGAAGATGAGGCCTTACCAAGAAAAGGTTTACTGAAAAAGGTTAGAAAAGAAGTGACTAAAAGACAAGGTGGTCTGAGAAGCTCCAAGTGAACGCACAACAAGCAAATGGTGGATTCTCCCCCATCTCCTCTCCTTTCTAAAGGAAAATGAACGATTAAGATCCATTCCATCCAAAGGCTGTAATCGAACTGCCTTAACTGTCCACGCCGATGGCCTCCACATGGCACTAACCTCGAAAGACAGAATGACACTGAGACCCGAAGCTGGCTCGCTCGTCACCTCCGACTTAGGATACACTAAACCGGGGTGTCTGCTCAATTGCCCGTCCTAGTCATGACTCCATGATAGCAGAAGCCAATGCCCGTCTTGGACATGGCTACCTGATAGTAGAAGTTGGCGCCCATCCCAGACACGGCTATCGAGCAGTGGCAGCAAACACCTGTGAGGGTCACGGTAATCTGATTGCAACAACATGAATCCGTCCCGGTCACGAACGTCAAATTGAGTACGAGCATGACAGTATCACTCACAAAGCGCTTGTCTATGAACAACTACAAAAAGCACTGCCAAAACTGATGTCTACTCTCATCGGCCGAGGCCGAGCCCTTGGCATAGCCCTTCCAACAGCCTCGACTAAGGCCTCGAGAGTGGGGGGAAAGTGATGTAGGTATATTTGGTCAACTCACTAGACCCCAACACATGGCGTCGGCTAGGGGTACTTCCATCAGTTCACACTCCCCCAAAGGGCAACGAGGTAACTCCCGCCCTGAACGGTTGCGAAGTATTTAATGCAGACACATGATCTTGGCTTACTCCTGGCTCTCTAATGATGGGGTTGTGGTCGGCTGATGCCTATTTAACTCCCCCTACGTGATCACAATCTATGGGATGGTTACTTGTTGTTCATTACTCCTCTCCTGGGCGACTCCGACTATAAAAGGGACACTACAACTAAAGGTACAAACATGCATACTTGAGCTAACACTTACTCTCTTGTGGTGACCTTAGCTTACTCTAAGCCCTTGGCTAACTTGACCGTCAGAGTCCTCGCCCCTGGGAACACTCTTGGGGCCTTTGACATCTTTTGACTCTTAGTAGGTGGGACCCGCAACCCTCGAACCTCAGAAATTACCTCGCTACCCTTGACTCCAAATTTGGCAACAACATTCTCCATCCTCCTCTCCTTTTGCTTTTCATATCTCTTATAATCCAAAACAAGAGCTCATGTTGAATGCAACAATGCAAATTGTATTGAGGATATAAAACCGGAAAAACAAATAGGATGAAGGTTCATTACCAATTATGGTCTTGGCTATCCAGCATCTTGGAGGGGTATACTGGAAATGGACCTTACCATTGGCAATTTTTTACACAAAGTGGTTGTTCTCAGACTTGAACCCATGTTTTCGTGCTTGTCATCTTGATATTTTACCATTAGACCAAGTAAAAATGAAAATAGTAATATAATTGTTAAACTTTGCCAGGATAAAAGTACTTAGATCTGATAATGCAAAGGAATACTTTGGTAAGCCATTGACATCGTACCTCCTTAATCATGGGGTTATCCACCAGAGCACGTGTCCTCATACACCTCAGCAGAATGGGGTTGCAGAGAGGAAGAATAGGCACATCTTGGAGGTGGCTAGAAGTATTATGTTTACCTCCAATGTCCCTATTCGCTTCTGGGGTGATGCTATCCTTACGGCGGTATATCTTATTAATCGGATTCCTTCTCGGGTTCTTGATATGAAACCTCATTTTTCCCTTCTATACCCCAATGAGTAGTTGTTCACTATTCCCCTCAAGACATTTGGTTGTACCTGTTTTGTTCAGCTTCTTGGTCCAAATCACTCCAAGTTTCAACCCAAGGCCTCCAAATGCATCTTTCTTGGTTATGCACAAATTCAAAAGGGTTATTGTTGTTATGATCCTGTCTCAGGGAAGAAGTTTGTATCCATGAATGTCACTTTCTTTGAGGAGACACCCTACTATTCTCGGGTCTCTCCTCAGGGGGAGAGTAGTGAGCGTGGAGATTTGGGTCTTTTTCTTCAGGGGGAGGAGTGCAGTGAGGGCAGGGTTAATACCTTTGGGGCTGTTCCCTTACCTATTCCAGTTGATGATGAGGGTTGTAGTAGCGAGGGTGGCCAAAGGGATCGGGAGTTGAGAGTCTATCATAGGCAATGCAGGCAGATTGATCCTGGTCATCAGTAGTCCCAGCCAGCTACAATCTCTTCTGCGACTCCAAGTCTAGATATTACAGTCCCAGGGCCCATAGAGACTCCTTCCATTGTTGCTACCTCACCCTTTGCAGATGACCTTGACCTTCCCATTGCCCTCCGTAAAGGAAAACGGCATTGCACCACATCTACAGCCCACTGCATCTCCCAGTTTTTGTCCTATGATCGCCTATCTCCCTCCTACAGGTCCTATCTCACCTCTGTTGCTGATGTCCCTATTCCGAGAACAGTGCAAGAAGCCCTATCAATCCCGGAGTGGAGAGGTGCAATGCAAATTGAAATGGACGCCCTGTTGAAAAATAATACCTAGGAGCTAGTTGACTTGCCCAAAGGAAAGAAACCAGTTGGATGCAGGTGGGTATTTACTGTGAAGCATAATGCGGATGGTTCCATTGAGAGGTACAAAGCTCGGCTAGTTGCAAAGGGGTTCACTCAAACTTATGGTATAGATTACTTGGAGACATTTGCCCCGGTAGCCAAGATGACCACCATTCGGGTTCTATTATCTCTTGCAGCAAGCTACACTTGGCCTTTGTACCAAATGGATGTTAAGAATGCTTTCCTGAACGGGGACTTGCAGGAAGAGGTCTACATGCAGTTGCCTCCTGGATTCTATGATACAGAGGCAGGTAAGAAAGTTTGTCGGCTCAATAAGGCTTTGTATGGTTTGAAGCAGTCACCTAGAGCTTGGTTCGACAGATTCAGACTAGCCCTTGGGAAGTTCGGTTATGTACAGGCCCAGTCAGATCATACATTATTCATCAAGAGGGTGGAGTCGTCACTGACACTACTTGCAGTTTATGTTGATAATATTGTGGTCACAGGAAACGACAACCATGAGATTGAGTCCCTCAAACAGCTTCTTCATCAAGAGTTTGAGGTGAAAGATCTAGGTACACTACGGTATTTTTTGGGTATTGAGGTTGCTAGATCTAAGCAGGGGATTTTTGTCTCTCAAAGGAAATATGTGTTAGATCTCTTGGCTGAAACTGGAAAGCTAGGTGTCAAACCTGCAGATACACCTATTGAACAGAACCACAGGATTAATGCAGAGAGTGGGGAGTTGCTTGAAGACAAAGTTATGTTCCAGCGGTTAGTGGGAAAACTCCTATATCTATGCCTTACCCGACCAGACATCAGTTATGTCGTTAGTGTTATCAGTCAGTACATGCATTCTCCTAGAACCACACACCTTCTAGCAGCAGAAAGAATACTAGCATATTTGAAGAGATGCCTGGGTAGAGGTATACTGTTCAAGAACAATGACCTCATGAAGGTGGAAGTCTATACAAATGCCGATTGGGCTGGGAGTGTTGATGACAGAAGGTCTACCTCTGGATATTGTGCTCTTGTGGGAGGTAACCTGGTTTCTTGGCGGAGTAAGAAACAAAGTGTTGTCTCTCGATCCAGTGCTGAAGCTGAGTATAGGTCAATGGCTAATGGAGTGGCTGAAATTCTTTGGCTGAGATCACTACTTGAGTTGGGCGTTGAGTATGAGAAGCCCCTGATGCTGTATTGTGATAATCAAGCGGCTATTAATATAGCACACAACCCAGTGCAGCATGACAGGACTAAACATATTGAAGTTGATCGACACTTTGTACGAGAGAGGGTCTCATCACAAGAAGTATGTCTCCCATACATCACCTCCAATATGCAACTGGCAGATATCCTCACTAAAGCTGTATCACGGAAGAAGCTAGAGGCAGATCTATCCAAGTTGGGAATGATAAACATTTATTCCCAACTTGAGGGGGAGTGTAGAGAACACTGAAGTGGGCCCCACAGCTACGGTCCCACTGTGTTCATAGGGTAGAAGATATTCTAGTCTGCCTAGGGTTAGCTATTGGTCATTTAGTTGTTTCAGTTGTTATTTATTTCAGTCTTTGTTTTACTCTATTTGTTATGTAAAGACAAAGGGCAGATCTGTCCTTTCCATGTAATGAGCATAACCTATAAATATTAATTAAAGTGGCGGCGGCAGAATATGATGCTTCTGCTCCTCCTTTCAACCCTTGTGTTCTACTACTTCTTCGCCCTCTTTCTCTTCTCTCCTCTTTCTTTCTGCTTATCTTCGATCCTGATATTCATTAGGGTTCAAGACTGATAACAGTCCTGAACTTCTAGTATCTTTATAGTTCTGTTTTAGGTTTAGTTCCATATTGACTAGATTTTTTACCCAGATACATAAAATACATGGCTATACAGGTGTCAAACATGAATTTACACCACAATTAAAATATTTGCAGCACCCTCCTACAAGCATCCAGGTATGATAGGCTAGATTTTTTTGTTTCATTCCTTTTTCTTCTGGAGTCCTTCCATGTCTCTATGTAAGAAGGATTCATTCTTTAGCGTGAGATCTGAGACTTCAGGTACCCAGAGACTATAATCTTTGGAAAGATCATTAACACAAAAAAGCCAAAGTTCCCAATAGATGGGTTCAGCTACATGAATCCTGTTTTGCTATTCAGCTCTGTTCAGTGCTATATCCAGTGTTAAATTATGGGCCCTCAAATCAATTTCTCACTAATTCACCCCCTGCCTGATTTGGCCTGCCTCTAGGTCTTCTAGGCCCTTTTGAAAGATCATTAATTTGCTAAAATAAGTATTTCCATTTAGTGGGTTTCTGCTTTCAGTTTCATATGTTAATGGGCAGGGGGTTTTGTGTATGTATGCTCTAATGATTGACACGCTATCAGATATTCGCACATTAAAATATAGAAATACACCTACCTGTTTTTTCTCCATCTATCGTCATCCATTAAATTTTTTCCTTAAATCATGCTTAAATTTGAGAGTAATGACAAAAAGAAAAAGTATGGCATCTATCAAGAAAAAAGTCAGAACTAATCTATAAGTAGATCCAATTAAGGTAAGTTCCACCAAATAATATAAATGATGAAAAACCATGTGCCTATTTGTTCTTTTACATTCATAAGATCTGGAAGCTTCAAAAGTTAAACTTGAATTTTATATGCATTTGGGGAAAAAGTGAAAAAAAGACTTGCACAGATTAGAACATAAACAGGTAATAATTTTAAAGAGTTGAAGACATCAACCATATGGAGATACATGGGAGGAAATTCAATTGCAACATTCAACACCTTGAGAACTTCATGGTATTTTCCCCTAAACATTTTACATTTTTCCCATAGAACTGGGGGAAGGATTAAATGGGAATGCCATCACAAGTCCCTAAGACAAGAACAGTTTGGCAGACAGAAAACAAAGTTTTCCGTTTAAGTGTGTTTCCTTAAATATCACTCATATTTCTGCAGCAGCCTTGTCAAGAATATTGACCATCTATAAGGTCAGCACTAAAATACAGTAACTAACAATATATAAATAAATAGCTACTACAATTTAATTACGTTTTGAGGCTCTAAGCTGTCAATGTGACATGGCATATAACTAATATCCTATAACATCTCCTAACTAATAAATTTATGAGAAATAAACTATATATAATAGAAAACTGGAATGTATTTTCTATATGAATCTACTTATGTATACCTATAGTGTGCATATTCTTTGCATGAATTTTCTACATATGCATATCTGACACCATACTTTCTTACATGGTAATTAAAATGTCAAAATTAAAAGGAAATTCCTTGAGAAAGATAACTTTAATATCCTTTTATATACAAACCATTTATACTTAAAGGTTGACATCACAAAGAAATAAAAATGTTGAAGAGAGATTTGGTATTGAAAGATTAGAAAAAGCAAAAACAGAAGTCCTTTCTATGCTCCATTCTCTTTAATTTGGTATTGCATGCCAGAACTTATCAGTTCTTCGTACTTTCTGTTTTCCATTTTTAATTGCTAAAGGAGTCTATCTTTCTTTTAGTGTGAAGAAAGATTCATCATGAAAGCAAACATTACACTTCTGTATTGTCTTTATACATGTATATTGAAAAATGAAAATTGCACAAACACATACAATGTTCCCAAGAAAATTTATAAAGCAATTTTTTATAGAAATTACCTATTAATAATTTTTTTACATTGATTATTATTTATTAGAGGGCCAACTTTCTCATCATTCAACACAGGATAAAATGGACAGCCACTGTTTTGAACCATGAAACAGTCACAGAAAAGTAACAAGTAGGAAAATAATATTTTTGGATGCCATACTGATTTTCCATGTTCGGTTTGAGAACAGATTAGCATGGAAGTGACTAATGTTTGATAGGTAACAAAATTGTTCTACAAGAAACTACTTGATAACAAACTACATCATTTGCTTAAAAATTTAATGGAAATTATGCAATCCTCAAACTGTAGAAACTTGTGAAAAAATAACAAAATATGACATAAATCTCAGGGTTTAAACCAATGCATAATTTTAAACCATGCATCAAGTTACTAAACATAACTTCAGAAAGTTCCCATCATGTTAAGGAGATAGAGATAACAATATAACCTCTATTGCTGTTGAGTAGCCATTATCTGATTTTTCAAGGGATATATCCTTGTCCATGGAGGAGAAACCAATGTCCTTCTCAGAAAATAACGATCTAATATGATCTTGATCACCACTAAATAGTTCTTCATAATTTTGGAATGTCAGATCAACATCAGGTATATTAAAATCATCATTGCAAACAGTTGCCTCACAAATTCCAAGATCTTCCATAGTTTGAGTCCACAGCTGCAAGAGTTAAGAAAGAAAGAAGTTTTGGATATATTAGCATGGCAGAGAAAGACAAGTGAATGAGAGTATCATAATTTTGTAGCAAGATGAATGAAAATATCATAAATTTCCAGAAAGCGATACCTTTGCAGAGAAGTTCATATGAGATGCCATAGCATCATAATGAACTACAAATGATGATGAATCTTTCATCTCCTACCATTACTAACAACCAAAAAGCAAAAACCTTTTCATGCAAACCATACCCTTTACCATCACAAGATTGAGGGTTGGGAGTGAACTCCGCAGCTAGTCCAGCCCAATGTGGTATCTCACCATCAGATACCGAAGTCTATTTTAACATTGCCAACAACTTGATACAGACATTCTTTTCATCATCATAAACAACCTAATCTTTTGAGAGGTCAATAAAGTGATATAGTTGATCATTAGACAAGTGGATAACAACCAAGCAAGCTAGACCAGGTAAATGTTCATATTACTGTGCAGGAAAAGCTGCAAATGGACATATGGGTGAGATCAACCTGGAACAACTTGAGAGTTGTGGAGTCCCTCATGGATCAGAATTACTCAGTAACCAAGGAGAATCAATCAACCCTTATTTGTAGGAATCATTAAACTTCTAGAGGTGGAACCTTAAGATCTTTAACTAGGAAAGCCTAATAGAGATAAAACTTAAGCTCTTGATTGAAGAAATATAAAAAATTGAGCAAGATTTCTTCAAAAAATGCATTCCGTTTCCTTTCATGTATTGACCTTTCTCATATCAAGAGATTACATTAATTGTAAAAATACATTAATGGGTGCCTAAAGAAATAGAACACAAGATTAAGGGGCAGCACCCAATCTTGTGGCCATTTAACTTTTAACAAGAAAAGCATATTAATCAAAAGAGCTAAGCACCTAGATATTTTGGACACCAAGTCCTATAATACATACAGAGAAACTAAAGTGCATAGGCAGAAAAACCCATATTTAAAGCACACAACCAATTTCCAAGTACAATAAACAAATCTACATCTAATACAAGCTTTGTTTATAAGGGCAGTTCGGTTGGAAAAACAAGCTTAATGGGGCATGGCCCTGGATTGGTCTACCTTTAAACTGTTTAAAGGAAATTCAGATTACTTAAAGACCTGAGTACCTAGATATTTTGAAGACTAGCTCTAAAAATAGAGAAAGCTTATAAGAACATGGCCAAAGTGTCAAATTATCTATGTGTGTTTATTTGAGGAAACTGCAAAAAACTACTGAGTACAATAATGCACACTATGTCTCGTATTGGAGTCTTTTTTTGGTGAACCAGTGAGGTCAAATTTGTGGGCTTAACAGCTGAATATGTGTTGATGGTATACAGATATGCATAATTAGGATGAAAGAGGAGCTAGTCATACAGTTTGATCAAATCACACTTGAATATAATTTCTTGAACACTGTAGATCTAGTGCATTTGTGTGGGACCTGATATGTCAAAGCACTGCCATTCTAATATAAGATTGATTATGCCCAACACAAATTGGTAGCATTCTCAGGGGGAAATCATGGTTTAGGTATGGATCGAGCTTTACTAGGAAAAGGTAAATTCTAACACAATTTTGCAACTAGAAGAAATCAACTTGCTAAGTTGGTATTGATAGGTGACACTGTAGAACATGGGAATATTAGGGTTTAATTTAGGAATATGGATCTAAGAAACATTTGAAATAACAAAGAAGAAAAACAAAATTTGAAGAGATGGGAATGTTAATAGGTGGTCCCTCGCAAATTGTATCATTTGGCTGGAGGTTCATTGAAGAATTTGGTATTGACATCAATTTTGGGTATCCCCTAGATTTAGAACTAATTTGATGAGTTTTAGGGAAATAAATAAATAAACTATGAAAGCTATGAAAATATCATGAATTTGTTCGAAATCTAAAAAACAATAGGAAATAACAAAGCAAGCACCAATAAAGATTCATATAAATCGATCTTTCCATTTAGAATTGTAAATACAATATCTACAATAAGTGGCATAACTCTAATGTATAGACACAAATACTAATGCATGGTCAACACTATGGTGGAAAAGCAACACATTTATCAATGGGTAATTGTATATTTATGATACATCTATCACATCCATCTATAGTCAATTTTCTATTATATTTCCTAATTCATTCTTTTCTATTGTTCTCAATTTTAATTAATATTAGCATCTTTTCACAACTCTGTTATGACAATTACCATATTGTGACTAAAATACACCAAATGCACATTCATTCCTTGATCTCTCTCCCACCTAATTATTTATAGTTACTTTTTAATTATTTATTTTTTTTGATAAATGCTTTTAATTAGTTAATTTTTTTAATTGAAATATTAATTATTTTTAAAATCATGCTTCTTATCATGAAGAATATGATAGAATACACCATATAGTTCACTCTTTTTTTTTCCTTTTTTGATCAGTAGTGTATTATTTTATTAGTATTTAATAAAGAATGGTGAGTATATACAATGTGTGTCAAGAACCCTTCATGTGCCTAGAATGTACTGCACTCCCCCTAACAATGTGATTTTCTATTTACAATTTCCACATTCGAAGTCACCCTCCCACCACATAGATTATTCTTTGATCCATATGTATCTTTTGAATTTCATTTTGTGGAGACATTCATATTTTAAACGAATATTAACTCGATAATATTTAAAGTAGAAGATCAAGACTGTAATCAGTCTTGAATCCTAATAGGTTTTAGGTTTACAAAACAGAAGAAAAGCGAGAGAAAGGAGAGAGAATAGAAAAGAAACAGGAGAACACAAGTGGTTGAAAGGAGGGACAGATTCTAACAAATCTGCCGCCGCCACTTTCTTATTATTTATAGGTTATGTTTAGTACATAATGGAAAGGACACGTCTGCCCTTAGTACTTACATAATAAATAAAGTAAATAAAAGCTTAAATAAATAACAACTGAATTAACAAACTGACTCAAACTGACACTACTATAACTGAAACAAATAACTGCACATGCTGTCCTACGAACACAGTGGGGACCACTGCAGTGGGGCCCACATCAATGTTCTCTACACTCCCCCTCAAGTTGGGAGTAGATATCTATCATTCCCAACTTGGATAGGTCTGTCTCTAACTTCTTCCTTGGTATAGCCTTGGTGAGGATATCCGCGAGCTGCATATTAGATGTGATGTACGGAAGACACACTTCGATATGTTTAGTTCTGTCATGCTGCACTGGGTTGTGGGCTATATTAGTAGCTGCCTGATTATCACAATACAACATTAAGGGCTTTTCATAGTCAATACCCAACTCTTCAAGTAGTGACCTCATCCATAAGATTCCAGCCACTCCATTAGCCATTGACCTGTATTCCGCTTCAGCACTGGAGCGGGAAACAACACTCTGCTTCTTACTCCTCCAAGAGATAAGGTTACCTCCCACAAGGGCACATTATCCAGAGGTAGACCTTTTGTCATCAACACTCTCAGCCCAATCGGCATCTGTATAGACTTTGACCCTCATGTGATTATTGTTTTTGAGCAGTATACCTCTACCCGGGCATCTCTTCAAGCATGCTAATATTCTCTCTGTTGCAAGAAGATGAGAAGTTCTAGGGGAGTGCATGTACTGACTAACTACACTAACTGCATAGATGATATCCGGCCGAGTGAGGCAGAGATATAGGAGCTTTCCAACCAACCGTTGGAACATAACTTTGTCTTCAAGAGGCTCCCCGCCCTTTGCACTAATCTTGTGATTTTGTTCGATGGGTGTATCAGCCAGCTTAACATCCAACTTTCCAGTTTCCGCCAACAGATCTAGAACATATTTTCTCTGAGAGATAAAAATCCCCTGCCTGAATCTAGCAACCTCAATACCCAAAAAGTATCATAGTGCACCAAGATCTTTCACCTCAAACTCTTGATGAAGGAGCTGTTTGAGGGACTCAATCTCATGACTGTCATTTCCTGTCACCACAATATCATCAACATATACTGCAAGTAGCGTTAGAGAGGACTCCACCCTCTTGATGAATAGTGTATGATTTGACTGGGCCTATACATAGCCAAACTTTCCAAGGGCTAATCTGAACCTATCAAACCAGGCTCTAGGTGACTGCTTCAAACCATACAATGCCTTGTTCAGTTGGCAAACCTTCTTACCTGTCTCTGTATCATAGAATCCAGGAGGCAACTGCTTGTAAACCTCTTCTTGTAAGTCTCCATTCAGAAAGGCATTTTTACCATCCATCTGAAATAGGGGCCAAGAATGGTTTGCTGCAAGGGATAACAGAATTCGGATGGTGGTCATCTTGGCTACTGGGGCAAAGGTCTCCAAGTAGTTTATACCATAAGTCTGAGTGAACCCCTTTGCAACCAGCCAGGCTTTGTACCTTTCAATAGAGCCATTAGCATTATGCTTCACAGTGAACACCCATCTGCATCCCACCGGTTTCTTTCCTTTTGGTGGGTCAACCAGTGCCCAAGTATTATTCTTCAACAGGGCATCCATTTCAACTTGCATTGCATCTTTCCATTCTGGAACTAATAAGGCTTCTTGCACTGTTCTTGGAATAGGGACATCGACAATGGAAGTGAGATAGGACCGGTAAGATGGAGACAGACGATCATAGGATAAGAACTGTGAGATGCTGTGAGCTGTAGAAGTGGTGCAATGTCGTTTTCCTTTGCGAATGGCAATAGGGAGATCAAGGTCATCCACAAGAGGGGAAGTGGCAACAGTGAGAGGTATCTCAGTAGGCTTTGGATCTGGAGCCGCAGAAGGAACTGGAGCTGGCCAGGACTGCCGATGACTAGGATCAACCTGCCTGCATCGCTTGTGATAGACTCTCAACTCCGGCTCCCTCTGACCACCCTCACCACTACAGCCTTCATTATCCAGTGGAATAGGTAAAGGAACAGCCCCACTTCTACTCTCACTGCTCTCCCCCGGTGGAAAGAAACTCAAAATAGCCCCACTCTCATTGCTCTCCCCCTGAGGAGAAACCCTAGGATAATAGGGTGTCTCCTCAAAGAAGGTGACATCCATGGAGACAAACCGTTTCCCTAAAACCGGATCATAGCAGCAATAACCCTTTTGAGTTTGTGCATAACCAAGGAAAATGCATTTGGAGGCCTTAGGTTCAAACTTGGAATGATGAGGCCCGAGAAGCTGAACGAAACAGGTACAACCAAAGGTTTTAAGGGGAACAATGAACAACTCCTCGTCTGGGTATAGGAGGGAAAAGGGGGTTCTCATATCAAGAACTCGGGAAGGAACTCGATTAATGAGATAAACTGCTGTGAGGATAGCATCACCCCAGAAGTGAATAGGTACATTGGAGGTAAACATAATGCTTCTTGCCACCTCCAAGATATGCCTATTCTTCCTTTCGGCAACGCCGTTCTGCTGTGGTGTATAAGGGCACGTGCTTTGGTGAATAACTCCATGGCTAAGAAGGTAGGAGGTCAATGGCTGAGCAAAGTATTCCTTTGCATTATCAGATCTAAGGACTTTGATTTTGGTCCCAAACTGAGTGAGAACCATCTGATGGAAGTTTTGGGTCAGAGCAGGAACCTCATCCCAAGAACGCATAAGATAGACCCAAGAAAAACAAGTATGGTCATCAACAAATAGTAGAAAATATCTGTACCCACCCATAGAAGAGATATGATATGGCCCCCAAACATCAGTATACACAATATCAAAAGAGGAATTGCTCCTTTTATTACTTAAAGAAAAAGAGGTTCTACAATGTTTGGCAAACTCACAACTCTCACACCTCAACTTTGATAACTCAACAAACTCAAATAAAGCAGGAAACAGACTCTTCAAAGACTTAAAAGACAAATGACCTAATCGGTTATGCCAAAGCATAACCGAACTCACAGACTGGGAAACAAAAGATTTCTTATCCACTAACTCCTCCCGAGGAGAACTCTCTCCAAGCAGATAGATCACGTTCGTCTCACAGCCAGTCCCAATCACCTTCCTCGTCTCCAAATCCTGAAAAACACATCGGTCAGGGAAAAAGGTTACTAAACAGTTCATGTGTTTGGTAATACTATTAACTGAAAGCAGGTTAATATCAAGCTTAGGAACATGCAAGACAGAGGATAAAGAGATAGTATCCGATAGCTTGATGTCCCTCTTGCCCGAAAGGGGAACAAGAGAGCCATCAGCAATGGATACTCTATCTCAGCCAGAAGACAAGTGATAAGAAGTGAACAAAGATGGCAAGCTAGTCATACGGTCAGATGCACCTGAATCTATTACCCAGCAGTGGTCAGTATTACCTAGAGCTGAAACATGGTAAACTGAGGCTCGAGTACCTGAATGTGCAAATGCAGATGTGGCAGGAGCTGATGGTGACTGAGATGGCTGAGCTGAACTCCCAACTTCCTTTTCCAACTGTATGAGGGCAGCCCGAACAGCAGCTAAAGTCTCTAGAGGGATGTGCCTGATGAGGATGCTGAATCAGT